>NC_142031.1:114113848-114413848 GCF_982192425.1 Myodes glareolus | reverse complement strand
TTTCCCTTCCTATTTGTATCCCCTTGATTTCCTTCAGTTGTCTAATTGCTCTAGCTAAGACTTCAAGTATGGTACTTAGCAGGTATGGAGAGAATGAACAACCTTGTCTTGTTTCTGATTAGTTTATTTGCTTTGAGTTTCTCTCCATTTTGGTTGATGCTGACTGTGGACTTGCTGTAAAGAGGAAAATTGGTCAGTAATTCTCTTTCTTTGTTGAATCTTTATATGGTTTAGGTATCAGAGTAACCATGGCCTGATAGCAAGAGTTGGGCAATGTTCTTTCATGAAATAGTCAGAAGAGTATTAAGTTCATCTCTTCTTTGACAGTCTGGCAGGTGTTACCCTAATAGGTCTGCCTTTATATGTTGTTTGATCTTATTCCCTTGCAGCTTTTAATATTCTTTCTTTGTTCTGTATGTTTAGTGATTTGATTATTATGTACCTGGGAAATTTTCTTTCTGGTACAATCTATTTGGAGTTCTGTATGCTTCTTGTACCTTGATAGGGACCCCCTTCTTTAAGTTGGGGAAATTTTCTTCTATGACTATGTTGAAAATAGTTTCTGTGTCATTGATCTGGGTTTTTGATCCTTCCTCTGTTTCTTTCTTTCTTTCTTTTCTTTCTTTTTGTTTTTGTTTTTGTTTTTAGATTTTTCAAGACAGGGTTTCTCTGTAGCTTTGAAGCCAGTTCTGGAACTAGCTCTTGTAGACCAGGCTGGCCTCAAGCTCACAGAGATCCACTTGCCTCAGTGCTATGATTAAAGGCATGCACCACCACCACCCAGCCTGCCTCTATTTCTATGTTTCACAGATTTTTGTTTTGCTTTGTTTTTGCTTTTTTGTTTTTTGTTTGTTTGTTTTTTTTCAATAGGTCCCAGATATTCTGGATGTTTTGTGCCTGGACTTTTTTTTTTTTTGAGGTATCCATTTTTTTCTCTCTTGTCATCGGTGCCTGAGATTCTCTCTACCATCTCTTGTATTCTATTGGTGAGGCTTGCCTCTGAGGTTCCTGTTTGAGTTCCTAAATTTTTCATTTCCAGTTTTACTTGAGTTTGGGTTTTTCTTACTGATTCTGTTTCCATGTGCAAGTTGTGGTGGTTTGAAAGAAAATGACCCCCCCCCCAAGGGAGAGTCACTATTAGTGGCCTTGTTGGAGTTGGTAGGGTTTTGTTGGAGGTGGAGGAAGTATGTCACTGTTGAGGTGGACTTTGAGATCTCATATATGTTCAATTCATGTCCAAGTGAAACAATTCACTTCCTGCTGCCTGCAAAATGTAGAACTCTCAGCTCCTTCTCCAGCACCATGTCTGCCTGTGCACCACTATGCTTCCCACCATGACGATAATGGACTAACCTCTGAATCTGTAAGCCAGCCACGTTTTCCTTTGTAAGAGTTGCCATAGTCATGGTGTCTCTTCACAACAATAGACACCCTAACTAAGACACAAGTTTTGAATTGCTTTCATTTCATTCCACTGTCTGTGTTTTCATAGATTTTATTAATGGATTTATACATTTTTTTCTTTAAGGACCTCTAACATGTCCAAATAACAGCTATTCCGAAGACTTTGTCTGATGCTTCAGCCATATTACATTTTTCAGTCCTACTGTAGTAGGGTTGCTGGTTCTAGTGGAAACATAATTTCCTGGCTGTTATTGATTGGGTTTTTACATTGGCGTTTAGGCATCTGGGTTTGTGATTATTGTAATTCTAGGTACTGATAGCTGGTCTTGTCTTTGTTGGTAAATGTTCTATTTCTTGGTTTCTGCTGCCTTCTCTGGTCCTTAGGAGACTGTGGTTTTTATACTTTAAAATCCCCGGGCGGTAGGCAGGCAAGCGGCCCCAGTGGGCCATGTGACGGCAGGTGGGGCTCTGGGAGCAGCCAGTCCCAGACAGAGAGAGACTGGCTGTGAGTCCCTGAAAGATCCCGACAAGCAGGCCATGCAGCAGCAGGCAGACACACGGCAGGCGGGCAGGAGACAGAGACATGGGCAGACACAACATGTAGAGTGAGATTGAAATATTTATTCAGGAGGTTATGGAGGGGAAAGGGAGGGGGCAGAGAGAGAGAGAGAGAGAAAGAGAGAGAGAGAGAGAGATGGGAAGACACAGGCAACCCCAAGAGAACAAAGAATGTGTGATCCAAGATGGTGGGGAGAGGTCAGGGGTCACCCGGGAGTGGGCGTGGCTTGCCCCTTAAAGGGCCAAAAAAATAACAGTGGTGGCTGTATGCTGCCCAGTAGGGGCACTGGGCTTCCCAGATAGGATATGTTTTCTGGTATTGGGAGCTGGTAATTAGAAATGGAGATATACTAGATGCCGGTGGGGTGTTGATGAGGGATTCTACAAGGGAGAGGAAAGCCGGGTGTGCTACCAGGTTTAAATAGACCCCTGGGGATGGGGCAGACAGGGAAGAAAGGCTACACCATGTGATCTGGGTGATAAGACTTGGATTAGATGTGGAAGAGAATGGGGAGAGTGAGGATTGCCCACCTGCTTTGCTGTCTGGTATGGCTGTCATGTTCCCAGGGGATGCCTGCAGGAAGCAGCTGAGATGAATGGGTGGTGACAAAGGCTTTAGGAGAAGATCCGCATGATCCCACTGGAGATGGAGCTGACAAGAAGGGGAGGATGCAGTGGTTGGTCTGCTGCAGGGTTGGGGTGAGACTGAGGGACTGGGTTTGGAGGAGAATAGGGGTGTGAAAATTGCCTACCAGCTTCCTTGGTCAGCATGGCTTCTAGGACCCTGAACTAACCACCTTAGAAGAAACAGACGGACCTTTGACCAAATCAAGGGAGGTTCGGAAGCCCCAGGCAGAACTCACCAACAATCCACCGGAGGGAATAACACCAGATGGCCATAACTCAGTGGGTCCATGCGGGTACCTGACTTCCAGTCAGGTGACTCCTCTGGTGGAAAGTGGATCATTCTTAGAGCCCATGCTGGGTGCCCAATGCCAATACAAAAAGCATCATTTTCAACTTACAGGGGATTAAAGATATCTTATTTAGTCTAGAGCTGCTATGTGACAGTGGTCTTGTACTTTGTAGAGATTTGTCACTTGTACTGTTTTAATAAAACACTGATTGGCCAGTAGCCAGGCAGGAAGTATAGGCAGGGAAATGAGAACAGGAGAATTCTGGGAAGAGGAAAGAGTAAGTCTGCAGTCATCACCTAGACAAAGAGGATGCAAGATGAGAATACCTGGCTGATAAAAGGTACCAAGCCATGTGGCTAACACAGATAAGAATTATGGATTAATGTAGGATGTAAGAGTTAATAAGAAGCCTGCGCTAATAGGCCAACCAGTTTATAACTAATGTAAACCTCTGTGTGTTTCTTTGGTACTGAATGGCTGTGGGACCAGACAGGACAGAAATCTCTATCAACGTAGAACCTAATTTGAGTGGCATGACCCAGAAACAGATTTGGATTAACAACAAATTTCATGCTCCAACATGGAAGCAGTTTCATGAAGTTTCATAGTTTTACAGAACAAAGAAAGTCAAAAATCAAGGCAAGTAAAAATACAATCAGTGGGCACATTAGAGAGGTAGATTCAGCAAGATGGAGGAAACTTCTCTATAGGCCTCAGATACTATCTAATGACTTCTTAGCTTTGGTGTTGGTGGAAGCTAGTATCTTTTAATCATGGGATATGAGTTCTGGCACAGAGGTGGGTAACGAATAGTTTTTAAGGGGGCTGAAGCGAGCCTGGGATCAGGTGACTCTCCTCTGGAGTGCAATATTCCAACCTCTCCACATCACTGCAGTTCAAACCAGCCAATCAGTTTCCGTAGACAGCCTCTTTGCCGGAGTTATCATTGACAGGCCCCACACAAATAAACAGGAACAGGGAGGGAGGGAGACAAAGGCAGACAGACAGCACATCTCGGAAATAAAAAAGAAGCTGTTATCAAAGTTGGAGGTCCCAACCTGTGGCCCAAGTCAGGTCTCATCAATCATCTTCAGTGTGCCAGTTAGAAAGCCAAGGTCAGAGTGGAAAGCAAGCCAGGGATGACGGTACAAGCCTGTCGTTCCAGCACTCAGAGTAGAGTCAGGCAGGTCTCTGTGAGGTGAAGGCCAGCCTGGTCTACATAGTGAGTTCCAGTCCAGCCCAGACTGCATAGTGAGACTCTGTCTCTGTCTTAGTTAAGATTTCTATTGCTGTGAAGAGACACCATGACCATGGCATCTCTTATAAAGGAAAGGAAAACATTTAATTGGGGCTGGGTTACAGGTTCAGAAGTTTAGTCCATTATCGTCACGGTGGGAGCATGGTGGTGCACAAGGAGACATGGTGCTGAAGAAGGAGTAGAGAATTCTACATCTGGAGCAGGAAAAGAGGGCCAGCCAGCAGGGCCTGACTTGAACTTCTGAAACCTTGAAACCCCAGTGACACACTTTCTCCAACGAGGCCACCCCTACTCCAACTAGGCCACACACCTCCTAATAGTGCCACTTCTGTATGAGCCTGTGGAAGCCATTTTCATTCAAACCACCATAGTCTCAAAAACAAAATGAAGCAGCAAGGGGGTGGTGGCACACAACTTTAGTCCCAGCACTCAGGAGGCAGAGGCAGGTGGAGCTCTGAGAGTTCAAGGCCAATCTGGTCTGTAAAACTAGTTCTAAGACAGCCAGGGTTACACAGAGAAACACTGCCTCGAAAAATAAAAATAAATGAGTAAATAAATAAATAGACATGGAAAACAGGAAAAGGAGATCTACTCAGTTTGGCTACATCGGGGAAAAAGGACAAATGAGGACATCAACAAACTCCTGAGGC
This sequence comes from Myodes glareolus, assembly GCF_982192425.1. Lineage (NCBI taxonomy): Eukaryota > Metazoa > Chordata > Mammalia > Rodentia > Cricetidae > Myodes > Myodes glareolus. The sequence continues at coordinate 114,409,061 of NC_142031.1, read as the reverse complement.
CTGTCTTCTGTGGTCCTGAAGTGAGACCAATATGGACATTTAAGCAATCCTGGTCAAGGTGTGGTCCTGCACACCACTGACCCACTATCTTAGGTATTTTCTATTGCTATGAAGAAACATCATTACCTAGACAATTTATTTTTAAAAAAATTTATTTTGGGTCTTGTAGTTCCAAAGACTTAGTCCATGACCATCATGACAGGGAGCATGGTATCAAACAGGGAGGCAAAATGCTGGAGCAGAGAGAGAGAGAGAGAGAGAGAGAGAGAGAGAGAGAGAGAGAGAGAGAGAACTGGTAACTGGGAATGGCATGGGCTTTTGAAACCTCAAAGCCCACCCCCAGTGACACACACTTCCTCCAATAAGGCCACACCTTCTAATCCTTTCCCTACTAACTAAGGACCAAGCAGAGTCTATGGGGACATTCTCATTCAGATTACTGCACCTATTACTATCTGGGTTTCAGTCTAGTTCTGTAGGGTGGTTTGACAAGTTGTTATGTCTGGGCAAAATCTCTTTTCAGGAAACAAGTCCCCCCCCCCCCACCTCAATGGTACCATTTTCTCCTCCCAGCATGAGATTCCTGGGGGAAATTCCTATTTCTTTGGGTAAACATTCTAATAGACACAGGTGTCTCCTTACAATATCTTCATTCCCACCTGGCCAGTTACAAAACCATTTTTAAAAAGGGTTATTTGTAGTATGTAGGCACTAGAAAGCAGGGAGGTAAGGGAAGATGGACACAGGGAAGCAGGAAGGCTGTAGAGCTGGCTGGTGCTCCTAATTGCCATGTGTGATTTTAGATTCACCTCAGCAAGTGACAGAAAGTCTCTCCCGTCTGTCACTGGAGAACTATTAACTCTCTGTGGCTGTGGCTACATTAAAGCATTTCTCATGCCATTAGCACAGCTTCTTCATGGACAGGGAAGACTGAGCCAGCTTTCTGAGTGATTATTTTGAAACAGTTTGGTCTGGAGACTCCAAGGTGAGCTATTTGCTTTGCCTAAGAAGAGACATCAGGACAGCGGTGTCAACAGGCCAGCTCTAGGAAGGACTGCGGGGTTGAGCCGGCTCCTCCCTCACTAACTGCTAGGGTCAGCAAATGTCAGAACCCCTGAGTCTCAGCTCCTTTGCCTGAATAGTGTAATCACCATCAGTTGTTGGGGGAAGAAAAAAAAAAAAAGCTAAATCATAAGTGAAAACTGAGAAAAGTGCTCAGAATACAATGGCTAACAAGTGGATGGACCTCATTGATTTAAAAAGCAAGTGATGATGATTTAGCAGTTAAGAGCAAGCATTGAGCCAAACGGTGGTGGTGGACGCCTTTAATCCCAACATTCGGGAGGTAGGTAGATCTCTGTGAGTTTGAGGTTAGTCTGCACCACAAAGCTAGTTCTAGGATAGCCAAGGCTATCCAAGAAACCCTGTATGAAATACAAAACAAAACAACAAACAAGCAAAAAAAAAAGAGTGAGGGTTGGCCTTCCAGAGGACTTGAGTTCAGAGTTTGAGTCTCAGTACCCACATTGGGCGACTCAGAAATGCCTGTAAATCCTGCTCCTGGGGGACCCAGAGCCTTTGGTTTCCTTGGGCACCTGCACATACACACACTGAATTTTTAAAAATTATTTTCTGTTCCTGAGTATTTTGTCAGCATGTATGTCTGTGCACCACCTGTTTGCCTGGTTCCCGTGAAGGCCAAAAGAGAGAGTGGATACCCTGGAACTCGAGTTACAGAGAATTGTGAGCCACTATGAGGATTCTTGTAACAAAACCCCTGTCTGCAAGAGCAGCCATCTTAAGTGCCAAGCCATATTTCCAGCTCTATACATACATTGGTTTTTTAGATCAAACTTCTAGCTCAAGAGAAAGAGAAGTGTGTTACAGTCAACAAAGCTGAACGGAGTTGAGATCTGAAGAGCGCTTTGACATCAAACATGGAGAGGCAGAGTTTGGAGTTTGCCCAGCTGGTTTTCGGCCTCGCTGTGGTCCGGTCCTTCCTCGCTGTGCTCTCTTTCCTCCCTTTTGGTCTGGCAGTGTATGTTCTATGCCATTGTATGTTGGAAGTATATGATCTCCTTTTTGACTTTGATTTTACAGGGGTTACAGTTAAGAGATTGCCATGAGCCTCAGAAGATACTTGAACTTCAGGGTTTTGTGCAGTGTTGGGACTATTGGGACTTTTGAAGTTCAACTAAATGCATTTTTGCATTATGATATGGCTACAAGCTTTTGTAGGCCAAGGAGTAGAGTGTGGTGGTTTGAGTAAGAATGGTCCACATAGCTTCACATATTTGAATACTTAGTCATCAGGGTTTAAATAAGAATGACCCCCCATAGGTTCATATATTCCCCTTAGTCATCAGGGTTTAAATAAGAATGACCCCCATAGGTTCATAAATTCCCCTTAGTCATCAGGGTTTAAATAAGAATGACCCCCATAGGTTCATATATTCCCCTTAGTCATCAGGGTTTAAATAAGAATGACCCCCATAGGTTCATAAATTCCCCTTAGTCATCAGGGAATGGCACTATTTTAAAATAATTAGGAGGTGTGGCCTAGTTGGAGGAAGTTTCTTACTGAAGGTCAACTTTGAGGTTTCAAAAACCCATGTCAGGCCCGGTCGATCTCTCTCTCTCTCTCTCTCTCTCTCTTTCTCTCTCTCTCTCTCTCTTCCCCCCATGCACGCACTCTCTCCCACACTCTGCACCCCGCCCCCATCTCCCATCACTGAATCAGGAAGTAGCTCTCAGCTATTCTACAGTGCCTCGAATGACACCTGCCACCGTGTGTTAATCCCTCTCAATGAAAGTAAAGACAATCACCCAAATTCTTTGGTCAAATTGTATAAGCTTTCTTTTCAATCAGACCATGCTATTTCTCTCCCTAAGACAGGGTTTGAGAAAATAGCATAAAACATAGGAGAAGGTGGGGTTTATATTAGCCCCAAAACTGCAAGGCTAGGGAGTTTTCAAGGGTTTTTGGTTACATAGGAACTTGGCAGAACATTTCAAAATTATTGGCAGAACATCTTATCAGGGTGGAGGTTAGGGTATAGGAGTGGAACATGTTCCAGAAAATGGGTCAAGACATGGTCAAACCCAGGCTTTACAGAGAACAGGAATGAACATAGTTGACCTTGTAACAAGATGGCTTTTGATCTTAAAGGAGAGTTAGGGTGGTCCATCACATGCTCCTGCCGTGTTGATAATGGACTAAACCTCTGAAATTGTAAGCAAGCCCCCAATTAAATGCTTTCTTTTATAAGGGTTGCCTTTGTCATGGTGTCTCTTCACAGCAGTAGAACAATGACTTAGACAAGGAAAAGGATAAAAAAGCAAGATTCATTCACTCATATATTCAATAAGAATTGGGGGGGTATATACTTGTGCACCCGGATGTACGTGCACATGGAAGTGTGCATGCATGTGAGCAGAGGCCAAAAGTTCCCGCCGCATGCCTTTCTCCATCTTTCTCTAACTTTTGCGACAGGCTCTTTTATTAAACCCACAGCTAGCCAATTCACAGACTTACTGGTCAGTGAGATCCAGGGATCCTCCTGTTTCTGTCCCCCAAGTGCGAGAATTATAGATGTACACCATTCTGCTCCCATTAAAATCCTGGTTCTGAGACTCCAAACTCAGATCCTCACGCCTGCATGGCAGAGGCTACCCACAGAGCCATCACCTCAATGCCTCAGGCATTTCCTTTTTAATAATTTATTTATTTTTAGTTTATGAGCATTGGTTGGTGTTTTGCCCGCATGTATATCTGTATGAGGGTGTCAGATCCTTTGGAACTGGAGTTCCAGACGACTACGAACTGCCGTGGGGGTGCTAGGAATTGAACCCCGGTCCTCTGGAAGAGCAGCCAATGTTCTTAACCACTGGTCATCTCTTCAGCCCCATCCTCAAGCATTTCTTGAGCAAGCGGATTCTGTGACTAAATTGCTGAGCAAAGTCAAACAGATCTCTAGCCCCATGTCTATCGGCAGCAGCAGGAAGACAGACATGGGCAAGGCCAACAGCAGCAACAGCAAAATATCACTCAAAAGTTGAGGGTGTAAATTAATTGATAGAGTATTTGCCTCCCATGCACAAAACCCCAGGTTTGAGCCTTAGCACCACGTACAAATAGTGTGCCAATCCTAATACTTAGAGGGTTGGAAGCCAGCAGATCAGGAAGTTCAAGGTAATCCTATATTAGCTAGGGAGTCCTGGGCTGGCCTGGGCCATATAAGAGCCTATCTCAAAAGCAAGAACCAACCAATGAACAAATCACAAACATACGAAGCTGAGAATGAGCTACAGAGTGCTGTGAAAGGCCATGCTGGCACCACTGATTTGACCAGGGACATTGTTTTCTTAAGGAGGTTGTAGCATAGTTAAGAGCTGAAACATACGTTTGAATTAACAAAACAGGGAGTTTTATTCAAGCGGCAGGAGTAGCAGATGCAGGGGCCCTGGGGCCAATGGGCACACAGGGTTTGGGCTGAAGATCCAGTGAAGGCTAATGCAGCAGAAAGAAAGCGCATGATACCCCAGGAAGTGGTGGGGATAAGCACCTGCCTACCATTAAAGGCCTTCAGGACTCTGCCCGAGAGAGTCGCTTACCCTAGATGGTGCATGCCACCTGTCCTGTGATTGACAGCTACAATCGGTATCACCTGCTCTCCTGCTCTTTGCCTTCCATTCGGGTTCAGCCAGTGGGAAGTCGTGTTGTGGCCTGAAGGGCAGAAACATTGCCAGGTCACCGAGGGCTGGCTGCCTTGCCTGCCAGAAGTCAATGCTGTTGGCAAACAACCCTCTCCGTGTAGCGGCTGCTGGGGTTTCGATCCGGAATACCATCCAAGTGCTCTGGTGTTGATGGTTCAGTCTCCAGCCTGTAACTGCTGGGAAGCTTGGAGTTTTTGCAAGGTGAAGCCTGGTGGGAGGGAGTTAAGGGATGTGCCTTTAAAGGGGACGATGAGACCCCAGTTTCTTCTTGTGTCTTTCTCTGTTTCCTAGTGGCCGGGAGGTGAACAGAGTGCTATGTCATAACATCCTGTGTCACCGCATGTCCTAAGGAACAGGGCCAAGGAACCACCACCAAAAAACTCTGAAACTGCAGTCCAAACGGAATCTGTCCTCCTTACGATGTCCTTCTCTCAGGCAGGTGCTACAACTGTGGCAGGCGACACAGAGACCCCGTCTGAGATTGGAGCTGCCTCTGGGCCAGGAAGGAAGCTCACTGCTGTATCTCACTGCTGTGAATTCTGGGGTACTGCTCCAGACACCAAGCCAGGCAGGGTGGTGCACATCTGTAATTCCAGGATTTAGAAAGTGAAGGAAGGAGGGTCAGGATTATTTCAGGGCCAGTCTTGGCTAAGTAGCAAGCTCAAGAGTAGCCTGGGTTACATAGTTACAATCTATTTCTAATCTATGCTTGTTTATTGAACCAGGTACAAACTGTCCAGTTCCTGTGCACAGGGGGTCTGGTTGGCACAGCCTCTGTGCAGAGTATTTGATTTCTATCCAGCGCTACTGAAGAGCCAGAAATCTGAAGCAGAGGAAGGGAGTGTATTGCTCAGGAGTGATCAGTCGGCTGGCAGACCATGCACAGGATAGGGTGGGTTCCAGGCCTTTCTTTTTGGCTTGTACATGACTGATTCCTCCATGTATCTGCTCACATTCTCTCTGTTGGTCTCTGTGACAGATTTATCGTTTTTAATAGGATAGCAGTCATAATAGGTTAGGTGAACCAATGACCTCAGCCTCACACTGTCACCTCAGTAGAAGTTGTCTCTCAGAAGAATCTCAAGCCCAGAGTGGTAGCAAACCTTAATCCCGACACACAGGAGATTTACCTGTAAGCCACGTCCTCCTGAAGGAGTAACTCAAGTTTGTCATGGTCCTTGTCACAACAATGGGAAGCCAACTAGGACACCTGGTGACCTGAGTTGGATTCCTAGAACCCATGTAAAGGTGGAATGAGAGAACCAGTTCCACAGAGTTCCCCTCTGACCTCTACAAGCACATGTACTTACCCACACACATATGTCCATACATATGTACACAAGAAATCAATGTATTTTTATTTAAAGAATTAAAATATATAAAAGATAGGCAGGTGGTGGTGGTGGTACACACCTTTGGTCCCAGCACACAGGAGGCAGAGGCAGGTATAAGTTCAATGTATATATAAAAGAAAGACCGACTCAGCAGGTAAGAGCACTCACTGTTCTTTTTTTTTTTTTTTTTAGATTTGTTTACTACATATACAGTGTTCTGCTTGCATGTGTACTTGCAGGCCAGAAGAAGGAACCAGATCTCATTACAGATGGTTGTGAGCCACCATGTGGTTGCTGGGAATGGAACTCAGGACCTCTGGAAGAGCAGTCAGTGCTCTTAACCTCTGAGCCATCTCTCCAGTCCAGCACTTGCTGTTCTTGGAAGAACTTAGGTTTGCTTCCTAGCACCCACATGAAGCTCACAGTCACCTGTCATTCCAGCTCCTAGGGATCTAACACACTCTCCTGGCCTTCACTGACACCAGACACGCGCATGAACTAAAGAAGGGTAGTTCTGAGCCAGGTGATGGAGGCCTTTAGTCCCAACACTCGAAGGGCAGTGGTTGCACTTGCCTTTAATCCCAGCACTTGGGAGGCAGAGACAGGCAGATCTCTGTGAGTTCAGGGCCAGCCTCGTCGACAGAGCTAGTTTCAGGACAGGCTCCAAAACTACAGAGAAACCCTGTCTCAAAAAAAGAAAAAAGTCCCAGTATTCTGAAGGCAGAGGCAGGAGGATCTCTGAGTTTGAGGTCAGCCTGGTCTACAGAGTGAGTGCTAGGACTACATAGAAAAACCCTGTCTCAAAAAGACCAAAAATGTAGTTCTGTGTATCTGACAAGGGAAACTCTCCAAGAACATGATTGTTTTGTTTGGTTTTGTATAGCTCATTTCAGGACTTTGTGTTTAGGTGGGCCTTGCTTGGTTCTGTTTAGTGAGATAAAGTTTTACTCTGTAGCAGGATGGCCTGGAACTCACTGTGTATCTCCTGCCTGGGCCTCCCAAGTACTGGAATGACAGATGGGAGCCACTATACTCAGATGATATATATTTTTAAAAAACAGATTTTTTTTTTTGCATGTACATACATCTGGGTGCAGATGATAGAAGATAGAAGCAAACATCAGGTTCTCTGGAGTTAGAGATACAGGAAGTTGTGAGCTACCTGATGTGGGTGGTAAGAACTGAACCTGTGTCCTCCAGATGACCAGTAATCACTTTTAACTGCAGAGCCACTTCTTAAGCCCCACACAAACAAATACACACACACACACACACACACACACACACACACTCGCATATGGAATGACAAAGTGTTGTAGGAGGCTGCTTGTTTCTTCCTGGCTGCTCAGCTCTGAAATAATCACACAGAAACTGTATTAATTAAATCACTGCTTGACCTATTAGCTCTAGCTTCTTATTGACTAGCAATTATATCTTGTTATATCTATTAATTTTTAATTATTAATTAATATCTATTAATTTGTGTATCGCCACATGGCTGTGGCTTACCAGTAAGGTTCCATTCTGCGGCTTACATCTTTCTCCTCTGGTGGCTCCATGGCATCTCTCCAACTCTGCCTTTTTTCTTCCAGCATTCAGTTTAGTTTTCCCTGCCTAGCTCTACTCTACCTATCACAGGTCAAGACAGATTCTTTATTCATTAACCAATAAAAGCATCACGTAAGGACTTCCCACACCAGCAAGGATGAAGTTCCTCGCTGCCACAAACAATGGAGTCAACTTTCCTGCATTTGAAGAGCTTGTAGGGTCAGTATATTCAAGAACAATGAAGGAACCTTGGCCTGAAAAACCACCTTGTGGTCAGGTTCTCCTCCACCATGTGAGTATTCCAAAATATACTTACAACTTCAATAGTAAGCCAGGCAGTGGTAGTGCACACCTTCAATCCCAACACTTAGGAGGAAGAGGCAGACAGATCTCTGTGAGTTCAAGGCCAGCCTGGTCTACACAGAAAGTTCCAGGACAGGTTCCTAAACTGCACAGAGAAACCCTGTCTCAAAAAACTAAAAAAAAAAAGAAAAGAAAAAATAAAAAAAAACTTAAAAAGAGAAAAAGAGAGAGAGAGAGAATAAATTAATATAAAAATATAAGCCACATAAAGATGGAAAATATGCAGAGTCTGGATCATATATGGTGTCTTATTGATTTTAAGTTTTTTGATCGCTGATAAGCAAGTGACAGCAGCTAAGAGACATGGGATTGTAAGAGGAACTGCTGAACTACAACAGTCTAGATATTTTAAAATGCCTCAACTTTAAAATGAAATTTTAAAAATATATTGTGTGGAGAAAGAGGTTATACTTTTGTTTCCACCCCAAACATAAGGCTATGAATTCATTCAAGGTTGATAGAGATCAATTAGGTTTGATCAGGGAGACCCCTGAAAATCCTAGCTACTGACATAAAGAAATATACCCTAAAAAAGCTACAAGACAGATAGATGATGGATATTTTACCCATTCCTATTTATTAAAACAAAAATTCAATTTTGGCTGGTTTGTGTACAGTGAATAGTCAATACTTATATTAATGCAGATATATATGTTACCTTTGAAAGTTTGTGTATTTTCAGAGTAAGGAGAACCGATACCAATAAAAATGGGTTCCCTAGATGATCCAGCCTCTCAGAATGCCTCTGTTATAGTTTCTTTAGAGTTCCACATCCAGAACAGCTTCAATGCTTCTGATGGAGGTGGTGCAGCCTAACAGGCTATTCTAGCCAGGACTGTAGATAAGCCTTGTGCTTTCCCATTACACAGGCCTGGGTAACAAATGTTACAGATAGCTCTCCTGGACTTGACTATTATCCAAATTTTCTCAAGGTCCCCCAAAGATGCCATTGCCCCCAGACAATAGAAAGCAGTATAGAAAATATAACATCCACATTCCCAAGAGGTGTGGTGGGTGGTTTTTGGTAATTCAGGGAGTTATGGATGTTTGTCATTGCTTTGGGAATTGGTCAGAAATTATTATTGGTCATGATCAAGAACAAAGCTGAACAAAGAAAATTAGATTCAGGGATCTATTAATGAAAGGAAAAAGGGGTATATAGTATATAAATGATGAGATTAAAAGGTGAATCATTGAGTCTACTTTTGAACAACCACTAGTCTCAAATTTTTTACATTGGCATGGGTTTTGTATATTATAACCAATTTAAGATTATTTTGTTATACTGTATATTTATATTTACTCTTATTTAAGGTATTTTACATATACAGCTAATTTTAAAATGTAATATAAAGTTTTAATCCTTGAAAGCTATTTAAGATAATAAAAAATACAAGTTAATAGTCATCTGTAACAATCAAATTTATAATCACGTTAGGTATGTCATACAAAGACATTTTAGATAGGTAATCTTCAAACACTTTAAAGGCCTACAAAATATAGCATTTAAAATGCTGTAATAATAAGGTTTTTCATGATAGTGAGACACATCTGCTTCTGTCAGCATCAATCTATTTCAAAAAAAAAGATAGTGAGCATCAAAAAAACTCCATATGGAGTTTGCTTCATTGTGTCAAAGCTAGCCCCTTGTCGAGAAGCTTCTCTTGCTTTGACTGCTGACAGTACGCTGTCCAAACTGAGCAAGTAGAGCGCAAAAGAAAGTGACTGCCCAACTTTACCAAGACAGGGTAGGACAGTCCTTCAAAATTTCCTGATTTATAAAAAAAAAAATCTGTTAGATATTCTAAGCCTGTAGGCCAAAGAAGGATGCCCCCAGTGTTACAGAGGTAACTCGGGTGACCATTCAGGCAGTCAGCTGTTTCTGCTATTTCTCATTTGGAAGTTGCTTGCTCTACACTTCCTGCTTACTCAGTTTCTATTATTATAGCCTTCTTGGGTCTCTGATGGAGTTAAAGATTAGGCAGTTATAGTTAAAGTTTCCTTAGTTATGATAGAAAGTAGACTCACCAAGATAAGATAAAAATTGAGAATTTTCTCTGAATATGCCCAATATAAATAGGCCTGATTATTGTTCTTGTCTATAGTTTTATAATGTTCGAGTTAAAACCTTTTTTTTATTTAGACAAAAAGGGGAAAATGTTGCAGAATATTTATTTACACTCTGTGGAGATGTGTCACTGTGACTGGTTTAATAAAGTGGGGACTATTGCTAGGCAGAAAGAGGCGAGACAGGACTTATAGGCATAAAGAGAGGAAAGGAAAGGAATCTAGGGATGGGGGAAACAACGGAGAAGACAAAGAAGAAGCAGGACATGAAGGAGGAGAGGTAAAAACCAGGAGTCATATGGCAACATGTAGCTTTAATAGAAATGGGTTAATTTAAGTTATAAGAACTAGTTAAAAACAAGCCAAAGCTAAGGACAAGAATAATAATTAATAATAAGTCTCTGTGTCACTTTTTGGGCTGGGAGCCCAAAGAAAAATGATTGTCATCCCCCCTTTATTTTCCTTTTTGCTATTTTTCAAGACAGAGTTTCTCTGTGTAACACAGGCTACAGGCTATCACTCTGTAAACCAGGCTGGCAATGAACTCACAGAGATCTGCCTGCTTCTGCTTCACTAGTGCTGGGATTAAAGGCATGTGCCACCACCTCCCAGCACATTTCCTATTTTATTTTATATGTGTATGGGTATTTCACCTGCACACACATATACCTGCATCATGCGAATGCCCAGTACCATGGATCTCCTGGGACTGGAGTTACAGACAGTTGTGACCTATCTTGAGAGTGCTGGGAATTGAACCCAGATCCTCTGGCAGAACAGCCAGTGGTTTTAACCATGAAGTCATTTCTCCAACCCCCTTGATCTTTTTGTTTGTTTGTTTGTTTGTTTGTTATTGTAACAGGGATATTTTCTTTATCGTTATTTTATTTCGCTTTGCACTGAGTATGTGTTGGGTGTGTGTATGTGTGTTATGTGTGTGTACTGACTGGGACCTATATGCTAAGCAAATGGTCTGCCACTGGGCCCCTGCACTGCTTTGATTTTTTAAAAAAGTAATCTCTGTGGGCCTGTGCACGATGTGCATGTACATGTTCGTGTGTGAAAATGGAGTCCCACGTGTGCCCTGGCACACATGTGGAGCTCAGAGACAACCTCAGGCATTGGTCCTTACATTCCACCTTGTTTGAGACACTGGCTTTGTTGTTAGCCAGTGCTTACAGCAGACTCTCTGGGGAGTCTGAGAGTCTCCCGGCTCCACTTCCCATCCTGTTGTAGGATCATCAGATTATACACATACGCAATGCCATGCCTGGCTTTTCATGGATTCTAGAGATTTTAACTCACATCCTCATGCTTTTGCATTCAGCACTTTTACCCACTGAGCCATCTCCCCCAAACCCAATTTATGGTTTTACTTTTAGCAGTCTCACTATGTAGCCCTGGCTGGCCTGCAACTCACTACATAGACCAATCTGACTTCAGACTCACAGAGATCCGCCTGTCTCCGCATCCTGAGTGTTAGCACTAAAGGAATACACCATCACACCCAACACTGTTTTCATTTTTTTATATATTATGTTATATTTATTTACTGTGTGTGCATGTATATGTTTACGTGGAGTAGGGCACATGCCATAGCATTTGTGTGGAGGTCAGAGGTTGGTTATCTCCTACCATGTGGGTTGAGCTTACATGACCAGGCTTGGTGTCAGGGACCTTTACCATCTGAGCCTTCTTGCAAACTCTGTTTTAATTTTTAGAGACGGAGTCTCACCATGTAGCACTAGCTGTCTGTAACTTACTAAATAGCCCAGGCTGGCTTCAAACCCATGATAATCCTCCTGCCTTAGCCCCCTAAATGCTACGATTAAAATTGTATGCCTATTTAAGGCCTGTCTTATCCAGGACACCCAAATAAGTGGCACCTAAAGCCAAAAGTTTACTGTTTCAAACCACAGAGTGAAGTCCAAGAGAGCTGGCATAGACTGGGCCCATGCTCCTACTGACCATCAAGAGTCACAAGATTGCTCGGTCTCACACGCCAGCCCTCGCAAAGCTACGTGACCAACAGTTCAGGATAATCTTTTAACAAAACAAAGAGAAGAAATTATTCACTAACTCTAGTACCGCCCCATTCAAAATTTGTCCCAGGAAACTTTAGCTGCCCCACCCTCAGGCCTGGCACAGGTTGGTGCTGGAGGATTACTTAAGAGCTTGGACAAAGTCAGGAACCCTCAGAGCCAAAGTGGGACCGAGAGAGTACAAAATCGCACACGCCCAGACTGAAGTCTGAGTATGAAGAATGATTCAGGAGGCCAGCAGCCAAAGTGTCTCTTGGTTGACGCCTTCAAGGGGACAGGAACAGGTTCCATGGGAGTTTACCTGTTTTGATGGCTGTGGGCAATTGGCTCTTCCGCAGCTGGCAACGCCACACTCCCAGTCGCTTCTTCCTTAGTCACATGGCCTTTTCCATGACCATCAAATCTCAGTGTGTGTATTTTTCCTCCTCATTTGCACCTGGTCCAGCTTATTCCAATATGGCCTCATGCTGTGTGTGTGTGTGTGTGTGTGTGTGTGTGTGTGTGTGTGCGCGCGCGCGCGCATGCACACACATACACAAGACAACCCAGGATATCGTTTCTCAGGCACTAGTCACCATTTTTCTGTGAGTGAAGGGTTTCCCACTGGTAATTTAGTCAGCCCCAGGGATCTGTTAGTCTTAAGTCTTTCTCTGCCTGCCCCCCCCCCCACTCCCAGTGTTGGGATTACAAGCCTGTACCAACTACAACCTGTTTTAAAAAGGTATTGGGGTCTCAACATGGGTCCTTCTGCCTACAAGGCAAGCACTTTTACTGATTTCTAACCTCCCTACTGCATTTATTTTTCAAGGCAGGGTCTAATGTAGCCAAAATTTCCTTTGAACTCTGAGGTCAAGCATGACAAATTTGATAGGTTATTTGGGGATGGTCATCACAGCCATCGCTCAATTTAATTTAATTTATTCATTTATTTAGTCCTTTGGGATAAAGTCTTTTATTTATTTATGTTTATTTTATGTTCAGTGGTGTTTTGCCTCCATATATGTCTGTGTAAGGGTGTCAGAAGCCCTGGGACAGATAGCTGTGAGTTGCCAAATAGATGCTGGGAATTGAACCCCAGGTCCTCTGGAAAAGCAGCCAGTACTCTTAACAGCTGAGCCATCTCTCCAGCCCTGGGATAAAGTCTTAGGCAGCTCAAGACAAGCTTGACCTCCTAATTCACCAGGCTCTACCTCCTAGTGTTAGAATTACAGACTTGTGCCACCATGCCCCACAAAGTTTTTATATGTTTATATTCTAAATCATAAGCAATATTAGTTTAAAACAAAATAAAAAGAATGTTGCCAGAAATACTGTGGTAGGTTGAATGTAATTGACCCCCATAAGCTCAGGGAGTGGCACTGTTAGGAGGTGTGGCTTTGCTGGCATAGGTATGGCTTTGCTAAAGGAAGGGTGTCACTATCGGGATGGGCTTTGATGTTTCCTATGCTCAAGCTACGCCCAGTATCAATTCACTTCCTGTGGATCAAGATGTAAAATTCCCAGTTCCTCCTCTGGCACTACATTTGCCTGCACCTCCATGTCCCGCCATGGTGATAATGGGCTACTTCTGAAGTGTAAGCCACCCCAATCAAATGTTTTCCTTTATAAGAGTTGCTGTGATCATGGTGTCTCTTCACAGCAATAGAAACCCTAAGACAAATACTGACCACCCCACAAGGAAACTGTGAGACCGGGTCAGTGGTTCTGTCACCCGTGGCCCCACTTACCAGTGACATGGATGGCCCTGGCTCATTTAAGTAGATGCAGTACCCTCACTTCCTGTCATTACATGGATGACTTCATCGTGACGGAGCTGTGAATGCAGCAGTCTCTTTTAGAAACATCTGCTGCTTGTTTCCCCGGTGTTTTGAGATCGGGTCTTCTGTAGCCCAAGCTAGCCGTAAGCTCTACAGAAAATAGCCTTGAACTCCTGATCCTCCTGCTTCAACCTCCCAAGTGCTGGAATTACTGGCACAAACCACCACCACCACACCTAGGTCTGCCACTTTTTAAATGTTCTACTCGTGTTTTAGGGAAAATAAGAAATGGTAAGATTACTTAATGAAATTGGCCAAGTAGACCGGAGGAAATCCTAGAAGCTACGCTTTCTGGATCAGTTCCCAATATGAGAACTCTGAACCAGGTCCCTCCAAGTTACCAGGTCATTGGTTTGAAAAGCAGACCCCACCCCAGCCAGTGAGTGAGTGCCGTCCTGAGACATGGAAGTCAACAATCTGGAGATGGTCCCCCCAGCTGCAGTGTGACATCAGAAAAGAATTCTCCAGTTTGTTGCTCATAGCGTCTTCCCAGCCAATGATAAAGGTGTCCCCAGTGGGGTGAGTGCCTTCAGCAACAGAAGAGAGTCCATGTCCACACAATGCTTCTGAGATTTTGGTTTCAAAACACTTTCATACACTTAAAAATGGTAGTGTTCCAAAGGAGCTTTGCTCATGTTTACTTTTTGTTATACTTATTGGTATTTACTATATTAAAAACAGAAATTAGGACTGAGTGTAGTGGTACACATCTATAATCCCAGCACTCAGGAGGCAGAAGCAGGCACGACTCTGAGTTGGGAGGCCAGCCTGGTCTACAGAGTGAGTTCCAGGACAGTCGAGGTTACACAGAGAAACCCTGTCTCTGTAAGATTTTAGACAATTCTGAAGCCATTTCTGACAATTCTAAACCCTCTCAGCCTTGGTGCCTCAGTGCTTCCCCTCCTCCCCTGGGAACCAAGGACCTAACAGCTACACATGCACGTACTCAGTTCCTGAACAATTACCCACATACGTATGTTTTGATTCAGTCCCCTGGGAAACGGGGTCAAAACGACCTCTTACCTCATCTGACCTGACAATAGTTCTCCAGTCAATTATTGGTATTAGCCCTTCTCGAACAAGCCAATCATAATGGTCAAGGAACAACCCCTCTTGTTTCTCTGGGGCCTTCTCCTTTAAAAGTAGACTGTACCAGCTATTCGAGGTCTCTCGGCTTCCCGAATGCTGAGGGACCTTGTCATGACAGAATTAATAAAATCCTCATGCTTTTGCATCTGCTGTGGTGTATGAGGTGGTCTCTGGGGGCAACTCCTCAGGTTGGACACTAGAGTCCAAAATCTCAAAAAAAAAAAAAAAAGAAAGAAAGAAAGGAAGTGTAGAGTCCCGAAAATATGAGCCTGTTCTGATCAAAGGTCAGAGAGTTGGAACTTACCTAGAGTTCCTTCAAGGTTATTGTGCTTCTACCTCAAACAAAGGTCCCATCTAGAAGTAACTCAGAGAGTTCTGCTCTAGCAAGGTTATTGTCAACAGGTGTGGCTAATAGCCAGACCTTGTACCCCAGGAATAGAGAAGTAGATCTGTTCCTACTTCAAGCAAAAGTCTAAGGATCCAATGAAGTTCTAGTTCCCTTAAGGAGATAACTTTGGATTCCACCTAGGGTGTGGTTTGCCCACAGAATGTTTTGGTATAGGGTATGAGCATTACTTGTTTTGTTCTAGCAACAGAAGGTTTAACTGTGGTTGTAGCCTGTGACCTTCAATTGGTCTGTTCAATTCCTTGTGACCTGTTAATGCAGTCTTTTGTCTTTCTCTTACCTTTTGGGGTCAGGGGTATTTAAGCAGGTAGAAATTAAATGCGGGCAAAATTTCAGTACTCACTGGAACTCCCTCCTGATACTATCCTATGTTTCTCTGTTTTATTATTTTTCTTCACGTCTTCATATTCTTTACTATATTTCTAAATCCCCACTCCTCCACCCTGGCAAGAATATTTTTGTCAGGGCTGGTCCCCAACATGGAAGAAGAAAAGGAAGAAAGAAAGAAAAAGAAAGGAAGGAAGGAAGGAAGGAAGGAAGGAAGGAAGGAAGGAAGGAAGGAAGGAAGAAAACCAGGCCAGGGCATGGTGGTGCACACACCTTTTATCAGAACACCAGGGAATTAGAGGCAGGTGGATATCTATGAATTTGAGACCACCTGTAGAAAGAAATTCAGTCTCAAAAAAAAAAAGCAAACAAAGAAACTGAAAAAGTTTAAATAATTTATATTTTTTTTCTGTGTTTTTTGAGACAGTTGTTCGCTTTTTAGCCCAGGTTGGCCTCAAGAACTCACCTTGCCTCAAACTCGTAGTGATCCTCCAGCCTTTGCCTTCTAAGTGTTCAAATTACAGGTATATGCCATTCTACTTGGCTTAGTTTTTGTTTTGTTTTTGTGAGAAAGCATAATGTTGCCCCAACTGGCCTCCTCCATCCAGCTTTTTAAATTTTCATTCTTCAAAAATTGACTTTATCGGGGGAGGGTCTAGAAAAATGATGCAGAGGTAAAGAGCACTTGTTGCTCTCACGGATGACCTGGGTTCAGTTCACAAACATCTGTAACTCCAGTTCCAGGGGATCTATCCTTTTCTGACTTGCCTGGGTACCAGGAATGCTCATGGCGCACAGACATATGTGCAGGCAAAACAATCATGCAACAAAATGCAAATATTAAAAAAATTACTTTATTTTTAATTACATATATTTATGTATGTCTATGTATGCTCATGAATATGAATGTAGGTACCCTGGCCAAAACATGGTGCCAGGTCACCTAGAGCTGAATTTACAAGCAGTTGTGAGTCCCTTTGGGGTGTTGAGACCCAAATGGGTCCTTTGAAGGACTGCAAGCACTCTTAAGTCATGAACCATCTTCCCAGGCTTTGAAAAGAGCTATAGTAGCTCTTTTATGTAGAGTTTAAAAGAGTAGCTCTTTTATAAAGAGTATATAGCTATAAATGGCGCACAGGGGCAAAGACAAAAGATCATTTTGAGGTCCACACCTTTCATCCCAGCACTCAAGGACAGAGGTGTAAACAGACATTCCCTGTCCTAACTGCCTGGTGCCAAATAACCGACCCAGAGGGTGAACAAGAATTATAAATGCTTGGCTGATAGCTCAGGCTTGTAACTCGCTCACCATTACATTTAAATGAACCCATTTCTATTCATCCATGCATTGCCATGTGGCTCATGGTTTTACCTGTTCTCAGCATATCGTTCTTCCTGGACTCTGACTCCACCCTTCTCTCTGACTCCGCCCTTCTCTTGCAGCATTCTCCCTGTATCAGGCTGTCTTGCCCAATCTCTTTCTGCCGTGCTATCGATCACAGAGGCAGGGGGATTTCTGTGAATTTATGGCCACCCTGGTCTTTGGAGCAAGTTCCACACAGACAGAGTTGTTACACAGAGAAACACTGCCCTCCCCATCTAAAAACAATTTGTATGAGTTTGAGGCCAGTTTTGTCACTATAACATTCTAGGACAGCCATGGGTATATAGAGAAACCCTGTCTCAAAAACAAAGCAAACAAACAATATATTCATATCATATTGATTTCATTTATTTATTTCTATTATGAATGTGTGCATAGCATGTGTGGATGGGTGTCAGAGGACAACTTTGGTTTTTTGGGTTTTTTTTTAATTTTGTTTGTTTGTTTGTCTGTTTTGGTTTTTCGAGATAGGATTTTTCTGTAGCTTTGGAGTTTGTCCTGGAACTAGCTCTTGTAGACCAGGCTGGCCTCAAACTCACAAGCTCCAAAAGGCATGAGCCACCACCGTCCAGCTTTTTTGCTTGTTTGTTTTTCGAGACAGGCTTTCCCTGTAACTTTGGAACCTTTCCTGGAACTAGCTTTTGTAGACCAGGTTGGCCTCAAACTCACAGAGATCCACCTACCTCTGCCCCCTGAGAGCTGGGATTAAAGGCGTGCGTCACCAGCCAGGCCTCAGAGCATACCTTCCTGAGGGTTGCTCTCCCTGTCTACCTTTGCATCACTGCTGGAAGCTACTATGCTAGCTTAACCAGAACCTTTACTTGATGAATCAGGACTCATGTAGATCTAAATACATCTTGCTTTGGGCTTTTGGAAAATTCTTTTTTGAGTTTTTTGAGACACAGTCTCATGTAGGCCTGCTGGCCTCAAACTCACTGTGTAGCTGAGGCTAGCCTAAAATTTCCAATCCTCTGCTTCCACCTCTCATGCGCCACCAGCATGTATTAATATGTCCAGCTTATGCGTTCAAAAAAAAAAAAAAAAACCTCGAGAAGACTGGGAGACTGGGATCATTTTGCGGTTCTGTAAATCTTGGTGCTGCACTTAATCAAAGACAGCTGGGTTCTCATATCTGCATTGGCTCTAATTGCACATGACATTCTGGTTGAATTATATGAACACAATCTGTCCTCACATGGATATAAAGTTGGGAAAGGGAGGGCCTCACAGACCCCCCTGAAGAAATCTCCAGGATCCCAGTGGCCCTTAGACCACAGGCTGAGAACCCTGTGCAAGCAAACAAATCATCTTAATAGAGAAGGGACTTCGGTGGGAAATGAAGACTGAGAACTCTGACTGGGGAGGGGCTGGAGAGCCGGCTCAGTGGGTGGAGATGTTTGCTGCTAAGCCTGGTGACCTGAGTTCAGCCCCCAGAACCCACGTGGTAAAGGGAGAGACCCGACTCCTGCAGGTTGCCCTCTGACCTCCACACATGCACCCTGACACTGGGGCATGGACATGCACCCACACACACACACACACACACACACACACAAACACATGCACGCACACACAATGAATAAGTAAATGTTTAAAAACAGAGCTGAGACCCCTCTTGGCTTACTTTCATGCCGCCCTATAGCAGGGAAATTTCGGGATGGAGCAATGGCTCTGAGGTTAAGAGCACCTGTTGCTCTTGCAGAGGACCCAGGTTTGATTCCCAGTGCCCACAGTTACAGATGGTTATCTGTAACTCCAGTTTCAGGGAGCTGACATCATCTTCTGATCTCTGGGCACCAGAGAACAAACAAGGTTCACAAGCATACATGAAGGCAAAACACTCACACACATAAAATTTAAAAGTCTAAAAAAGGGAGAACGGGAGGGAAACTGTCGGTCTCTCCCAGCGCAGGAGAAATCTTTAGCCTGCCCATCTGTTCCATGTGTCCACACAGTCACAGCCTACTGAACTTCCTTTGCCACTATGCGCACGTTCCCAGGGCTGACCAATGGGCTTGAACAGTCTCCATGGGAGTTCATCCCTGGAGGAAACTGACTCCCTCTTTGCACAGCCAGTAGCCACCCACAGTTCTCCATCTAGGGATCAGGGACTTGTGGAATCTCCACACACCACGTCGGCACGTCAGTTCGTGTCATTTTGCTGGTTCTGTCCAGGCGACAGTACTGTTGGAAGTGGAAGGGTGCAGATCTGACTGCACAGCAGCTGCCTGGCCTTCTGGCTCTTCCCATCTTTACAACCCCTCCCCTACACAACGTTCCCTGATCCTTAGGGGTAGGGGTTGTGTTGGAGATGTGTCAGGTGGGATTGGGCACCCCACTGACACTAGCCTCTGCACTCTGGAAAGTTGTGGAGCTCTGTAATAGTCTCTTTCTGTTGGAAAAAGAAACTTCTTTGATGAACAGTGAGAGCTACAGTTATGACGGTAGGCCAGCACGTAGGATGTTCTGCCTCTGCTGGACCTACAGACGGCTTTACCTTTTTCTCTTTCTTTCCTTCTCTATTGGGGGGTGGTGGTGCAGATAGGATCTCTGTCTATCGTCCTTTATAGACTCAAATTTGAGACTTGATAGATATCCTTCTGCTCTAGTCTTCAGAGTGCTAAGATAATAAGAGGCAGGCGCCAAGGACATTGATTAAAGATGGCTAGTGCCTATAAGCCTGGCTCTTGGGAGGCCGAGGAAGGGTTACTGAGAGTTTAAGGTCATCTTGGGCTACAGATGAGTTCCAGGCCTACAATGTGAGATCCTGCTTCAAATGAAGGAGAAGGGGAGGGGTAGAAATAACACATAAACTTGGTACATTTAGGAGGCTGAGGCAGGATTGCTGGGAGTTCAAGACCAGCCTGAGTCACATAGTGAGTTCCAGGTCAGACTGATAAGGAGAGAGAGAAACTAAGCCCTTGTTTCAAACAAAGCTGAAAACACCGATCTTGTGTTAGCAACTGAATCCCCCACCAAAGCCCTGAGAAATGTCCTGGGAAAAAAACTGAGGACACATCTTTTAGCTTCTCCCCTTTGGTGCTGGGGATACACCCAAGACACTGACTCCTCTTCCTCACCCCCAGTCCTCACTGGGTCGTGTCCTCCTCTTGCCTCCAGTCCTTCATGTCCCCTCCTACTGCTGAGAAAGGCATCCAAGCATGGAAAGTCGACCATGATCTGCCCACGAAGAGAACACTTCCCACATCCAAGTTTCCTGTCATCTCCTAGGGACCCAGACTCAGCTGCTGCTCTCCACCGTGCTGTTGACCCTTGTCCTCCATTAACAAGTGGACCTGTGACCACACCAGACAGATTCTTTTTTCTGTCCAGTTTTGAACCTGTTTTGCATAAATAGACATCAACTCTATAGCATCAGCTCACTGAACTGGCAGGTTAATTCTCTGACCTGGGTTAAGAATGATTTCTAGCCAGGCAGTGGTGGCACACACCTTTAATCCCAGCACTCAGGAGGCAGACACAAGCAGAACTCAAACTCTGTGAGTTCGAGGCCAGCCTGGTCTACAAGAGCTAGTTCCAGGACAGGCTCCAAAAAGACACAGAGAAACCCTGTCTCAAAAAACAAAAACAAACAAACAAAAAAGAATGATTTCTACAGGTCTAACTTAGTAAATGGCCCTCAGTCCCTTTACTCACAGAAATGAGCACAACTTTTGCAAAGTGGAACTTCTGTGTCTTTCTGGCATGGGCCAGACCTTGCTTGGCAAAAGGAAGCAAGATGTGCAGAGAGACAAAGAGGCCAGGACCAGGATCAGGGCTAGGAAAAAGCACCCTGACAGTGCCTATTTTAGCCAGTCACAACAGGGTGTCATTTCTGTACACAAGGAAATGATCAAAAGGGTTTTATTTATTGCTTGGCTAGTTGTAAGACAGGATTTTACTGAATAGACCAGGGTAGCCTTAAACTCATAGATGTCTTCCTACCTCCGCCTCTCAAATGTTTGGGTTAAAGTCCTGAGCCACCACGACCAGAAGGGGTATTTAAGAGAATCTGGAGCAAGAAGAGTTGGCAGCCATTGAGGTGGTTCAACTGATGCCTCCTGCCAAGCCCAAGGGCCTGAATTTGATTCCTGAGACCCATGAAACAGTAGAAGAGAACTGACTCCCACAAATTGTCCTTTGACCCCTGAACACCAACACTAAATAAATGTAAATAAACAAATAGAAGAGGATGAGAGGGAGCTGAGAATTTCCCAGCTCTGGCTACTGTGCACAGACTGGGATGGACGAGAGGACAGACTGGCAAGTTCCCTGTGGCAAAGAGAGCCAAATAAAGTTCTGGTCTTGTTAATATTTTATTTTATTTGAGACAAGAGTCTCACTGTGCGACTCAGTCTGGCCTGAAACTCGAAGATCCATCTTCCTTTGCCTACTTGGGAAGGGGGATTAGAAAAGTGTCCACTGCCGCACCGGGTTGTGCTGCTCAGTATGAGAACACTAGCCTAGCTGTGCCAGGCCCGTGGCTCCATCCTTAGCATTGCAGAAAATGAAGAAAAATGTAACCCCATTTCATCCTATGGTTTTTGTTTGTTTGCTTGTTCGTTTGATATAGTTAGTGTCTAATGTAGCCCCAGGCTACCCCCCAACTGCAAACAAGAATGACCTTGAACTTCTGATCCCTCTGGACTCCAGACTCCTGATACCAGCACAGGTAAAGTCACGGAAATTTTGCCCCCAATGTTTTATTTTTACTTATTTATTTGAAACAGGGTCTTATCTAGCCAAGGCAGGCCTCACAGTTGAGATTATCCTTCTGCTTAGGCATTCCTCATGCTGCGAGGACAGGCATGAGCCACCACACCTGGCTTGAACCCATCAGTATCAGTAAGTAAGACTGGAAACAGCTCTCCTCCACAGCTTGTCTCTCCCTTCTCCCCACTTCTCCCCTTCCCCCCACCTTCTCGCCCCTTTCCTTTTCCCCTTCATAACTCACTAAATAAATATCCAACCTCACATGGCATGCCTATCCATGTCTCTGTCTCTCACCAGCCGGGCTCCCTGCCCGGGACCAGCCTCCTTCGGAGAACCTGCGGCAGCGTCTCGTGGCATGCCCCGCTGTCTGTCTCTCCTCGTGGAACTAGCTTCGCCATTGAGGTCTCTCACCCACCACGCGGCTCCCTGCTGTAGCCACTCAGAGAGCTATGCCATCCCTGCCTGGGACCGGCTGATCTCAGAACCCGCTGCCCGCTTGCCACTCGCCTGCTGCCCACGCAGCCTCTCGGGGATCTGCAGCATTTTACCTTGAGTATTAGTGCTCGCCTCTGGCCTTCACTACAGAAAAGATTCAGGACTAGTCTTAGCTTCAGAGGGAAGCAGAGAGGGGGGTGAGTTTACTAAGAGGAGAGTTCAATCCAAGTTTACCCTGGAGGGGTTAGAAAGCAAGGTGCCTGGGCGGGGTTACACCCAGGTGTGGCTGTAGGCTTCTCAGTGGGTAGAGCCCTGGATTTGGGTGGTTTCTGAACAGCTCAAAGGGTTGCTAAGGACCTTGAATGAGATCACAGGGTGGGTCACTGCTGATAAGGTCACACCCCAGGTCACCAGACTTGCTCAATGAAGTGTTTTTACTGTAAGCAGAAGCTGATAGTCCCGTCTGTGGAATTCCTGGAAAATATCAGAGAAGGAGGCTTTACTTGCAGGCTCTACTTGTCTACCCTTCAACACAGTTCACTGTTACCTTCAACTTTTTCTTCTTGATCTGTTTTTATGTATGTGTCTGTATTTGTATGTCACGTGTGTGTGTGTGTGTGTGTGTGTGTGTGTGTGTGTTGTGGGGAGTGCCCTTGGAGGCTAGAAGAGAACATGGGTTCCCCTGTAAATTGAGTAACAGACAGTTGTGAGCCAACTACTGTGGATGTGGGGAACCAAATTCTGGAAGGAAGAGCGGCAATATTCTTAACTACCAAGCCATCTCTCAAGCCCCTTATTTTAGCATTTTTTTAAAAAAATTTTATTTTACATGCATTGAAGTTTTGCCTTGCAGGTATGTCTGTGTGAGGGTGTCAGATCCCCTAGAACTGGAGTTACAGAGACAGTTGTGAGCTGCCATGTGGGTGCTGGGAATTAAACCTGGGTCTTCTAGAAGAGCAGTCAGTGTTCTTAAAGGCTGAGCCATCTCTTCAGCATTTAACATTTTTATTTATAGCATTCCCGTAGAAGCCAGAGATGGTGGCAGGACTTGGGAGGCGAAGGAAGGCGGTCTCTGAATTAAAGGCCAGCCTGGTCTGCGCTTGAAACAGCAGCCTCACAAACAATCATATCCAAATCTTTATAAACAGAATACTGTCTCTCTGTTATAATTCTTTATAAAAGGAATGTTGTCTCTCTTTGCAGCAATGTTAATTGTGCTCGAATCTGTGACTCTTAAGCTTCTGATAGACTTCAGCCTAAGGCCAGAGAAGCCTCTTCCCGTCCTCTGTTTCATTAATAGTCTTTCTGTCCTGTTTCAGGCCTACAGTATCTAAAAAGAGCCAATTGGCCAAAAGTTCCAGAGACCTAAGCTCTCTAGAACCTTCCTTCCCTTTCTTAGGGTACTTTCCTCTCTGGCAGCCTAAAGCCCAGCTTTGTTATGAAGGGCAACCACTTAACATCTTTAATAAGCCACCTGCCTACTAACCCCTCACTTCCAGTTGTGAAGGAATTTGTGCCCTCTCCTTAAATTCACATATTCCAAGGCTAACCTCAGGAATTCAGAAAGTGAATGTATTTGGATGTAGGGGATCTTTAAGGAGGTAACTAGTTAAAATGAGGTCGTTAGCTGGGCATCGTGGTGCATACCTTTAGTCCCAGCAATTAGGGAGGCATAGGCAGGAAGGTTGCTGTGGTTGAGGCCAGTGGGGCTATATAATGGGACCCTGTTGAAAAAAAGAAAAAATTCAATTCCTGGCATTGGAAGTAAAAGGGGAGGGTGGAAACAGGTTTGCTGGACATGGTCTCTCTCTCTCACACACACACACACACATACACACAAACACACACACTCACACACCATGGCTATGATCCAAGCAATTGGGAAGTTGACGCAGAAGCATTGCTGTGAGTCTATATAACATATAGTTCATAGTATAGCATATAGTTCAAGAATAGCCTGGGAGGCAGAGGCACACAGCTCTCTGTGAGTTCAAGGCCAGCCTGGTCTATAAAGCAAGTTTCAGAACAACCAGGGCTGTTACAGAGAGAAACCCTGTTTGTGTGTGACAGGGGGCGGGGGAGGGGACCTGGAATATTGTATAACTCCTGTCTCAACCCTCTCAGAGGCTCTAGATCCAGTACCCAGCCTTCCTCTGAGGAAGCAGGGCGCTGACAGGCTTCCAGGGCTGCCGCAGGGGAAGGTGGGATGTGGCAGCCATCTTCAGTACTGTGCTGACATCACAGCTGTGTCTCTGTGTGGCGTGCGCGCTGATTTACTTCCTGGTGTTAGGAGTAGGTTAGACCAGCCATCTGTTCCCTGATGCCAGTCTCCTGGAGGTCACTGGAAAACATCTTTGAGATCTGGAGACAGGAACACCTGTAGCAGTGATGTCAGCTTTTCGTTTCCTTCACAGAACCCACTCATGAAGTAGACGCTATTCTTTTCCCTTCGCCACACTGTAGAGCAGATCCAAGGCTCCTTGCACACTGAGGTGAGCGTTCTCCCACTGAGCCGCACCCCCACATCTTAGTCTCCCCTCTGGCTTACGAAAAGACATGTTCACGGAACACGGTTGGAAACCTGGAACTGTTCTGATTTTGTCATCTTTCCTTTTAGGTGTTTTTATTTTTATTTTTATTTTTTCAAGACAGGGTTTCTCTGTGGCTTTGGAGCCTGTCCTGGAACTAGCTCTTGTAGACCAGGCTGGCCTCGAACTCACAGCGATCCGCCTGCCCACCTCCCAAGTGCTGGGATTAAAGGCATGTGCCACCACCGCCTGGCTTCCTTTTAGTTTTTAGCATACGTTCCCTGGTGAGAAACCAGTCATCTTTGAGCTCCTACGTGTATTTTGATTATGTGAATCAGAGCTCATGGCTTACATGTTAGCTCAAGCTGGCTCAGAACCAGACATGTAGCCTAGACTGATTCAACTTCCTGAATTCTAGGATTACAGATATGGGTCACCATACCCAAGGGTATACAGTAAAAAATATATTTTTTAACATTTATTTATATATTTTGTCTGTATGCAGGCATGTATATATCAAGGCCAGCATCTACAGTGTGGGTCCCAAGTTATCAGACTTATTTTTACCCACCAAGCTATCCTGCTGGCCTCTATTTTCTCCTTCCTTCCTTCCTTCCTTCCTTCCTTCCTTCCTTCCTTCCTTCTTCCTTATTATTTCAGGACAAGGTTTCTCTGTGTAATATCCCTAACTGTCCTGGAGCTAGCTCTGTAGACTAGATTGGCCTCTGACTCTGGAATGCTGGGATTAAAGGTATGTGCCACCGCCGCCCAGCCTGGTCCTATTTCTAACTGCATATTTAAGAGATTGAAAGGAATTTGTTTTCTTATGCGATTGGCAATTTTAAAGTGCCACACCACATCAAATCATTTAAGAAAAGTTAAGCTGTGTCTGGTGGCTGAAACCATTATCCCAGCTATCCAGAAGTTTGCAGCCAGAATCGTCCCAAAAACCTGAGGCCAGCCTGGGCTACACGCTGAGTTCAATGCCATCAATGAGTATTTTGAGACCTTGTCTCAGAAACAAAACAAAAATGGCTGGGGATGTAGCTCAGGAGTGCTTACCTAACATTCACAAGATGCTGGGTTAACCCCGGTAACATAAGGGGGGAAAAAGATACATTTTTGCTAGGGTTATGTTGTGTACACCTGTGCTTCTAGTAGAGGCAGTAAGACCCACAAGTGCTAGGCCCATCTCGGCTATATTACAAAACCCTGTATTTATTTGTTCTTTTTTTGTTTGTTTGAGAGAAGGTCTTACTATGTATCCTTGGCTGGCCTGAAACTGGCTATGTACACCAGGCTGGCCCCCAAGCACCGGGATTAAAGGCATTTGCAACTATACCCACTCAGTCCCTGCCTTTAAAAACAAAAACATAGTATTCTTCTACTGTTAAAGATGAAACAACCTTGGCGGTGGTGGAGCACACCTTTAATCCCGGACTCTGGAGGCAGAGGCAGGCAGATCTCTGTGAGTTCAAGGCCAGCCTGGTCACAAGAGCTAGTTCTAGGACAGGCTCCAAAACTACAAAGAAACCCTGATTCAAAAAACAAACAAACAAACAACAACAACAAAAAAAAGATGACAATTTATCCTAATGTAATGACATGATTTTACTGGGCTTTAAGTTTTAAACTTTCTTTACTGCCACTTCCTATTGTAATACCTATGAGCCTAACCCCAGGCCATGATGTAATGACAACAGTTCATACCCATGTTTTCAGTGGTGACTTTGCTTATTGGCAACATCAAGGTTTATTTGTCGAAGGAAAGCCCCTGGGTTTTATAGTCGGCATGGTATTAACTGACATTAAAGAATGACTGGAACCCTGCTGAGCACGGACAAGGTTCTGGGTTCCATTTCCAAGAAGGAGATGGAATAATACAGCCTTCAGTAGAAGACTTCAAAACCTCGGGAATTAGAAACAAGAGGGAGGTATGACTAGAGAGATGGTTGGTTCCTGAGATAAAAGTGCTTGCTGCTCTCCCAAAGGACCCATGTTCACTTCCCAGCACCCATGCTAGCAGCTTCACAACATTGTGTAGTTAATTCCAGCTCAAAGGGAACCCATCCCCTCTTCTGGCTTCGTGTGTCATAAACAGAGACATATAAAATAATTTTTAAGGTCAGAAATGGTGTTGTACACCTTTAATCCCACCAATATAGAAGCAGAGGAATCTCTGAGTTTTCGGCCAACATGGTCTACATAGTAAGACCTTGGCACAGAATGGGAATGTGATCAATCCCCAGGACCCACAAAGGTAAAAGGGGACTCCCACAAATTGTCCTCTAACCTTCATACTCCTACAGTGGCACAGGTCTTCCTCCCAAAAATAATAAACAAAATAAAATTTCTATGCTCAAAGGCAGAAGATTCTTAAAACAATTGATTAAAGGCAGGAGCAATGATTCCCTCTGGAAAATTAGTTGGTTGTAAAGAATTAGTAATAACAAAAAGATAATAACCACATAATAAAGGCCTGTCTTGTTAGATTTGAATTTTTAACAAGGTTGAACTTTCATTTCTACCTTGTATTGGCAGTACTGTTACAAAGTAATAAATATGGAAGACCATTCTTCAAATGCAAAGATGCTAACTGAATAATCTCATTTTCTACCTTTAATTTAAAAACTATTTTTAGCCAAATTTAAGACGTATAGAAATTAAACAATCTCAAGAGGGGCTCCTAGAGAAAACTATATAAAGGCTATTTTAAATGTAAAATTGCAAATGTACAAAATTTACATATATACATATTGCAAATAATGTGCTCCCACACTCCCGTCAAGAGGCTAAAAAAACACTTAAATAAAGGTTGGAATTTAAAGGAAAAACAATTATTTTACCGATAAGCTATTTATTTGGTAACGTCTTTACATTTGATTTTTTTTTTAAATCTAGAGATACTGAATAGAAATGTGCACAAACTATTCATTGGCTAAAGTACTACGTTTGGACAAAAATGTTTTTAATTTGCCGCTTCGCTGTAGTATTGCAAGGAAGCATTTCAAATAAGTGCAATATCCCTACGTAGCATAGCAATTCAGCGTCTGTGGCCATGTCACCTTTAAGTGTGGGCAGTTTGGAAGAACAGAGTTAGGCATTGTTAAAACAGCGTCATGGTGTCGTGTGGGGACGTTCTCATCATCTGAGTAGGCGAGTGGGAAGGAGGGTCCCGCCGCGGTCCCCTCGGCCGATAAGCTATGGGCGAAGAAGCGCAAGGGCCGCTGCGTGACAGTGCCTGCGTGTCCGCGCCATTGTGAGGTCGGCAGCGCGGGACTGAACCAGTATCTCTTCTCCGTGGGGCGGACGATCGTCGTCGCGGGCCCTTCGGCCGAGGTCGGATTCGAGTGGAGGACAGGTAACCGCGGAAGCCCGGATCCTTCCGCGTCAAGTAGTGCGCTGTGCGCTTCCGCGAGCCCACGGCCGGCGTCGGAGACCGCGAATCCGTCTCCCAGCGGATAGGCGCGCGCGGGCCCGCGAGCTTGGCGGCCTCCAGCAGCCCAGAGGTTGAAGCGGGCCTGCGGACGGCAGGTGTCCGCCCCGCCCCCACCACCGCGGGCAGGAAGAGGAAGCGGAGCGGCTGGGCCCCAGGGCCACCCGCAGGGCCTCGCGGGGCGGGGGCGCCGGAGCTACAAGAGGCGCGTGACCTAGTTCGTCCTGGAGTGGACTTGACAGGTTGTCAGCTTCGCTCCCCGCCCCCACCGCCTTCCGGGTCTGGCTCCTCCCCCACCCTCGCGCTCCTGGACTCTCCCAGCCATTGGCCTCGCCAAAGCCGCACTCCATGCCATTGGCTTCACCCCAGCTGCCACGCCCCCACCCAGCTCGCCGCGCCATTGGCCACGCGTTCCCAGGCCGCTCAACCTACCATTGGCTTCGCCCCAGAGGCCCCGCCCCCAGTCTAGCTCGCCCTCCCGTTGGCCTCGCACCCCACCCCTCATCTGGCTCGCTCTCCCATTGGCCCCTCGCGCCGGGCAGCCTGTCTCCTAAGGCCCGCCGCGGATCCTGGCTGGTCGCTGTAGTTTGTTCCCGCGGGCATTCGCGATTTGGGTTGACTTTCCTCCTCCTTTGCCTGCGTCTCGTCCTGCTTTCTGAGGGTTCTGTGAGCCCGGCCCTCGATCCCTGTTCCCTGGTCCCAAACTCGGGGTGCAGCTGCGATCGCCACTTGCGGATGGATCCCGCCCCGCCCCTTTCTACTCAGTCTCCTTCGTCACCCCACGCCTTCATTCTCTCAACATCTCCCCAGCCTCCACTGAGTGGAACAAACCTCAGCGAATCCAGGGAGAGGGAGTGATTAAATTTTAAATATCAATATGAATGTTTTAATTGGTTTTGGTTTTTAAAGGGGGAAATGGAACGAACTAGATGGCCCAGATCATTTAAACAGATTAAGAGCATTTTTGGTGGTGGTGGTGTTACTGGTGGTGATTTTCTTTGGGTGGTGTATGTTGGGTTTGGAGGGGTTGTGTGTGTGTGTGACAGAGAGAGAGAGAGAGAGAGAGAGAGAGAGGTAATTTCTTACTACCTTTTAACTGACTGGCGTGTGCACGAGTGCAGAAGCCAGAAGAGGGCGCCCAGTTCTTTGTAGCTGCTGATTGTGGGCGCTGGGAACTAAACTCAGACCACAACTGGAGGAGCAAACACTTAACTGCTGAGCCGTCTCTCCACCCTGGGATTTAGTTCCTTTTTATTCATCTTTATTTTATGTACTTGCCTGCACGTCTGTGTGAGGGTGTCGGATTCCACTGGAGTTACACAGTCAAAAGCTGCCATTTGGGTACTGGAAATTGAATCCATGTCTTCTGGAAGAACAGCCAATGCTCTTAACTCTGAGCCATCTCTTCGGCCCCAGGACTTAGTTCCTAAAGTGCCAAATGAGACTGCAATGATCATATTTCTTCAGAAATACAGGTTGCTTTTCTTGGTAAACAGACAAATTTATGTATGCAATATTGGGACTTAAAATTTGCTTGTGTACTTTTTACAATTGAGCCAGCTGTTTAAATCGGTTTTGAGGGTAAAGATAAACTGATAAAACTGTGTACGTGTATTAGACCTCCAAGAGAAACCTTATTTCAAAAACCTCCTAGCCATTGAGATGCTGCTGAGTCAGAGGGGGATTACAGATTCCAGACCAGGGCTATGTATTGAGATCCTGGCTTCCAGGGGTTGTGGGTAGTGCCTATAATCCCTGGGGACAGGAGGAGTTCAAGGTTAGTGTGAGCTATTTAAAACCAGCTCAAAAACAAAACTGCTGCTGTGTGTGGTGGCGCGCACCTGTAATCCCAGTTCTAGGGAGGCTGAAAAATAAGAGCAGGAGTTTAAGGCCAGCTGGGGCTACAAGAGACCCTGACCACTCCCCCACACACAAGGAGAGAAGAGTAGGGAGGAAGATACTAGTAACTTTCTTAAAATTACTGAAGTAGGAGCTCTTGTGTGCATCCAGGTATGGCTCTATCCGGCTGATTAATTCGTTCCTAATGACAGAAGTGGCCTTTCCAACAGTCTTTTAGGCTGACCTGCAGGGTCCTCGTAGCCCCAGACCCTGGCCCAGGGAGGCTCTGCTATGTAGAAGCCTGGCTGTGGCTCACCGCCCTCTAGGCTCACTGAACAACTTTCACTGGGCAGTTCCCATCTCTGGAGCTTTGCACTCATTGCTTCCCGGCCTGTCTGGAGCAGTATTTCTTCAGACTTCTCAGGTAGCTCAGCTCGGGTGTCAGCCGTATCTGAAGCAGGTCCTCTCCCTGCCCCCAGCCAGGTACTTTCTGTCCTCTCCCAGTTACTTCCTTCAAAGCCTACTGCTCAGTCTGAAGTCTTCTTGTTTACTTAAAATGGCTGGTTCCCCTTCTCCCTCCAAGCTGGGCCCTTTCTGTTTCCTAGGGCAGGTGCTTAACAAATGCTTAATGACTAAACAAATGGATCCATTAGATGTGATCCAGTGAACAAGCAAACTGGTCTTCCTGTTGGACTGGCCCTGTGGTGTAGACACACCTGTAAATAAAAAT
Organism: Myodes glareolus; assembly: GCF_982192425.1. Lineage (NCBI taxonomy): Eukaryota > Metazoa > Chordata > Mammalia > Rodentia > Cricetidae > Myodes > Myodes glareolus. The sequence continues at coordinate 114,378,287 of NC_142031.1, read as the reverse complement.
TGGGAAAGTGGCTATTCTTGTAAACAGTTTATGATTCTTTGATTTTCTTCCTTTATTTCCTGTTGTTTCTTGATGAGCAGAGTAAGAAATGAGGTCTGTTGACTCAAGGACACCCTTTTGCCCACTTTGTTTCAAGCTCTGCACAGACTGCAGAGTCTGACCTGGCCCTGGCCCTGGCCCCAGGTGGGCAGATCCTTGGCAGGCAGCCCCTTCCCCCAGGGCAGCTCCGGGCTCTGCTGGATGCTGGTTCCAGTGGGGGAGGGGAAGAAGTCTAGTTCCGAGTGACGGTTCTTGTATCCCAGCTGCAGCCCTGGAGGTGGTTAAGTGTCACCCCACGGGGCAGGAACACAGAAAAAAAAGAGGCTCTTCCCTTCTCTCCCTCCCCCTCCAGCACTCTTTCAGGGGCTGGACCTGTCTAGTCTTTCTTTACACACAGGCCGTTGCACAGACTTTGGCCACAAAAGCCTTAGAGTGGCTGCCCCAGACACCAACTGCCCCAAACATTCAGTGTGTGCCTTTGCCTGTGTTGTCAGTTTCAGGGGTACAGACATGATGTGCTTATTTCCTCACAACTACCAAAGCTGGGTGTGTGCTGGCAAATATCACCGCCTAAGTGATGCACCTAGTACTCCTCAGGTAGAGGCAGGCCAATCGTGAAGTCAAGGCTAGCCTCAGCAGTCCTGTGAATCTACTGCCAGCCTGACTATCGTGAGCCCCTGTGTGTGTGTGTGTGTGTGTGTGTGTGTGTGTGTGTGTGTGTAAAACAAAAACAAGTAAATCTAAAGAAGAGGGTAAAACAAAACAAATCATCCCAAACAAGAATCCTGGGGGTGGGGGGCATCGGGAAAATCTGGGAAGAATTGGGGAAGGGAAAACTGTGAAAAGCCTATTTTTTTTCTTTTTCTTTTTTTTTAATTTATGACTTATTTATCTTTATTTTATGTGCATAGGTGTGAAGGTGTCAGATGCCCTGGAACTGGATTTTCAGACAGTTGTGAGCTGCCATGTGGGTGCTGGGCATTGAACCCGGGTCCTCTGGAAGAGCAGTCAGTGCTCTTAACCGCTGAGCCATTTCTCCAGCCCTGAAAAGCCTATTTAAAAAAAAAAAATTTTCAGCCGGGCAGTGGTGGCACATGCCTTTGATCCCAACACTTGAGAGGCAGAGGCAGGTGAATCTGAGTTTGAGGCCAGCCTAGTCTACAACAGTGAGTTCCAAAAAAGCCAGGGTTACACAGAGAAACTCTGGAAAAACCAAATAAATAATAAAAAATAAAGTCCCTGTGGGCATCCCTTAGGGTCACAGAGAAGCTGCCGGTAGCCATGAAAGCTAAAAGTTTCTGCCCAAGTCTTTGGTCATCAAGTTGCCCCTGACTAGGGTCAGACCCAGGGCTTCAGGGTGCGCTCTACAAGCACTCTGCGCCGAGTACACCTCCTGCCGAGCCGAGTACACCTCCTGCCGAGCCGAGTACACCTCCTGCCGAGCCGAGTACACCTCCTGCCGAGCCGAGTACACCTCCTGCCGCCGAGTACACCTCCTGCTGAGCCGAGTACACCTCCTGCTGAGCCGAGTACACCTCCCGCTCAAAGGTGCTGGGCTTCCTGCATTCCAGGCCAGAGTTCCCTAAGCCTGGGGAATGGGAAGTGTAGAGCAAATCACGCCCTTGGGCGGGGTAGTGACAGGGTGGGACCTCTGTGCAGGATAACCACGTGGTCCTCTTCCTCTAGGACAGGGAGTCTACTGTGTGATCTGAATAAGAACTCAGCACTGGGCTGTCTGTACCCTTGAGCGCTGCTAGAATAGTGGAATGGGAGAGCTGACAGGTTTTAGCAGAGTTAGCTGTCACCAAGTGGTTCATCTCAGGTTCTTAAACCAACACTCACCGCTAGCTTCGTAATTTCAAAAGAACCAAATTGGAGAATTTATACAGTTTAGAACTGGAAGGGTTTTGGAAATCACATTGCCCAGTTATTCCTAGAACAGGCTTGGGAACTGACAGCCACCCCCAGCCCTCATATTAGTCTCAGTTTCTCTATTAGTAGGGTTGATAATAGTGGTCTTGTCTATTCAGGGTTGGTAGGAGAACTGGATGAACTCATGCTTATGTTGAGACTTGGGAACATCTTCCTTGTGCTCTTGTTACTGTTGGAGTATGGGCGAGAAGGGGAAAGAAACAGCGCGCATTCAGCTGTAAGATTGCCTTGCTGCAAACCAGGGCCTGCACTGGTCTTTGCAGGAAGGTGGTGATGCCTGCAGTTGAAGTGTAGCTCTGGGTGTCCCCACCTTACAGTAAGGAAGGCTCTTAGGACCAGAATTGGTTTAACAGTTAGCTACACATCAAGGCTCTCTTTCTCTGGGCACGTGGTTTGGGAGGACATGTTCTTCTCAGGAAAAGATTGCCTGTTTCAGGGTAATTTGTGTTTTGCCCTTTGGGGCTAGTTTAAGTCTTCTAGAGTTACCAAAAAGATTTTCCCTTGCGAGATCTGTGAGGGGACTGCCTATGCATGGTAGAAAAAGCTGAAGAAGGCTAGAGGAACCAGGGAACTCTGGTGTATCCTCAGCCCCCCCTCACCCCCCCCCCCCGTCCCCATTCCCCCACCACCACCACTCAGATGGCCAAGGGGTGTGGCTCTGAGACGGTTTGGACCTTGAGGCTTGAGCTTGAGTCTCTCCTCAATTCGACACGGCCTAACCTAGGGTACACCTCTAGCTGGATGGACCTTGGTGGAGGATCCAAGTGACCCTTATCACCTCTAGATCTAACTCTAGATCTAACTGGAAGCCGTGGAAATGGTGCGTCTGGCTAACACTAAATGTGTCTCTGTCATGCTCCCTTAAATCTCCCTGGGGAGCACATGCCCGCTTGGTTCTCAGCCTGCCTGGCCTCCTTCCATCCTTGAGCTAATCCTTTCCCTAACCCTCATATTTAAAATATTTATATAATCACACTTTTAATCCCACTACTGTGGAGGGAGAGGCAGACAGATCTCTGAGTTTGAGGCCAGCCTGGTCTACATAGTGACATACTGAGTTCCAGGATGCCAGAGATGTTACCATCTGTAACTCCAGTTCCAGGGGACCCAACATAGTAAGTTCCAGAACAGTCAGGACTATGTAGAAAGACCCTTTCTCAAAAAAAAAAAAAAAAAAATTCTGTTTTTATTTATTTGTGTTTGTGGGTGCCGGTGAACGTCAGAAGAGGCCCTCTTTCGCCTTCGAGCAGGAGCCACAGGCAGAGGTGAGCTGCCCAGAGCAGGTGTTGGCAACAGAACTTGAGTTCTCTGGAAGAACAGCAAGCAATATTTCCTGAGCCATCTGTATTAAAATATCTTTAATAACGTCTCCAACTCTGCAGCCAAACAATAGGCCTGGATTTCTTTTCTGTGTAAAAGTCACAAATCCCAGTTTGGCCTGAGTCATAGCCTGTGACAGATGAGGGAACTCCTCAGGCTGTTGAGAGTGACAGTCGGGAGCTGTTCCTGTCCTCCGGCTTCTGACAAGTCCAAGGAAAGGACGAGCTGTAGGCCAGTTCTACTTCCTGCCATAGATGTGACTATTTTCAGACTCCTTAGAACTTCATTATGTTCCCAAAGGACCCAGGACACTGCCCATTCAACCGGCGGACAGTCAGTGCTGCCTGTCGGTCACTAAGTCATCATGGCAAATGGCAGCATAGGGCCCTACTTTTCCAACCATCCTCCATTTAAGTTTTTATTTCCTTCCTTCCTTCCATTCTTTCCTTTTTTACTTTCTTGCTATTTTTTTTAAAGATTTATTTATTTATGCTGGGCAATGGTGCCACACATCTGTGATATCAGCATTTGGAATGCAGAGGCAGGCAGATCTCCAAGTTGGAGTGCCTGATCTACAGTGAATTCCAGGACAGTCAGGGCTACTCAGAAACCCTGCCTCAAAAAAAAAAAAAAAAGAAAGAAAAGAAAAGAAAAGAAGAGATTTATTTCATGTGTGTGTTTTGCCTGCACAAGTCACACGAAGCCAGAGGAGTACCTCAGTGCTTCTTCTCCATGAGCTTTTTTGAAAACTGGAGCATTGGGCGGTGGTGGCACACACCTTTAATCCCAGCACTTGGGAGGCAGAGGCAGGCGGGTCTCTGTGAGTTCGAGGCCAGCCTGTTCTACAAGAGTTACAGGACAGGCTCTAAAACTATAGAGAAACCCTGTCTCAAAAAAAAAAAAAAAAAAAAAAAAGAACAACAACAACAAAATGTCTGGAGCAAGCCAAGTTGCCTAGGCTAGCTGACCAATAAGCTGCAGTGTTCTCCAGCACTGGATGTAGAATTACAAGCTTTTTTATTAGTTAGATAGTGTGTGTGTCTGTGTGTGTGTGTGTGTGTGTGTGTTTGTGTGTTGTGCAGACTGACACAATCTCTGGAAGTTCATATGAGATTTCTCCCTGTTGTCTGAAAAATGCTGTTTCCTTAAATCTATTTTTTTTTCTTAAACATAGGGTCTGAGAGTCAAAGTCAGGATCTCATGATGACCAGGGCAGCCGTCTACTGACTAAGCTATCTTCTCAGTCCTAAGACTTTTTTTTTAAGGTTCTTTGAGAGTTTCATACAACATGTTTTTGTTTGATTTTTTGAGACAGGGGTTCTCTGTGTAACAGCGCTATCTGTCCTGGAACTAGCTTTGTAGACCAGGATAACCTAGAACTCATAGAGATCCACCTGCCTCTATCTCCTGAGTTCTGGGATTAAAGGCAGGTGCTACCACCCCCGACCACTATTCTTTTTTTTTTTTTTTCTACTTCTTCAAGATCATTTTATGCTGCCCCAATAATCTTGTCTGTGTGGTTTTCCACTTCAGAGTGGTCAGCTTATCAGGAGTTGTACTCTTAGAGAAAACCATCACTCCCTGTCCCACAAGCTAACAGTTACCAGCACCTCTTCAGCTAGGGGTGGGGTTTTGTGCCCATCTCACCTACGGATGCTAGAATTTGGTCTAGCCTGGGCTTCCACAGATCTTGTGCAAGCTGTTACAGCCACTGTGGTGAGTTCCTGTGGGCAGCTGTCCTAGTGTGTTCAGAAAACACTTGTGTTGGGGTGAGTCTGCTCCCCTCTTCCCCATCTCTCCAGGCAGCTTAGACAGTCGCTACTCTGTGGAGGTTACAGACACTGGCCTGCCCACCCTAATTGCCTCAGCCTGGTCTCTGCAGTGGCTGAAGTATCTCTGGCTCTCACGCTCGTTCTACATATATATATGTTCCTTTTAGGGCTGACTGCTTTGCAGTCTCTTATTTTCTGTAGCTTGGCCGGTTGTAGGTCACTGTGTTCATTACCATCTGCTTTTCAAAGGAGGACTGAAAAGGACTGAGAGATTCATTGATCTATGAGTGTGACGACGATTCATCAGGAATTGGTTTTAAACTATATCAGGATGGCAGGATAGCAGTAGCTTCTACCGTAGGACCTAGAACTTGTCCACATAACAGTGCCAAATGTGTTTCATCTTGTGGAACTGGACTTAAATCCAACCAGAAAGTGGTTGATTACTCCCATGATTTGCTTATTTAATCTCATCTAAATATCTGTCTGTCTTCTGTCTATCTAGATATCTATCTACTAGATAGATATTTTTGAGGCCTGGAACTTGCTATGTATATCAAGCTGGAATTCACAAATCCACAGAGAGCATGTCCAGCATTAGGCAAGTGTTCTTTTTTATTTTTTTAAATAATTTATTTGGGTTTTTTGGTACATTGTTATTTTACCTGCATGTATGTCTGTGTGAAGGTGTCAGATCCCCTGGAACAGGAGTTATAGACAGTTATAAGCTGCCATGTGGGTGCTGGGAATTGAACCTGGGATCTCTGGAAGAGTAGGCAGTGTTCTTAACCCCTGAGCCATCTCTCCAGCCCCATAGGCAAGAATTCTTAACAACTGAGTTATTTGCTTTCTGCAGCCCTGTTCTTTTGAATTCTTTCTCAATCCCTTGACCTATACTCCAAGAGTGTTTAGCCTGTGAGGATAGGCAAAGGATGCTGGAGAAGAACCCTTCTGTGGTAAGGAGGGACTCTTGGGAAGGCTCTTAGCTATCGGGGAAGGGACAGGTTAGCCTCTGCCTCTTCCATGTTAGATTGTGCTGTTTTCATCCTCTCTCCACCCCCTATCTCCCGCCGCCCTCCCCGCCCGCCCCCCAGTTTAGAATGCATGACGTTTTTCTTCATGCCTGCAAGGATTCTGTGGAGAGAGGTTTGGAGACAACACATTCCGCTACCAAACTGGGCTGCCACCCCCAGGTCAGCCTCCTGTCTCCCTCCTTTTCTCCTAATTTTCATCCTTGTTTTTTCTTTCTCTCTCTCTTTCTTTCTTTCTTTTTTTCTTTTCTTTTTTTTTTTTTTTTTTTTGAGACAGGGCCTCCCTCTGGCTTTGGAGCCTGTCCTGGAATTAGCTCTTGTAGACCAGACTGGCCTTGAACTCACAGAGATCCACCTGCCTCTGCCTCCCAAGTGCTGGGATTAAAGGCCTGCGCCACCACCGCCCAGCCTTGTTTTGTTTTTGTTTTTGTTTTTTTGTTTTTTTTTGCATCTTCTCATCTGCTTTTGGCTAAGGACACCAACTCACAGAGTGCAGCCATGAGCATGACACAGGGAAGGACCTGGGGAAGAGGCAGGTCCAGGGTAATGTGGATAAGCCCAGGCATTGCCACTTCTGGGATGGAAGAGGAGTGAATGCCAGAGGAGGACAGTGGAGCCAACCAGAAGCCAAGGCCTGCGAACCGAGGTCTGGCAAGGAGACCTCCGTTCTATACCTCCAGAAGCAGATGGGGATCTGCCAAACTGAGGTGAAGTTCTGGTCCACTTCTCCATTGCAAGTAGAAGACAATCTGAGTCCTATGTTGGGCATTGATGCAGACACTATTACTAGGCATCCTTGCTACTGTGGCTCTAGGATGGTACAGACACAGGGATACGACATTGCTGCCCAGGTCAGTTCTTGCTTCTCAAGCTGTAAGCTGCCCATCAGTCCCATAGCCTGACAATGGGGACAGATCAGTCCTCGATGGTAACAGATGATCACACTGCTGGTTCTCAGATCAAGCATGAAGTATAGAGAGCCCAAGGGGCAAGCAGCCAGATGGAGATGGCCATCAGCCCAGGCTAAAAGAATCTGAGATACACAGGGGCATTGCCAGGATGTAGAAAGCTACGCATTTGCCCAGCATGCACAAGGATCTGGGGTCCATTCCAAGAGCCTTAAGTGGACATGGGGAGTAAAGGGAGGGCTAGATCTTAGAACAAGCCTTTCTTGCACGCTGCTCTCCGTTCAGACGCTCTTCTTTGAACTCTGTCTATAGCTGTCTGACTCGCCACCACCTTTGCTGGACATCGCCTTCCCTTTGCGGAAATTTGTGTTCTTTTGATTTTGCCAACTCTGGATGCCAGAAGATTTATGGCCTTATGTGGTACTATATACCTGTAATCCCATTCATAGGAGTCTTAGAATTATAACTAAATTGAGGAGCTATCTATCTTTATATTGTTACAAACTAATCATAGCTAGACCTCTCATTGTAGACCTCAAACTCACAGAAATCCGTCTGCTTCTGCCTCCCAAGTGCTGGGATTAAAAGTGTGCACCACCACTGACTAGCAAACCTTTTTTTTTTTAAAAAGTTTTTACTCATTTTTATGTGCACTGGTGTTATGCCTGCTATGTCTGTTTGAGGGTGTCAGAGCCCCTGGAATTGGAATTACAGGCAGGCATGTGCTGCCATGTGGGTGCTAGGAATAGAATCTGGGTCCTCTGGAAGAATAGCTAGTGCTCTTAACCACTGAGCCATCTTTCTCGCCCTGACTTTTGTTTTTTAAATAATTATTGTGTGTATGTGTACTTGCTATGGCACACAAGCAAGTACATGGTGCTCGAGGGAGAGTTTGTGGGAGTCAGTTCTCTCCCTCGTCCTGTGGGTGCTAAGGTTGGAACTCATGTCGTCCAGCAGAAAGCATCTTCACTTGCTGAACCATCTCACTGGTCCAAATAATGTCTTTTATTGGATTAAATAAAAGTGGCGCACATATTTAGTCCCAGCACTCTGGAGGCAGAGGCTGACAGTGATCTGAGAGCTCAAGGCCAGCCTCATCTACAAAGTTAGTTCTAAGACAGCCAGGGCTGTTACACAGAGAAGCCCTGTCTTGAAAACAAAATAAAACAAAACAAAAATGTATGAAAAAATCTATTTTAAATTTAAAAAATAAGAAAGAAATAAAATTAAAAAAAGAGGAGGAGGACAAGGAAATACCTAGCCTTGGCATAGTAGCTCAGGTCTGTAATTCCTAGTACTAGGAGACTGGGGTAGGGGGATCGGTTAGGCTAGCCTGGGCTACATAGTAAGTAGGGACACAAAATAAAAACTTGTATTGAAACAAAAAAACCTAAAAACAAATAGCAATAGTTTAATTTTTATTTATCTATTTTTATTATTTTGAGACAGGGTCTCATCTAGCCCTGAATGGCTTAGAACTTACTATGTAGACCAGGTTGACTTTAAAACTCACAGAGATCTGCCTGCCTCTACCTCTCTACTGCTGGGATTAAACTGTTATGCCACCAGGCATTCCTGAAATATTTTAATTAAAGGAAACTCTTTGAGATAGGGTTTCATGTGGCACAAGCTAGCCTCAAACTAGTTCAGGTACTCGATTTGAAATTGTTAGAACTGTGTCTTTGCATCTGCTGTTACTGCAGAAACAGGTGTGATGGAGAGAAACAGGAAATACGAAAGTCAAGACTTGGAATGGAGCTCTTACTAAAAAAAACTCTTTCTCTCCCCATCTTTCCCTCTCTTCTTATACAGTTGATGCTGTCTGCACACTTAATGAGTATATAATAAACTTTTGATCTTCCTGTCTCTAAACCCACGTCTAGAATTCCAGGTGTTTGTGTGTGGTGCTGGGGCTTAGGCTTTGTGCATGTTAGGCAAGGATGCTGCCAACTGAGCTAAGTCCCCATCCCTAGTGTTTTGAGACAGGGTCTTATTTATATAGCCCAAACTGCCCTCAAATCCACTGTGCGTCGCCTTGAACCGCTCATCCTTCTGCATCCACCTCCCACAGACCTGCACCACCATACCCATCTTTATGTTGTTCTACACTCTAACTTTGTGTGCTGGAGAAATGGCTCAGTGGTTCAGAGCACTTGCTACTCTTCCAAAGGACCTGAGTTCCATTCTCAGAACTCACATAGACCCTCAAAAGTGCCTGTAACTTCAGCTCCAGGGGATCTCACACACTTTTCCGACCTCTATGGGTGGCTCTTGCAGACACATGAAAATACTCATACCACACATCAACACCCCCCCACAACCACACACATACAAATAAATCCTTTAAAAGGTTAGAAACAACTGGGCAGTAGTGGTGCACGCCTTTAATCCCAGCAGTGGCAGAGGCAGGCAAGTCTCTGTGAGTTCAAGGCCAGCCTGGTCTACAGAGACAGAGTGAGTTCCAGGACAGCCAGCTGTACACAGAGAAATCCTGTCTCGAAAAAAGAAAAGGTTAGAAACTGACTCTCGTAGGCGTGTTGGCACACACTTTTAGTAGTTAGAGTCCAACCTGGTCTACAAATCGAATTATAGGACAGAGGACAGTCAGGGCTTTTACAGAGAGAAACCCTGTTGGGAAAACCAAAACAAAAAACAAACAAACAAACAAAAAAAAAACCCAGCAAAAACGAACTGGCTCTAGAAGCCACAGATGTGCGAGAAAGAAATAAGGAAAACATCAGTATTTTGGAGGTTACTACCCAATCTTGACAATCCTTACTTTATTTAGTGTGTTGCTATACATATTTTGCAAAAAATTTTTCTCTCAGGGGTGAGGACTGCTTTGCCTGCGGGGTGGGTCTTGTAATCTGCTGGTGGACAGGAGTCTTCTTGGCCACTATGATCTCATCTACTGTCACCAGCTGCTGCACCAGCTCAGAGACTGCTTGCAGTCCTTGGGCTTTGGTCCTCAATATGTCCCATATCCCTTCCTGGGCCACATTTATTATCCCGTCTGTTCCCACTCCAGTGAGGAAGTTCCCAGCTTGGTGAATTCCACTCATTTCTGCCATCACACATTGGGCAGCTAAGCCTGCATTCTCCGCCAAGGTTTTAGGCAGAGCGCTCAGGGCATGGGCAAATGCTAGGAAGGCCAGACCGTTGGGGCCTGCCAGTCGGCTTCCTTTGTCTGACAACATTTTTGCCAGAGCCATTTCTGTGGCCCCAGCTCCTGGTAGCACTCTGGGATCTTGACACAACTGTGAAAATGCATCAATGCCATAGTAGACAGCCTGCTCTGCACCCCGAAGTCCCTGGATGGTGGGCCCCCTAAGGATTAAAGTGAGAGAAGGTGTAGTCTCATATTCCCACTCAAACACCACCGCCACACTGCCTTGCAGCTCCTTCCTGTAAACCTTCTGGCACTTCCCGGGCTTCAGGGGAGGAAGCAGCCGAGTCAGCAGAGGAGTGCCCATCGTCTCACTCAGGTAGACCACATCCTTTCGTGACTTGGCCTGAATCACCATGATGCCACAATTGTTAGCCTGGACCACCATATTCTCATTAACTTCCCCCCATACCACTGCCACGTTAATGTCCATAGCAGCCAGTTGGGCTATTTCCTTTTCCACTTGTTCGGTTTCTTTCCGAAATCTTAGTAGTTCTTCAGGGTTGGAGAGACGGGGCGTGGCCAGTGAATGCGGATTTGTAGGACCAAAGGGGCAAATGAACAGGGCCACCCTGGCATCTGCTAGCACCTCGGTCATTTGTCCACAGGGTTTTCCACATATTGCTAACCCTGGGAGAATGTGGGAATCGTTCAGCGTTCCCCCCTCCAGCAGGCACACACCAATACGGTCAGGCCTGAAGGTGCCATTTGGCTCTCTGCTTACCCAACACACATGAGACACAAGCTTGGTTAAATACTCGGTGTCGGGCAGGGTGTGGGTGTTCATCACAGAATAGAGGGCCCATGATGGGTCTTCCAAAGGCCCTAGAGAGCGAATGGCCAGGGAAGGCAGAGCTGTCAGGACTTCCGCTGTGGCCGTGGCCAAGCTCTCCCGGAGCTGGTTTCGAGCTAAGCCAGCCCACAAAAGGTACTGGGACTGCTCCAGTAAGGCTTCGGTCAGGAGAACTACAAAGGTTGTGCCGTCCCCAGTGTTCTCTGCCTGTATTTGGGCTATTTCTCGGACAAACTGGGCAGCTGGGTGCTCCAGCTCCAGCGCTCTCAGGATGGCAGCGGCATGACCTGTACAAACTGTTTCTCCCTTAGCGGTCACCAGGAACTTCTGCCGGCCATAGGGGCCATAACAAGGCCGGACGATACTGGCCAGGGTCTGAGCTGCAGCTGTGGCCCTCAGTAGGCATGACCGTTCCTCTCCTAGAGACTCGGTTTTTTTCTCCAGGCTTGGCGCCAGCCTCTGAGGCAGTTGGAGGGTTGATGAGACTTCGCTTGGCTTGGCCTGGGATGGTGGGGAGACCGCCATGGGTTAGACGCTAAGCATTACAGGCACTCTAGGAATAGCAGTAGGTACACCCTTGGCCTCTGTCTTTGAAGCTGCTCCAGAAGCCAAACGCACATCACCTGTTGCAGGCAGAAGCCAACTGGAAAGAAACCGCCGCTTTGCGTCCGAGGACAAGGTGCAGAGAGCTCAGTTCTAGACCGGTCTCCAAAGCTGAGTCTGCGCAAAGCAGGCTCCTGGCCCTCTGACCAGCATGAGCTAAACTATGCCTTTGATGAAATCACAAAGTAGCAAATGGAAGCAGAGACAGGGAATGAAGTCATAAAGGGACAGTTATCACGAGGAGACCCTGACAGCAGGGAACAAAAGCAAGCAATCCAAATACCTCTACTGCTGAAATTCCTATTGAGGCCTCGCCGGCTGTCTTTGCTAATTTTGAGAGGGAACTGAGGCTGGGGGTGTTCTACATAGCACCAAAAATAAAAGTAGAAGTAATAATAAAACATGACACACAGTTAGCCTTGTGGTTTTATTTCTGTAACCCCAGCACTTGGAGGCTGAGGCAGGACAGTCACAAGTTCCATGCCCACCTAGGCTATAAGATGAGAATGTCTCAAAAAGCAAACAGAATAAAAACAAAGACCAACAACAGAAGAAACTAAACAAATACAAACCTAACCTGACAGAACCTCATCCTCATCCACAGAAGGCAGGGGCAAGAGAATTGTCATCAGTTTGAGGATAGCCCGGTAACTACATAGGGAGGTCTAGGCTAGCCAAGGCTAGGTTGTGAGACCCTGTCTCAACAGACAAACACCTGGCAGAATGGAGTGTGGTGGTACACACCTATACACCCTGCATTACTTTGAGTTGGAGGCTAACCTGGGCTACAGACCAAGGCCCTGTCTTACAAAACAAAACAAATTACAGCATGCACTGCTTTTACAAAGGGCCCTGAATTAACCCCAGGGCCAACACGGGGCAGCTCACAACTACCTGTGTCTCAAGTTCCAGGGAACCCAACACCCCTGGCCTCTGCCAGCACCTGGGTTCACATATACCCACATCCAAATACTATAATTTTTTTTTTAATTTAAAAGCTGGGGATGATAGCCCACACCTTTAATTCCAGCATTTGAGAGGCAAAGACAAGCAGATCTCTGCATTTTTGAAGCCAGCCTGGTCTACATAGTGAGTTCCAGGCCAGCTAAGGCTACATAGTGAGACTCTGACTCAAAAAAAGCAAAGCAAAACAAAACAAAATCTACAAAGCCAACTGTGGTACTGCACTCCCATAATCCCAGTCCTTGGGAGACAGAGGCAGGAAGATCTCTATGAATTCCTAGTAAGTTCTACATAGTAAGTTCCAGGCTAGCCAGACACCCTTATCAAAACAGCACAAAGGCAACAAAAGCTGCTGCACTCAAAGCACTGAAGTTTCCCTCTGTCCTCCCCTGTCCTTTACTCCTTGCTGGATCTGGTAGAGTATTGATGTTTGGAATGCAGACTGACAACCACTTCTTGAGTGCCCACTGTGACCAGTGCCAGCTGAAACACACAGGCGGGACTTGGAGACTTGGAGAGGAAACAGATTTGTGGGGAATGAACCCATCCTTTGACAGGTGTCAGGGGCAGCGCCCCCCGGTGTGAAGATGAACATGTGACTTGAGGCTGGAGGAAATTCACAACAATGCCAGCCATTTCTCACATTCACTGGCAGTTGTCCCTGAGAGAAACAGAACTTGGAAACTGCAGCAGCATGAATCGTGATAGAATGGTGGCTTATGAGCCCTGGCTGGACAGTGGACACAGTTTTAATATTGTCACCAAAGACCTGCTGCAAGGAAGAGGAAAACATCAGCATGGATGTAAATTCAGTGAGCGGGGCATCCTATGGAGAGAAAAGCAAACAAGCATGTTTTTGTTTTGTTTTGTTTTGTTTTTTTAAGAACCATGATTGTTTTGCAAAACTAAAATCATTCTAAAAATTAAAAAGAGATCAGGGGCCTGGAGAGGTGGTTCCCTACACTTGTAGAAGACCTGACTTTGGTTCTCGGAACCCACAGCTGGCATCTGGTGGCTAACAGCTGCCTGTAACTGCAGCTCCAAAGGATCCAATAATACTTATGGTCTTGGGCACCTGTAGATGGCATGTGCACATAACTACACATACATACACAGAACTTACATGAATAAATAAAATAAAATGAAAAGAAACCAGGCTTGGTGGCTCACACTTGTAATCCCAGCAATTCAGAAGGATGAGGCAGGAGGATTGCAAGTTCAGGGCCAGCCTGGACTATCTTTTTTTATTATTTATTTAACTATTTATATATTTAGAGACAGGGTCTCATTACTTATCATGGCTAGACTGGAACTGGTTAGCCGTGAATTCACAGAGATGTGCCTGCCTCTCCGGAGTGCTGAGTTATATTTCAATACCTGTCTTAAGAGAAAAGAAATGACACAAACAAAAAGAAAGTGCTCAGTGCATAGGAAGCCAAGGTCATTGAGAGTCCCCCCACTCAGACGTAATTATCAGTTTTTTCTCTTTGTGACAAGGTCTGTTGTAGGTCAGGTTGGCCTGATGCTAACTAGGTTCTTTATGTTGTTGTTTGTTTGTTTTTGTTTTTGGAGACAGGATCTTCTTACATAGTCCTGGCTGTCCGGGAACTCACTGTGTAGACCAAGCTGGCCTCTATCTCACAGAGATTCAACTACATTTGCCTCCCTAGTGCTGGAATTCAAGGCATGTGCTACTGTGCCTGGCTTGTGTTATTTCTTTTTTCTTCTCCACTTGAGACAACATACAGTCAAATGAAGAATTGCCTAGATCAGATTTTTCTGTGGCAATGTCTGTGAGTTATTATCTTTAACTGATGATTGCTTGGGGTAGGGGGTGCATAGCCCATATAGGCGACGCCATCGCTATACAGGTGTAAGAGAGAAAGCAATGAGAGAGCCAGTCAGCAACCTTCCTCCATGGTGTATGCTTCAGTTCCTGCTTCAGTTCCTTCTTTGACTTCCCTCAAGGATGGATTGGGACCTGGAAGGATAAGCCAAATTAACCCTTTCCTTCCTGAGTGCTTTGGTCAGTGTTGCGTAACAGCAGCAGAAAATGGACTAGAAGAGGTTCGAACTCTTAATTCTCTGACATCAACTGGCAAGTGCTGGGATTATAGGTAAGTATCACCAAACCCCACCACACTTAGCTAGCTTGTTTTTGCTTTTTTTTTTTTTACATTTACTTATTTATTCATTTATTTATATTTTGTTTTTTTCAAGGTAGGGTTTCTGTGTGTGGCCTTAGCCATCCTGGAACTCACTCTGTAGACCAGTCTGGACTTGAACTCACAGAGATCTGCTTGTCTCTGCTCCCGAGCCACTACTACCTATCTTACATTTATATTTTTATTTTGTGTCTATGTGTGTGGAGATCAGAGTATAACTTGTGGGAGTCGGTTTTCTCCTTTACCCATGTGAGTCCTGGGGATCAAACTCAGGTCATCAGGCCTAGCAGCAAGCCCTTTTACCCACTGAGCCATCTTTCAGGCTTCGATTGTTTTAAGATAAGGCCTCAAACTGCTGGCAAGGCTGGCCTGGAACTCTCAGCCTTCTTCCTTTCTAGGCCCAGCTCATTGTCATAGTCCCCTCCCACCTTCTTTCCTTTTTGAGACAGGGTTTCACTTTGTAGCCGAAGATGATCTTGAACTTCTGCTCTTCTTCTTCCACACCTGTCTTTCGGCCTGTGGTGTAGAATCCAGGGCTTCGTGAATGCCAAGCAAGCGCCGTACCTCCTGGACTTTGACCCCATCCTCACTGTTTACTTCTTTATAAACATTGTTACTGTATAAATATTATATGCATGATAATGATAGTCATTCAATTTTACAAATGGTTTATGTAAACATTTTATATGTTTTTGTTTGTTTGTTTGTTTCTTTTTTCGAGACAGGGTTTTTCTGTGTAACTTTAGAGCCTGTCCTAGAACTAGCTCTGTAGATCAGGCTGGCCTCAAACCCTCAGAGATCCCCCTGCCTCTGCCTCCCGAGTGCTGGGATTGCAGGTGTGCGCCACCACTGCCTGACATATATGCCTTTTTTGGTAACCCTTTTCCTTTAACATTTTCTTGGCTTAGAAGGTGTTTCTAAGGAGACATTTCTAAGGAGATATCTGAAGACTGAGAACAACTTTTTTTATTTCTGTGTAAACGGAAAAGCTTGAACATAGTCCCCATTATTACAAATAATGCAGTTGAGTTTCCTGAATTTGGGGAAATCCCAGGATTCAACAGATCTCTAGTGATATGGATGAGCCTTCCTCAGGGAAACCAATTTGTGATCATATACCTTTGCTGTCAAATAGGAATGACAGCTTTTTACAATTATTTATTTATTTATTTTTGGTTTTTCAAGACAGGTTTCACTTTGGAGTCTGTCCTGGAACTAGCTCTTGTAGACCAGGCTGGATTTGAAGTCACAGAGATCCACCTGCCTCTGCCTCCCGAGTGCTGGGATTAAAGGTGTGGGTCGCCATCTCCCGACTGTATGACAGTTTTTTAAACAGGTCATCAGGTTTGAAGGCAAGCATCCTTACTCACTGAACCATTTTATTGGCCCATGAACAACTATTTTGATGTCCCTTCCCTAAAAATAGGTCTTTATTATTTTTTAATTTATATATATGTGTGTGTGTGTGTGGTGTGTGGTGTGGTGTGTGTGTGTGTGTGTGTGTGTGTGTATACAGGTGTTCATATAGGCCAACAGTGACTAATCCCCTTGGAGCGCTCTCCAGCCCTATTTCTCTCTCTTTAAAACAAACAAACCTACCTGGGGCTGGACAGATGGTTCAGCAGTTCAGCTGTTCTTGCAGAGGATTGGTTGAGTTTCCAGCAACCACATGCGTCTCTAACTCCAGTTCCAGGGGATCCCATGCCCAGATATATGTGTAGGCAAAATCTATAACATAAAATAAAACTTTTTTTTTCTCCTTCTTTCTTCTCTCTTTGTCTAAATTTTGACAGAGTCTAATACAGCACAGGCCTCCAACTTGTTAGGTAGTTGAGGATAGCCTTGAACTTCTAAACTCTTTCCCCCAGCTCTAAAGTGCTAGATTATAGGTGTGTGCAAGTGTGCCCAGCTTTTGATCCTCAGATTCACCTAGATCCCCTGACTTTTGCCCCCTTTACTGTGAGATTAAAGATGTGCACCACCCAGGCAGGCCTGGCTTGTCTTTATTTATTTATTTTTTTAATAAACTCATGTTCTGTATTCCTAGTCTGTCCTCATACTTCCTGTGTAACCCAGGCTGGCCTAGAAATCAGAACGCCTCATGAGAGCTGAAATTGCAGGTGTGTGGCATCATGGTTTGGGAGAGTCTATCTGCTTGCAACAGGCTTCTGAAAGTTTGTGACACCAGGTTCGCATTCTCAGAATGCGGCTCACTGAGACAATGATGACTTGTTTACATGTCACCAGGTTTGGTTGCCAGTTCCTTTACCCACTGGGCCATACCACTGTCCTCAGACTCCCAGCTCATGGAGAACCCCCTGCCTCTACCTCTTGAGTACTGGGATTAAAGGTGTGCACCATCACCACCTAGCCAAACCCCAGTTTCTTAAACTGTGGATTATGACCCCCCCCAGGGGATCATGCAACCAAAATCAACCGAAAATAAAAGAACGGGAGGCTGTATGGTTGGTTTAGTGGTTAATAGCACTGACTGCTCTTCCAGAGGACCTGGGATCATTTCCGGGCACCCACATGGCAGCTCACTCACAACCATTCCAAGGGATTTTATGCCCTCTTCTGATATCCTCAGGTGCCACACAGTGCACACGTATATATGCTGGCAAAACACTCATACACATCAAAATAATAATTTCAATCTTAAATAAGAACCAAGATCAGTTCACTCTGCTCTTATTTAAAACAAACAAACAATCAAACCAAAAAACACGGCCCGGAGTAGAGATGCACACCCTGAATCTAGCACTCAGGAGGCAGAGGAATGTGGATCTCTGTGAGTTCAAGGCCATCCTGGTCTACTCGGTGACTTCCAGGACAGTCAGGACTGCTAGAGCCTGTCTCAAAAAAAAATAAATAAAACATCAAAGGGCAGTGGATAGAGAGATGGCAAAGCAGTTAAGAGCACTGACTGCTCTTCCAGACAACCTAGGTTTAATTTCCAGCACCCACATGGCAGCTCACAACCATCTGTAACTCCGGTTACAGAAGATCTGATGGCCTCTTTTGGCTTATGCAGGCAAAACTTAACTCTCACAAAAAATTTAAATTAAGAAAGAATACTAAAAGATATCAAAGGGCAGTGAATCCAAGGTATTTCTTTTAAAAATATTTTATTTGTATATATGTATTTTATATGTATGTACACACACAAGTGTGTCAGTATCTTCAGAGGTCCAAAGAAGGTGTTGGATCCTTTGATGAGCAGTTGTGGGCTTCCTAGTGTGGGTATTGGGAGCTGAACTTCAGTTCTTTGGAAGGACAGCAAGTACTTTTAACTGTTGAGCCATCCCTCTAAGCCCTAGTAATTTCTGACCACTCCATATCTGCCAGTTTCTCTGCAGCCTGGCTTTTGAACACAGGACATCCATACTTGGGACTACAATGCCACACCATTGGAAACTGACTGAAATAACTCAGGCTGGAGTCTATAGTATGTATAAATGGCAGTATTTTTACGGAAGAACGTTTTCTGACCTTGTAAAAAATGGTTTACTTACAGGAAGAAAGATGTTTAACTTACTGTCTTCCTACCTTTATTCCTCAGCATATGAGTATCAGCTTGTATATCGCTGGATTGCACTGTTAGAATATTTGACTTTAAAGATTGCAGTCTGAGGTAGTAGTCTAGAGAGTGGCACAGGCCTGCCATCCCAGCCCTGGGAAAGTAGAAGCAAGAGGGCCAGGAGTTCAAGGCCAGCCTTGCCTATATAGTAAGGTTGAAGCTTGGGACAATGAAACACCTGCTTCAAAATGCAACCAGAGGAGGCTAAGAGAGGCAGAGGCAGGTGGGTCTCTGTGAGTTCTAGTCCAGTCTGGTCTGTAGAGCGACTTTCAGGCTAGCCAGAGATACACATTTTCTTAAGAAAAAAAAAAAAGTTTTAGAGTGGACAAAGTCCAGGAAGCCTTGCTCTACACCCATCCAGAGGGGAATGGGACCAGCCTCACAGAGACAATAGGTGAAGGATGGACATTTTCTTTCTTTTTATTTTTAGATTTATTTATTTATTATGTATACAGTGTTCTGTCTGTCTGTATGTTTGCACACCAGAAGAGGGCACCAGATCTCATTATAGATGGTTGTGAGCCACCATGTGATTGCTGGGAATTGAACTCAGGACCTCAGGAAGAGCAGTCAGTGCTCTTAACCTCTGAGCTATCTCTCCAGCCCAAGGATGGACATTTTCTTAAGTAACAGCAGAAGTAAAACGAATTGGCCAGGGAAAGGAGCTAGAGGATGATAAGGAGAAGCCTGGTGGCTCCTGAAATGGTTTAGCAGATTGGAGCTAAAAGCCATTAGAACAAGGGAAGAGGAGCTCAAAGCTGGCTTGAATAGCTGGAAGAGCAGCCTGGGACATAAATGCACCAGCCTTAGGAATCCAGCCACTAATCTAGGAGGTTGTGAGGTCTGCTTTTGTCTGCAAAAAATTTAGTTGTTATTTTCTTAAGATTTAATTTTGTTACTTTAAATTATGTGTTAGCTGGGCAGTGATGACTCATGCCTTTAATTCTAGCATTTGGGAGGCAGAGGCAGGTGGATTTCTGAGTTTAAGGTCAGCCTGGTCTACAGAGCAAGTTCCAGGATAGCCAAGGTTATACACAGAGAAACCCTACTTCAAAAACAAAACAAAACAAAACAAAACAAAGAAGAAACAACAAATCATGCAAAGGCGTGAGTGTTTGCATAAAGATATGTGCAGTAAGGACAGGTGCCCTGGGAGGTCAGAGGAATCAGTGTCCTGGAGCCGTAGTCACAGAAGGTCCTGAGAATCAAACTCAAGTCCTCTGTAGAGCAGCATTTTTCAACACCTAACCATCTCTTCAGCCCCTATTTTATATCATTTGTAACTATATAACCATATATAACTCTATATGTATATATAGACTTTGTAACAAAACTAACTCCTGTGTGAAAGCACAGCACAGAAGTGGTAAGACCAAGCTTTGTCTGACTCCTAAAGCAGACAGTCTCATAAAACAGGCTCCAGCAGACTTTTTTAAAACTTATTTATTTGGTGCGGGAAATCAAAGCTCGGATCTCCTGTACTTTAAGTGAGCACTCTGCCCTACATCCCCAGTTTGTTTTTTATTTTGTTTTGTTTTATTTAAGTCTGTCTCTACATAGATCAGACTAACCATAGAACTGCCAAATATCAACTTTATTTCTTTTGTTATTATTTTTTTCCTTTTTGTGTTGTTGTTGTTGTTTCTAAGACAGTGTCTTACTATGTAGCTCTGACTTTTCTGAAACTCACTGTATGGACTAGGCTGACCTTGAACTCACAGAGATCTTCCTGCTTCTGCCTCATTCTTGGATTAAAAGGTGTGAACCACAACACCTGGTCTCAATTTCATTTTGAAAGGGCTGTTCTTGCTGGGCAGTGGTGGCACATGCCTTTAATCCCAGCACTCAGGAGACAGAGGCAGGCAGATCTCTGTGATCTACAAGAGCTAGTTCCAGGACAAGCACCAAAGCTACACAGAGAAACTCTATCTCAAAAAACAAATAAAAAAAGAAGGTGCTGTTCTTTTTTTTTTTTTCTGAAAAATAGATTGGATATAAAATAATTTTTTTTTCACATCAAAAGATCAAAAGATGTGACCCAGGGTGGTGCAGACCTGTGGGCTAAGAATTTAGGAGGTGGGGATAGAAAGATAAAAAATTTAAGGCTAGTTGGTTGCATGGCAAGTTCAGGAAAGCCTGGGATATATGAGACCCTATTAAAAAAAACACAACGAAGACATCCCTGCCTGAAGTTTGTGTATTATTAGTCTGTCAGCTTGATACATATTCTAACTATATACATTGTATGCAAAGATATGTAAAGGGTCAGTGTAGGGTCTGAACTCAGGACTTTGATACCCTTAGCCCTCCTAACCATACCATTTTTGATCTGGTACAAACGGCACTGCTTGGTGGTTACAATGGGGTGACTAGTATGGCTCCAAATGTCATATCCTATGAATGTGACCCCTCTTTCTTTTGGAAATAACATGCTTTGCTATTCACTAGGATGAAGGCATACTAGATCGCTGAGGGTCTTCAGTCCAACAGGCTTGGTTTCCTACGAGAAAAGAAAACATAGATATAGGGAAAAGAGAAGATAAAGAAGAGAGATGCCCAGGAAAGGCCATGTGATGATGAAAGCAGAGATT
This sequence comes from Myodes glareolus, assembly GCF_982192425.1. Classification (NCBI taxonomy): domain Eukaryota; kingdom Metazoa; phylum Chordata; class Mammalia; order Rodentia; family Cricetidae; genus Myodes; species Myodes glareolus. The sequence continues at coordinate 114,357,424 of NC_142031.1, read as the reverse complement.
GGAGAAAGGTTGGAGGCTTTTCTTCATAACCTCCTAGAAGGAAGCATCTTTTTCAACATTTACTATTGGCCTCTGGCTTTCAGGATGATAAGGAAGACGTATTAATATTAGTAGTGTCTTAAACTGCTCAGATTGTGGTACTTTGTTGTGGCACCTGATACATCTAACACAGCAGTCTTCTGAATTTGAAAAGGAGATGGACCTAGGAACGCATATGTGAGAGGGAGAGGGAAGAGGAAAAAATGAGACCTTTTTTTTTTTTCCAGAATAGTCACAGTCTTCCTTTGTTCTTAGAGAACTTCTACTGAAAGCAGTAGAGACACTTGCTGGCAGTGTTTGCAGGTTACCTTCTGATCATAGCTCTCTGCTAGGATGTCTTCTACCCCTCCACCAAATCCCGTAGACACATTAAATGTATGGTTTTATATACAATGGATGTATTTTTTTTTCTCAAGACAGGTTTTCTCTGTGTAACAGCTCTGGTTGTTCTGTCACTCTGTAGAACAACCTTGAACTCACAGATATCCACATGCCTCTGCCTCTCCAGTGATGGGATTAACACTGCCACCACTGCCAGGCTTAAAGCAAGCTTTTTTATTCATGTACACAGGCTGCCTTCCCCTAAGGTGGAGTTTAAGAGGTCAGCATTGGACATGAGGTAGACAGGGTTTTTATAGCTCAGGGGTAGGGCATTTCTAAATGAGGGACTTGGCTGGTAAAATAGGCTGGGCTATCAGAACAGAACATAAGCACACCAAGTTAGGCATAATGACCTCCTAAAACTAAGACACTATTGCAAGGTGGTCCTAATAAGATCGTCATAACAACAGGTAGTCATAACAACCTTTTGAAACAAAGGTAGGGTTGCAAGATGGTTATAATAACTTTTGGGAACAAACACATGGTTGTTGTTTCCTGGAACACGCAGTACAGAACCATTTGTAGTTAAGGTTACAGGTTGGGCATAGTCCAGTCCTTGAGAAATAGAGATTTAATCATACACAACAATGAACATAATTTGTCTTTACTGTAAGATGGCTTTTAAACCTAAAATGGAGGCAGGGTAATTCATCACATGGTGGTACATACCTTGAATTCTAGCTATGGGAGGCAAAAGTAGGCAGATTTCTGAGTTTTAGGCCAGCCTGTTCTACATAGCAAGTTCTAGAACAAACACAGATGTATGATGAGACACAGTCTTTCTCACACATACAAAAGGGGTATTGACGGAGGAGGGTTATCTGTCTATTGTGTTATTTTCATTGGTCAATAAAGAGACTGCCTTGGCCCTTTGATAGGACAGAAAATTAGGTAGGCGGAGTAAACAGAATAGAATGCTGGGAAGAGGGCAATGAGCCAGATGCCATGGAGCCAGCCACCAGGTTAGACATGCTGAATCTTTCCCGGTAAGCCATATCTCGTGGTGCTACCACGAGATTATTAGAAATGGGTTAATCAAGATGTGAGAGTTAGCCAGTAACTAACTCTCTAGAGATAATGGGCCAGGCAGTGCTTAAATGAATACAATTTGTGTGTTGTTATTTCTGGGACTAAGCTAGCTGTGCGGGAGCCGGGCAGGATGAAAAGCAGGCCTGCCCGCAGCTCCTTTCTACAGGGTATTAATTTTTAAATTTTATGTGATAAGTATTTGACTATCTGCTTGTCTGAGCACTACATATGTGCTTAGTGCCTTCAGAGGCTAAAAGAGGGTGTCAGGTCTCATAGATATAGAATTAAACACAATTGAGAGTCGCTATATGGATGCTGGATCAAATCCCATTGCTCTGCAAGAAAGCCAGTGCTTTTAACCACTGAATTATATCTCTACTCCATCCCCTTTTGATGATGATTGTTCTATTTATTTTCTTCTGCTTGTTCCTTTCAGTTTCCCAACACAAACCGGGTAGCGGTGGTGTTCACCTTTAATCCCAGCACTTGGGAGGCAGAGGCAGGCAAAGCTCTCTGTGAGTTTGTTGAGTTTGAGGTCACCCTAGTCTACAAGAGGACAGCTAGGGCTGTTACACAGAGAAACCCTGTCTTGAAATACCAAAAAAAAAAGTTGTCCAACATATAGACATATGGTATGCATTACTGACATACCTTATACAAGTTAATACATATAATGCACTTTTTTTCCTGTGATGGGAATGAACTGTCAGCTTTGGAACATGTTATATAGGGGTTCTTACCATTGAGCTACATGCCCAGCAAAGTATAACTTTAACAGTAAAAATACGAATACAAAAGGATATACTATTTATTGATATATTATTATTTTTTTGTTTTGTTTTTTGAGACAGGGTTTCTCAGTAGCTATGGAGCCAGTCCTGGAACTCGCTCTGTAGACCAGGCTGACCTCTAACTCACAGATCCGCCTGCCTCTGCCTCCCGAGTGCTGGGATTACGGGAGTGTGCCACCACTGCCTGGCAAGATACACTGTTTACATTTTCAAACCAAACTGGGGATGTGGCAGCTTAGTAGTAGACATACATAACATGCACAAAGCCCTTCACTTGATCCTCAGCATTGACTGCAAAGCAAACAAGCCCAGGATAAACAACCCCAAAGAACTCAAGACCTCAAATTCACAGGAGGATAACAGTCATAGTGGATCAATAGAGATCTGTATGGATGTTTTCACAGTCCCCAATAGCAAAGGAAAGACTGCACTCATACCAAAGACACTCGGTGGCATCTCTAGGTCATTGACTGGAAAGAATGGATCTGGACATTCCATCTGTGTGGAGCCACTCTTCTACTAGACTCTTACTCTAGGAGAATCACTCTTGCTTATTGTTTCCTGGGATGTTTTTTTTTTCTGTGTTGTCAGTAATGTACTTTCCCCAGTACTCCAACACATAAAATATATATGTATGTACTTATTTATGTATGATCAAGAGAGTACTAGATGTTCCCTGAAAGAGTACAATAATTCAGGAAAAAACTTGGTATAGAGATGAAAGGACCTTTGTAATGCTGTTCTTTAGAGGTGGTCACTATAGTTAGTTCATACCTGTTATATTTTTAAAATGGTGCTTATTCTACATTCCTTTTTTTTTTGAGACAGTCTTATTATGTAACCCCAAATGGCCTCAACTTCATGAAGATCTACCTGTCTCTGCTTTGTGAGTGCTGCGCCTTACCATATCTGGCCTAATTATTCAAAAAAGTTGGATGGGTGCCACTACACCCAGCTTCCTTCTTGTCTTTCTGGTGGTTCACTTTGAGAAAACAGTCTGGATTTTTGCCATTCTGGTCACAGAAAGGTATAATTTGCATGACTGGTATGGAAAACCTTTATTGTACTGAGTAAATTCCTCAGGTATTTCTGAGTCAGTTACTTTTTGTCTCATTAAAAAAACATTTGGAAACAATTAAAGGGAGGTGAATTTATTTAGGCTCTCATTTTGGAAGTGTCAGTTCATGGCTGGCTGGCTTCCTTGCTGTGAGCCTGTGATGAGGACAAAGAAAGAGAGGAGCAGAGGGCCAAAATATCATTTCAAGGGCATCCCCAGTGACTTACTCCAGTCAACAACCCATACTAGTCTCATCACCTCCAATAATGCCGTCCAAGTATGAGTCACTTTCCCAAAGCCTTTACTGTAGGCAGAGACTGCTTGTTTGCTTCCCAGCCACCCAGGCCCAAAATAATCACACAGAAACTATATTAATTACAACACAGCTTAGCCAGTCACTTAAGCATATTGCTAGCTAGCTAGCTCTTATATCTTAAGTTAACCCATTTTTATTATTTTATATTTTACCACGAGGCTCATGGTTTACTGGTAAGGTTCCAAGGCATCTGTCTCCTTAGATGGCTACATGGCATCTCCTTGACTCCACCTACTTTCTTCCAGTATTCAGTTAGTTGCCCCCCACTTGCTTAGCTCTATTCTGCCCTGTCATAGGCCCAAGAAAATTCTTTATTCATTAACCAATAAAAGCACCACATATACAGAAGGACCTCCCACATCACTTAACCTCTGAACATCGTATTGAAGAGCAATACAATGAGTACATGAGTTTTGGGGGAGACATCTCATTTCAAACCACAGCACCTTTATCAGCATCCTGGGTTGTATTTTATCTGTTTGCCCATGGCAACTTTATGCTAATCAATCTGCTATTGGTCCTCTTAAGACAGACCTGATGATCTGCAAGGTAGGATCTCTGTGAGTTAGAGGTAGGCCTAGTCTACATAGGAGATATAGGCCATCTAGGGCTATGTATTGAGATACTGTCTTAAAAACAAATAAACAACCCCCAACAGCAAAACAGACCCTGATTTCCTGTATGCTTACACTAGCTACAGGAACGAAGATTTAAAGTCAGCACCTCATCTTTATCATCTTTTACCCTTTATCCTTCTGGAAGTATTCCTACCCAGATCTCTAGTCTGTTCTACATACTCCATGATAATATTCTCCAGGTCTGTTCTGTTTCCTTGTAATTCTCCGGTAGTAGTGACTTATATTCTGCTAGGGAATCAGGAACTCAAGACCACCTGAGAAACATGGAGTTCTTGAACTCTACATGGGCTATATGGTAAAACTGTGTTTCAAAGCAAAATAAAACAGAAAACCATATTGATCTATAGTTTTGTGCATGTGATACTCACAGAAGAGAAGAAATTCTAGTCTCAATATGGGGACTAATATTTGAAAAAAACCCAACTTTTTTCTTTTCCCCAAAGTAATATTTATTGCAACACATGTAAAAATAGAAACTACATACCAGAAACAACATAGAAAATTTCATGTGTTTTAACAATAAGAACTATTTTCAATTGTGCAAAGCATCCATGTTTCTGAGGATGATGCTGTTACTATTTTTAATGACACCATTGAGACATGTGTATTCAAGGACAGTAAATATAAACAAAGTTATAATTCTGTATCCTGTATTTTAAAATTTATTTCATAAAAAATTTATATGTATGCTTTGCTGAATGTATGTCTGTGCATCATGTGTGTGCCTACTGTCCATGGAGGCCAGAAGAGGGTGACAGATCTCCTGGAACCGAAGTTATAGACAATTTTGAGCCTCTATATGGGTGCTGGATTAAACCTGGGTCCTCTGGGAGAGCAGCAAATGCTCTTAACCATTAAGCCAACTATCCACCCTCTTATATAAAAAGATTTTATATAAAATCTTTTTAAAGATTTGTATGTGTATATGTGTTGTGTGCATATGAATGCAGGTGCCACAGAAGCCGAAGGTGTTGGGTTCCTTCAGAACTGGAGTTATGGGTAGTTGTGAGCTGCCTTATCTGGGTGCTGGGAATGGGACTGCAAACCCCTGCAAGAACAGTATAGGATCCATCTCTGAGTCATCTCTTCAGCCTCTGTATCATTTTGAAATAGGGTCTTACATAGCCTAGGCCGGCTTTCTATCCACTACATAACCCCAGATGTCCTTGATACTGATCTTCCTGCTTCCTTCTACCAAGTACTAGGTTATAAGTTTATACCATCAAGCCTATTTGAGCTGTACTTTAAATTGTTTTTTTTTTGTTTTTTTTTTAAATTTTTTTTCTTTTTTTTTAAAGGTACCTGGAGGGACAGCCGTGGGTGCTGGGAACCGAACTCTTATATTTTTGGTTGTGAGCCTAGCCTTTAACGGCTGAGCCATCCCTCCAGGCCTTAAATTGTTTTTTAATTAATTTTAAGTTCTATTGTTAACTTGCTCTTTTGCTTTAACTTGTGAATCGCCTAACTCCTACTTTGAATTTCTATCATTATTACTTTTTTTTTTTTTTTGAGGCAAGGTTTCTCTGTGTAACAGTCCTGACTGTACTGGAGTACTGGAACTCACTTTGTAAACCAGGCTGACTTCAAGCTCACAGAGCTCTGTCTGCCTCTGCCTCCCAGTGCTGAAACTAAAAGCATGTGCCACTATGCTCAGCTTTTTTTCTTTTTTTCTTTTAATTTTAAAAGAGAGGGTCTCACATGCTGGCCTTGAATTCACAGAGATCCACCTGACTCTGCCTGACCAGTGCTGGAATTATCAGTGTGGAACACCACACTTGGCTCCATGCCTGTTCTATTTTAACAATAACAAAACAATGTAACATTTTAATTGTTTTTTTTTTTATGAATACTATTCTCTCTCTCTCTTTCTTTTTTTTGGACAGGGTTTCTCTGTGTAACACTGGCTGTCCTGGAACTAGCTCTGTAGACCAGACTGGCCTCATACTCACAGAGATCCACCTGCCTCTGCTTCCCACGTGCTGGGATTAAAGGCGTGTGCCACTACTACCCGACCAAATGAATACTATTCTTATTCTAATATCAAAAGTAAACAGCTTTATTTGAAAAGTTTGTATTTAAAAGCTAGGTACAGGAACTGGAGACGGCTCAGCAGTTAAGAGCACTTGTTCTTGCAGAGCATTGGAGCTGGTTTCTGCTAGTCACATGGCAGTTCACAAGTACCTGTAACTCCAGTTCTAGGGCATTGGATACCCTCTGGCCTCTGCAGGTATCTGGACATACATGGTGCCACAAACTTACACATACATACATATAAATAAATTTTTAAAAAAGATTTGGGTCTAGGGATATCACGGTGGAATGTTTGCTCAGCATGTGGAAAGGCCTGGGTTCAATATATATTGCCACAACAATAAATACATTTAAAAAGGCAATTGTCTAGAAACCCCAGTTTCCAAAAAGCATTTATTTAAAGCAAAATGTGTAGAAGGAAATGAAAAGAGGCGTCTTTTATATTTTTATTTAATAATTAAATGTCACAGTACATTGTATTCCTCTCCTTTTAATTTGTGGCTTACCTTTATTATGACAGCCTTCTTCCCTTCTCCAGGCTTCCTTTGGCTGTACAAATAAAAAGCTGAAAAGGCCTGCAGAGATTAAACCCTGAAGGAATTCAAGCGAGTCAATTTCTTACTTCAGCCATTGCAAACAACAACAAAAAACAAAACCAAAAAACCGTGCTTTCAGCTGGAATATCCTCTGGACCACTAAAGTTTGATTCAGATGGGAAGCCCAGTTCAGTGTTAATAGCCTGGCTAGTGGGTGGCTGGAAAGGTGACCCGCATCTCTGGAAACAAGTGCATTCTTTTCGTCTGCCATTGAAACTGTCGTCGAGGATGGAAAGAAGTGATCGCCCAGAGCGCTGGGATTCCGAGCTCCGAGCAGGGAAGACTCAATCTTCCACAAAGCTCCACAGATCTGTTTCCCCATCCACACTATTTCCCACTCCCACAATCAACAGTCAACACAATCAACAGTAGGAAGGAAGCGCGGAGTAGCCCGGCGTCCTAGAGGTTTCCACACCCGGCACGGTTTAGGCGAATTCTGGTCCATTTTTAAAGGAATCATTTATGTGTGAGTATATATATGTGTGTTTTATAGGAGTCAGCTTAGCAGTATTCCCCTTTTTTATCTCTTTAGCACACGCAACGGACACGCCGATGAATTTCTGTCCGTGTAGACAGCTTTTATTCCTCTCAACCTGCCCTCTTGGCTTTTTGTCAAGCAGCCTCCCGAGCTCACAGTGTTTAAAACATGACGTCGAACTACAGCTGGAGTGAGAGTCGACGCCGCGCTGCTATGGCCGCGCCGCACCGGGGAAGCCTACGTGGGACTCCGCGAGGCCCGGGGCGGCCCACGCCCGCGGGGGAGGGGGTGTCGCGGACGCACGTGCGCGCTCCGCACGCGGGTGCACGCTCCGGAGTGTTTACACCGCTCGCTCCCCACCCCGGCAAGGCCCGACCCCGATCCCGGAGACCCGGTCCGCAGCTTAGCGCCCGCCACAACCCGAGGTGCAGCCGCCGCCGCGTCAGAGCGGGCGGGGGAGGGGCGGTGAGGTCAGCGGCGGCGGCCGGGCGGCGCATGCGTGGAGCGAGCCCTGTGAGTGGCAGCGGCGCGCGGGGGGCGGGGGCGGGAGGCGCCTGTGTGTGGGCGAGCCGGCGGCGAGTTTGAGAGGTCTGTGGTGCGGGTCGCCCCGAGGGACCCGGGTGCGGGCCTCGCGCGACCGCCACGGCCGTGTGCGTGCGTTGTTTGTGTGGTGAACGCACAGCTGCCAAACTTCCTCCTCCAATGCCCCGGGGAGGGAAAGCGTTCGCGAGTGAGAGGGAACCCAGTGTGAGGGAGCCAGGCTTGTTGGAAGCGAAAGCTAGCGCGAGGGGGAGAACCCGAGCGTGAGGGAGCGATAGCCAGCGAGCACGGGCAACGGCGAGAGCTGGCCGTGAGAGGCAGCGCTCGCCCGCGCGCGAGGACCGAGCGTGAGGGAACTAGCCGTAGGCAGCGGCACGAGCGAGCGAGCGAGCGAGCGGTGTGTGAGGGAGCAATCGCCGGCGCGCGACTGAGGGGCCGGCGCTCGCGCCACCCCGGAACCCACCACAACAACTGGAGCAGCTGTCAAAACTTCGCCGAGGCGTGGGCCTGACGGGGCTGACGGCGCGGGGGAGGGGTGGCTGTCGCCGCCCCGCCGCCTCCTCCGCGGCCCTCTCTCCTCCCGCCGCGGGCGGCCTGGGGGAGGGGCCGGGCGGAGACCCCTGCGGCCGCCCCGGGCCCCGCGCCCCTCGCGCCGCGCCCCGCCCCGCCCCGCTCGGCGCCGCCCTCCGGCCCGGCCCCGCTGTCCCCAGCCCTAGCCGCGGCGCCCCGCCCCGCGAGGCCGGCCCCGCCCGCCCCGCCCGCCTGCCCGCCGCCCCCCGCCGGCCCCTGCGCGCGGAGTGCGCGCGCCCGCGCCGATGTGTGTGAGTGCGTGTCCTGCTAGCTCCATGTTGCCGCCTCTCCCGGTACCTGCTGCTGCTGCTGCTGCTCCCGGGGCTGCGGGAAATGCGAGAGGCTGAGCCGGGGAGGAGCAACTCGAGCAGCAGCAGCGGCGGCGGCTGCGGCCGCTGCGGCGGGAGGAGCCCCCCAGGAGGAGGACCGGGATCCATGTGTCTTTCCTGGTGACTAGGATGTCGTCGGAGGAGGACCGGAGCGCGGAGCAGCAGCCGCCGCCGCCAGCACCCCCCGAGGAGCCCGGAGCCCCGGCCCCGAGCCCCGCAGCCGCAGACAAAAGACCTCGGGGCCGGCCTCGCAAAGATGGCGCTTCCCCTTTCCAGAGAGCCAGAAAGAAGTAAGTTGAGCGCGAGGGAGCCAGGCGGGCGGCCAGCGGCGGCGCGGCCCGGAGCTGTCAGGCCCCCGGCCCGGTGGGGGCGGGGCGGCCCAGGCGCGGCCCGGTTCGGCGGCGCCCGCGCTGGTCCCGCCGGCCGTGGCGCGCACTTTACTTTGGAGTTCGGCCTCGCTTCTGGGAGAACCGCCCGGCGGCTTCCCCAGGGCCTAGCCCGGCGTCCGCACACGCCCCGCCGAGCACGCCCAGCTCGCTGCCCGGCTCGGCCACTCGGAGCCACAAAGCTGTGGGCGCCAGGGATCGAGCTGTCAAATGCCGCGGCCGGGTGGTCCCGGTGCGGCGGCCGGCGCTCTTTGTCAGCTCGCGGCTCCTTTAACTTTTCTTGCTCCCAGACCGGTGCTTTTGCCCCTTAATGATACATTAGGAAGCCATTCGAGCTTGTCCTCCCCATCCCCCACCGCCCCGAACCGCACCGCCCGGCTCCGCAGCCGGCGCTCGGGATCGCACGGGCCCAGGTGTGAGCAAGCCGGAGTTTCGGGAACGCGGCCGGCGTCCGCGGCGCTGACGGCCCAGAGCACTTTGTTTCGGGGGAGCGGACAGCTTTAAACGTCGCTCGCCTAGTAACTTTAACTCCAGCTGGGCAGGGAATGGCTTTCGATTGTTTTTGAGCGTACTTGAGGACTGTGCCCGGTGGATGAACTGACCAAGAAGTGTTGTCTTTACCAAGTGGTTATTCGGCAACTTTGCTTGAAAAATTAAGGAAGCCGTTTCAGTGCTAGTGAGTTAGTTGCTCAGCTATTGTGGCTCTTTTGGGTGCTGCGGAAGATTGGTGACCGTCTTTCAAAGTTGCAGAATGGCGTGTGTTGCTTACTCATTTCATTGTATGATATTCTCATTGAACTGTTGGTGGTGGAAGGGTGCTCTGGGACTTGCAGGAAGAAGCCAGCACATTTATGGATAGGCTATTTCTTTGGTTTTCGTGCCTTCATTTGTTGTGCAGTAAATAGTGTTAACCGATGCGTAGCAGCCTGGGCTTCGGGAACCCATTAAGCACTTAACCCAGTGTACCTTTTTTTGAGGTTTGCTATCCTTGTACTAGGAAATGTACCAGAGCCTTCAGTCGTCTCCATATTTCTTGCCTGCCAGTTCTTACCTAGCTGTGAAAAATCTTGAGAGAAACACTGTATAGAGGATGTATACATTATTGCATTAGGTTCTTTGTAATACAAAGTTAAGAGTTTATTTTGTCTGTTACATTGTAAGGTGATGTCCTGCATAAAATACTGTTATGTCTGCTTTGACTGAAATTTGGAGAAGGTATGTGAAGTCTTAAGTAACTTTGGACTTGGTCAGTTTAAAACAAATACCGTTTTAAAAAGCAATATAGGTTCAAATCATGTTAGAGTTTTACTTCAATTCCTTCTCATTTTCTGTTTGAAAATCATTTATGTCGCACAAGAAGGTTCATGATGGCACATGCCTTTAATCCCAGCACTCAGGCAGGAGGCAGAGACAGGCGAATCTGAGTTCAAAGCCAGTCTGGTCTACAGAGCAGTTCCAGGATATCCAGGGCTACACAGACAAGCCATGTCTTGAAAAAAAAAAAGGAAAAGAAAAACATTTACGTCTCTTACTATTGGTTAATTTGATATTACTATATGTTTTATATTTTTAAATTTGATATTACTATATGTTTTATATAATTGTACTTAAATTCTTCCTGTTAGAAAAAGTAGATACACAAGTGCTCATTTTTGCAATGCTTGGACCATGCATTGTGCATCCCCATTGCTGTGATCTCAGTTGTATTAGTGCATCTCATTTGTGTTAGTGAAACTCCTCTGAAATGGAAGACTGGTTATTGCCACTTTATTATTTTAATTCTTATCACTATTATTAATGAAGAAAAATATGACTTCTTTTTGAGAAGCTTAACATTTTTTATCAAGAATGATAGTATAAAGGCCAGATGATGATGGTGCGCACCTTTAATCCCATTCGGGAGGCAGAGGCAGGTGGATCTCCGTGAGTTTTGAGGCCAGCCTGGTCTACAAAGCAAGTTTTAAGGATAGCCTAGAGCTATACAGTGAAACCATGTCTCAAAAAAAAAAAAAAGAAAAGAAAAGAAAAAAGAAAAACAATAAGAAAAAGAATAACAGCATAACCTAACAAAACTTTGGGAAATGTTTCGGTCAGTTCTGTTATGTATTTTTTCTTCTTTTGCTGAAAAGCAAAGATAATTCTTTACAGTGGAAGTCAAATGTAGTGGCTTCCAACTTTTAAATTTTTTAAAGTTAGGTATCTTTTGAAGGGAGTGGAATTTCTAATTGTTTTTGAGACATGTAAATGGAAACTAGTGTGTGAAATGGAAAGTAAAGAGGTTTTTGATTGTGTATCTTTATACCATATTAGAATCCATGTGGAAAAGACCTTGTAGCTAGTGAAGACCCTGAAAGTGAAACTGATATGTAACAGATGTGATTTAAGGTTTTCAATAAGTGAATAATGTGAAATTGCAAACAGTGCACTGAAGAAATGAAAGTTAATATCCTTTGTTTGTTTGCTTGTTTGAGACAGGGCCTCTTTCTGTAGCTCTGACCCACCTGGCACTTTCTATCTAGGCGACTGGCTTTGAACTCACAGATCTGCCTCCCTACCCCTGGGATAAAGTACATGCCCCACCACATCCCTTGAAAGTAAAATACTCTTTTTTTAAAAATATTTTTTATGGTTTATTTAACTTGTGCATTGGTGTGAAGGTGTCAGATCCCCTGTAACTGGATCTTCAGACAGCTGTAAGCTGCCACGTGGGTGCTGGGAATTGAACCTGGGTCCTCTGGAAAATCAGTCAGTGCTCTTAACCTCTGAGCCATCTCTCCAGTCCCCAAGTAAAATATTCTTTATGAGATCTAATAAAGGTTTTAATATTATCAGTGTTGATCACTAACTTAGGGCCAAAACAGAAACAAGGTCTTATGACAGTAGTTTGATTATAATACAGAATGGATTTTTGAATTTGTTTTTGAATGAAAAAAGGTAACCATGCACTGCCATTTATTGTGCTTGAAGTTTTAATAATTAAACAAATCAAGTGTTTTATAATTTTAGCTATCTGAATTTTTGTTTTATCATATTTAAAAGGCATAAGATAATGTAGTTAGTTGGTTCTACATTAGCTAAAATTGTACTAAAATTATCTTAACTATTTAAAAGCAAATATTTAGAACTGAAAGACTGAAGTTTCTCTTTAACTATAAAGACTCTAGTTATTTTGAGTGCTCATAATCTTTACCTGAGGCATCAGTGTCGCATCCTGGTAAAACAGCCCCTGCTGGAGGATTGTATATGTCAGAGGTCTGTAATTCTGTCAGTGTTAAACGAAGCTTGTTTTTCTTCTCTTTTCTTTTCTTTTCAAAAGACAGATTTTTACTGTGGGCCTGCAACCCACAGTAAAATGGGTAGACCAGGCTTGCTAGGATTAAATGGAGTAAGATATGCTTGTGGAGTTCTGGGATTAAATGTTAAGTACTACACCTGGCTTTAGTGGGAAGTCCAGGAAGTGTTCTCCCATATTTGTTATGTCATCAAAATTGAAGTCAGGGATGGCACATGGTGAATAAGCAATGCCGAAGCAGCAGGTGGCAGGGACAGGATTTCAGGGATACTGTGTTCAACTCTTATTGTGTCAGCTCTGTGCTCTGAATCACTTTTCAGAGGGCAATTACTGTTACTGGAGAGACAACTTGAGTGTTATTGTTACAGAAAAATCAGGGACAATGGATGATGTCTTACAAGGGATCAGCAAAAATTGCAGTGCAGCTTATAACTGTTGTTACTTTGTTGTAAGACTCTTTAATAAAATTTCTCAAACTGGCAAACTTGAAATAAGTGATAGACAACTGTTCTTCACTACTGTATGTACAGTTTAATAGAAAGTTTTCCCCCTAGATCACTATTCATGCATTTTGAGATAATATGAATATATAATATTTATGATAGCATTTCATTTTCTTTTTCTTGCTTTCCTTCTCTTCCTCCCCTTCTCCCTTACTCCCCCTCCTCCATTTCTCCCTCTTTCCTTCTTTAGTATTTCTTTTTCTTTTTTCTTTTTTTTGGAGATAAGGCCTATTATGTATTCCAGGCTGACCTTGAACTTGGTATGTAGCCTGGGCTGGCCTAGAATTTGAATATTCTTTCCTTAGCATCCCACAGCAGGGTTTGTAGGTATGCATGACCATGCTGAGCAAAATGATTCCTAAGTTTTAATATTTTTTAAGATAGCAGGTAAATGGGGATTATATATATATAATATATATTATAATATAATAATTATATATATTATATATAGATACATGGGTAGATATATATAATATCTACCCATGTATCTATCTGTCTGTCTGTCTGTCTGTCTGTATCTACTGATCTCTTGTCCATAGTAGGCACTAAAATGTCTTAATTTAATTGAAAACTGGATCTGGGACTGTCAGTTTCTCTTCCCTGTACAGAGAGGTTGTTTTAACTTGGCTATGTTGTAGTTTGCTATTGTTCTGTTGGTTTATTCCTAGGAATTATTAATATATGATGTTTTTAGTCTCATAATTTGAAATTGTTTGTTAAGTTGATAAACATGGATTTCCATGCAAATTTAAAAGTATTGTATAGCTTAATTTCACATTCTTAAAATAGTTTGTTATATTTTCCTATTATCCACTTAATTCTATGATGCAAGATTTGTAGTCAGTTTACAAAGTTACAACTGATTACAAGACTTTGTATAAGACTCGGTACCTTACCTGCTTTCTGTTCTGCAAAACTACAGGTTATTCTTTGGGCCATTAGTTTTTCTGATCAGAGAGTGTCTGTCCAGCCCTAATAGCCTTTAAGACAATGTAAGCTTGTAACCAAGGAGCTTTCATGGAACTTCGTTGACCTAAAATAAGTATGATCAGTTTTTAGGTATAAAGAACACTAGTTTGGTCTGGAGAGAATGCTCTGTGCTTAAGAGCACTTGCTGATCTTCCAGAGATCCCACATTTGGTTCTCACAGCCATGTTGGGGAGTTTACAAAATGTACATGAAGATATACAGGCAAATACTCATACACATACTTACTATCTTTTAGTAAGGCTGGTAGCTTTCTGAATTCTAGACCTGTGTGGTCTACATAACAAAGTTCTAGGCCAGAGCTACACAGTGAAACCCTGTTTTAAAACAAGCAAGCAAGCAAACAAGCAAATAAATAAATATTCTTTTAAAAAATAGAGCCCTGGAAGTTCTCTTCATGCATTTCTGGTGGAGAAATGTGAGGAGGTACCCTTGATAGGATGTAATTTTTGCTTTTTCGACTGTGATACTCTTAGGCCACAGAATAAGCTTTCTAATAGATATGTTCCCCTATTAAACTTTTTGTTTTTTACTTTTACATTTATTTATGTGTGTGTACACGTGTGTGTACGTGGACTCATGCATGCCTCAGTATGTGCATGAAGGTCAGCGGATATCTTGTGGGAGTAGGCTCTCTTCTGTCATCTGGGTTCAAGATTAGATAGTAAGTGCATTTAGCCACCAAGTCATCTTGTTGGCTCCTAAATATTTTTATCTGTTGGTTTTTAGCAAACTGATTAATCCCTTCCTTCTCCTATAAAACTTTCTTTATCATGTTTATACCTAGTAACTATTTTCAGAACTTATTGGCAAGTCAAGTTGTAAAAAGTTATCCAGTAAAAGGGGCATGATTTCTGTTTTATAATGCCCTTGCATACCAATGTGTGCCTGTGGTGGTTATGAAATATTTAGTAGAAAAAACAGTCTTGAATTTAGAATCTGAAGTTCTTTTTTAAAATTTACTTTTAATTTAATTAATTTTTTGAGCCAGGGTTTCTCTGTAGCTCTGTCTGACCTGAGACTCACTGGGCTTGAACTGAGATATGACTGCCTCTACCTTCTGAGGTCTTGGATTAAAGGCATGAACCATCACTTCTGGCTTATTTTTATTTTGTATTTGTGTGAGTGCCTACATGTATGTATATGTACAGTGTGAGTTTCTGGTGAATGCAAAGGCCAGAAGGCTACACCAGATTCCCTAAATCTAGAGTTACAGGCAGTTGTGAGCTGAGTTACAGGCAGTTGTGAGCTGACGTGAATATGGGAATTGAACTCTGCAAGATCTCTGCAAGAGAAGCATATTCTGTCAGTATGAGCCATCTCTTTAGCCTAGAATTGGAAGTTTGGTCTACTGCAGAATATGAGAGACCTTAGAGCACAACTTTAGAGAAATAGGAATGACACAGCTCATTTATGCGTTAATATGTTAGAAAAGGCCTCATGTGAAAGATGTTTCACTTTGCTTCTGCTGCTGCTGCTTTGTGATAGCAGGAGCTATTTAAAACACAGTTTGAGGGCTGGAGAGATGGCTCAGTGGTTAAGAGCACTCACTGATCTTCCAGAGGTCCTGAGTTCAATTCCCAGCAACCACATGGTGGTTCACAACCATCTGTAATGAGATCTGGTACCCTCTTCTGGCATGCAGGCATACATGGAGGCAGAATGCTGTATACATAATAAATACATAATTTTTTTTTAAAAAAACACAGTTTGAGATGACTTAGACTTTCTGTGTACTTTTTTACTAAAACATTTTTTTCATTTATTTATTTTTATTTTATGCTATTTTATGTAGATGAGTGTTCTGATTGCATGGATATCTGCACCTGAGTAGGTTAGAAGAAGACATCAGATCCTCTGGAACTGGAGTTAATAGATTATTGTGAGCCACCCGTGGATGCTAGCAGCCACACTCTGGTCCTCTGCAGAACAACAAATGTTCTCAACTGCTGCTCTGCTCAGTTCACCTTTTAAAATAATTAACGCAGTCTTTCCTTGTGGATTAACATTAATTAATCCATTTATATGTATATATACATGCATACGGACACACACACACACATCCTAGAGCACAATTGTAGGACTTGGTTCTCTCCTTCCACCATGTGGGACTTGGGATCCAATTCAGGTGACCAGACTTTGCAGCAGGCACCTTTACTGGTTGAGACTTCTTGCTGATCCTCTGCTCAGTTTTTTGTTGTTTTCAGACAGGACCTCACAATGTATAGATTATTGGCTTGCGATTTGGTATGTAGACCAGGTTGGCCTACACACTGAAATTATCATGTGCCTTGAAGTTGTCATGTGCCTCTTGCTTCTGCCTCCCAACTTCTAGGATTACAGGCATGTTCTACCACATCTGGCTCTATTGACCCCCCCCCCCCCCTCCTTTGGCACATCTCACTCACTTACAGAATACGCTGAATATCATGAACACTCAACCCTGCAAGGGAGGAGTCATCAGCCAAGTGGAATCTTGGAAGGTTTACTGGAAGTAGTATTTGAATTAAACCCTGAAGGGTTGGTGAGGTTTAGCTAAGTAGAGTGGTAAGAGTGTGTTTGGGAGAGTAGAGGGAATAGTTATCTCAGAGGGAAGTTAGAGTGTTTTCCTGGTGGAGAATGAAGACAGAGGCTTAATATATGGAGTGGACTCAAGCTGTAGCAGTTCTTGTACGTGAATCTGGGCTCTATCCTGGTGTCAGGGTTATCAACTTTTAGGCATTTTAAATGGGTTGCAGACTCATAGTCAGATCCTGAATGATAGCTGATTCTTAAGGCCTCGGGTAAAAAGTGGTGAGTAAAAACTGCCAGTTTGTTTAGTTGTTCTTTTTGGTCATTTTGAGATGACCTAGAGTCGAGGTCTGTTCCCAAATTTCCAATCCTCCTATTTTCTCAGTGTTATTTGACAGCCCTGGTTAGCCCAGAACTCTTTGTAGACTAGGCAAGCTTGGAACTCACAGAGATCCACCTGTGATTTAATGGGGATTATTTTAGAGAAACCACCATTGTAAAAAGTATGGAGAGACAAGCTACCTACAGGCAGAGATAATGTGCTGTTGATGCAATGTCATAGGCAAGTCAAAGGCAAAGAGAAGATTACTGGAGATGTGGCAGGGAAGGGAGAAGTCTTAATCATTGCAGTGGAGGGGTGGGAAAGTCTCTGGCATGTATACCTAGAGGAAGGAAAAGCTCAAGATGTATCTGGGGATGTAGGAATGAGATTTTCGGATAGCTCAGGATAGGTAATTAAAGATGTGATTTACTTGAACCTGCTCACAAGCCGTCTGCAAGTCTACTTTGCAGTTTCCCCTCTCCTGCTGGGGATGTACCCAGGGCCTCACACATTCTAGGCAAGTTCTTAACCACTTGAACTACACCCCTCACCCTTAATGTGCAATTTTTATTTAGACAAAGAGATTGGTGGGAACCAATGTGGGAGGCTGCTTGCTACATTGTTGGCTTAAGAAAAACCTTTTCAGGAGTTGTAAAGTTGTCAGTTTAATCTTGACTTTATCCTATAAAAAATGCATATGCTAAAACGTGTTTTTGTATATAGAAAAATATTTGGAAGACTATATATACTTTGTAGTGTACTTCCTGATTTAAAAAAAAAGTTAGCAGTTTTGTTTTGCTTTTGAGATAGAATCTCACTATATAGCCCTAGAAGGCCTTGGATTTACTACCTCTGCCTGCCCAGGATTAAAGTTATGAGCCACCATGCCTGGCAAAGGTTAATAATTTAAAATACATGTAAGAGATAGAAATTCTGGGGCAAGATCAGTAACTATTATTTTAAAATTTTGTTCATTCCTTGTGTGTGTGTGCACGTACGTGCGTGTGTGTGTGTGTGTGTGTGTGTGTGTGTGTGTGATGTGTTTGTATGATTAAGGCGTGGTCTATTTCCATCCCCCAAGGGGCTTACCATTTCTGACTGGCTTGGAACTTGCAATGAAGA
This sequence comes from Myodes glareolus, assembly GCF_982192425.1. Lineage (NCBI taxonomy): Eukaryota > Metazoa > Chordata > Mammalia > Rodentia > Cricetidae > Myodes > Myodes glareolus. The sequence goes on along the minus strand of NC_142031.1, from coordinate 114,339,506 downwards.
CAGGATGGCCTAGAACTCATAGAAATCCATCCACCTGCATCTGCCTTCCAAGTGCTGGAATTAAAGGCATGTGCCACCAAGTCAGGCCCAAAACAGGGTTTTTACTGAATGTTTTTCATTATAAAGAATAGTAACTCCCTAGGAAAGCTCTGTATGCAGTAATGTCATGACAAAATGATTTAATTTTTTTTTATTAACCAAACCTATAAATGTCATTATTGTGGAATTTTTTTAAATGTAACTGATCAGGATTTTAATAAGCTTTTCTAAATGAGACTTACTAGGTAGTATTGAATGATTTCTTGTACTAATGATGTAGGTCAGTAATAGAAAGTTTATCTAGTGTGTTTAAGGTCCTCCAAAAGATAATTATTTTAAATTTATTTTTCAAGTTTAATCATATATACAGTGTATTTTAGTCATAGCCACTCCCCGTTATTTCCGACTTTTTTTTTTTTCTTGAGAGAGGATTTCATTGTGTAGCCCTGAAACTCAGTATGTAGACTAGGCTGGCTTTGAGCCCCTCTGCCTCCAGAGGGCTAGGATTGAAAGCCTGTACCACGATGCCCAGAACATCCTTTTATTTTTTAACTTTTTAAATATAGGCAGTATATTATTTGTGTGTATGTGTGTGTTTGTGTGTGTACACATGCATGTCTGATGTCTGTGCAGACATGCTTATGCCTATATAACCATCCTTATGCCATGGAACACATGTGGAGAGCAAAGGACAACTTTGTGTTACTTTTTCTCTGCTATTACATGTATTCTAGGAACTGAACTCAAGTCTGAGCTGTAAGCGCCTTCATGTGCTGAGCCATCTTGCTGGCCCCGTTTCTTATATATTTTATATTTGGTAGTGTTTGCTTTCTAAGTTTAACTGTAACCTATTACATTATAAGCAAAGTAGTTGATTGCCATTGTAGTCCATGTGGTTTTGTTTTTAATCCCATCCTTTAGTTCAGCCTCACGAAAATAAGGGAAAATAAAGCTTTCTCTGTTTCTTGATAGGGTATTTTTATTTCCAGTTCTAGAGATTGAAACCAGAGCATTATTTTATTTTAGATAAGCACTGTGGCATTGAGCTACATCTCAGCACATAGCCTTGAGATTCTAATGTATTTTATGTTTGATATAAGCATCAAATTATGTACAGAAATGGCCACATAAAATCTTAAGGCTTTGTGATTAGACAATGCTACCAAAGTTGAAGTATTTGGTTAGGGTGGCCATGATTTTCTCCTATGAGACTCACATACTTATCATCATTGCATATTGAAATTAGGTGTGCTATTATTTATTTTTAAAATGATTTTATAAAATTTTTATGTGCATTGATGTTTTGCCTGTAAGTATCTTTGTGAAGATGTGGGATCCCATGGGGGTAGTTACAGGCAGTTGCAGGCTTCCATGTGGGTGTTGGGGATTGAACCCAGGTCCTCTGAAAGAACAGCTAGTGCTCTTAACCACTGAGCCATTTCTCTGGTGCCCTTCCCCCCATCGTTTTTTAAAGACAGGGTCTGTGTAGCCTTGGCTATCCTGGGACTCAATATGTAGACCAGGCTGGTCTCAAACTCTTAGAGATTTGTCTGCCTCTGCTTCCTTAGTGCTGAGATTAGAGGTGTGCAACATCACCAAGCTAGGCTAGGTGAAACTTTCAGGAATATTTAACATGAGCTGAGTGTAGTGGCTCACGCCTTTAGTCCTAGCACTCCGGGGTCAGAGGCGGGTAGATAGATCTCTGTGAGCTTAGGCCGGCCTGGTCTACAAAGCAGTTCCAGGACAGCCAGGGCTATTACATAGAAGAATCCTGTCTTTAGAAATAAACAAGAATATTTAATCTGTCTAGAGACAGAGGCCTTAAAGTATGTGGTGGTTATATACACATCAAGATGTTATCTATATAGAACTGAAGGAAGAGATGCTGTCTGCTGTTGTAAGTAAGTACCCCAGTTGGGCCATACCTTCTTAGAGTCAATCTGTTGTGTAGTGTATGTCTTGTCTAGTCCTGTTTGGCAGTAGTGATGACACTCGAATAGGTTTGGGTACAACTTTTTCTTTTGTACTTTTACAGTCTTTTTTTTTGTTTTTTGAAACAGGGTTTTCTCTGTAGCTGTGGCTGTCCTGCAGACCAGGCTACCACTCTCCCTCCTGAGTGCTGAGATTAACCGTGTGGGCAACCACCACCTGTCTTAGTTTTGGGAGTCTTAAGTGATTGCAGTGCTGGAAGATTCTGTGGAGAGGGTTGGGTTCCCAGACTAACTTTTCCAGAGTCTCGGGGGTGGGGGGGTCAAGTTCTAGTTGACTTTTTGGTTGAGTGCAGTCACAAAAGCAACCACTGGTAAGAGTAGCAGAGGCACCACCCTGCTGAATCCAGCCAAGATTGTGAAATCATGAATAAATACGGTGGTTTGTTCGCAGGAACAAATAATAGTAATAATGGACACTAGGCTGGCAAGATGACTCAGTGGGTAAAAGTGCTTAGCACCAAGTCTGGGTCTGATCCAGGGGAACCACATGTTGGAAGGAGAGAAATTTCTACACATGCACCTTGGGATGTGCATACACATACATACAAATAAACAAGTATACAAATGTAATTAAAATAATGAAAGATGTTTTTATGAATTAAGGGACTCTGAAGAATAGAGTGATATAAATGATTATAACTACTGTTTTCTAGGTTCTTTTACTGAGATAGTTAAGTGAGGCTTCTTGCTACCTTTGGCCTTTTAAGATATTTTAAGGTAGAAATGAATTATTATTGAGGAGTTTAATATTTAAATAATGCTGTTATCAGGACTGTGATGTAGGTTGGTTAATTGAGTGCTTGTCTAACATGCATGAAACCCTGTGTTTGCTCTGCAGTGCCTGTAATCTCAACCTTGGGGGAGGTGGAGGCAGGAGAATCACAAGTTGAAGGTTATGCTCTACTATAGATTGAGTATGAGGGAGGCTAGCCTTGGATATAGGAAAGTCTGTCTCAAGCTCTCCCTTCAAATGTAGTTATGACTATAGATAGTCTATAATTAGATATACCTAATAGATAAAAAATTATGCATGGATTCCCCCCCCCCCCCGTTAGATTTTTTGTTTTTGTTGGGAGACCTAGCTTCTATTGCCAACAACAGGATGTGTCAGTAAGAACTAGGTTCCCCTTCAATCCCTGCCTTTGTTTTAACAGGGCATTGTGTAGGCAAGGGTGGCCTTGATCTCACAGAATCCACCTCTCCCTGCCACCAGAGTGCAAAGATTAAAGATGTGTGCCATCACTCCCATCTGTCTCTCTACTTCACCCCTCTTTTAGAATAGAAACTTTAGAATAATACGGACTTGAACTGGATGTTTATTTCTCTTTCCCATCAAATTCTTCAGGATAGGAGATAAGTTGCACTTTGCACTGCAGAGTCATTCAGTGCAGACCTGTCTCCTTTGTGTTTCTAGGGTATGGCATCTGCTTAAAGATTCTGTGATGGCTACTCGAGCTCCAGTCATTACATCTGTGTCCCATGAAGCAGAATGGAGGAGACCACAGATCAATATTACCCTTTAAAATGCTATTTAAAAAACACTGTTTGGACTGGCACTCAGGAGGTAGAGGCAGGAGGCTCTCTGAGTTTGAGGCTAGCCTGTTCTTCAGTGAAACACTGTTACAAAAAAATGTGTGTGCGTGTGTTTGTGCTTGTTTGTGTATAGATGTAGGTAGACATGGCTCAGTATTTAAGAGCACTAGTTATTGCAGAGAACCCAAGTTTGGTTCCTGTCTCTGATATGGTGGCTTACAACTATCCATAACTCCAACTCCATGGTATCTAGGGTCCTTCTCTGACCTTTATGAGTACCAGACATGCATGTGTCATACATACAAACATGACAATAAAATACTGATACATAGAAAATAAATTAGAAAAAAAAATTGGCTATTTTAAAAGTAACCCCATGTTTCAACTTGTATATCCATGTGATTTGAACTTAGTTATAGTGGTGATATGGCCAAGATAGCTTAAGAGAGGCCAGGAGTGTAGTAAAAGAACATTTATGTTTATTTATTTAATGTATTAAATATATAATTAAATATATTATAGTAATATATTTTATTATATTATAAATAATCATTTACAACAACTTACACACACATATATGTAAATTTTTTTTTTCTGTGCAGCCCTGGCTGTCCTGGAACTCATCTATAGATCAGTCTGGCCTAGAACTCAGAGATCTTGCTTCTCCTGAGTGCTGGAATTAAAGGTGTTCAACATCACTGCATGGAAATTTTATTTATTGTGCATGTGTCTGAATGTATGTGTGCTACAGCATTTGTGTGGTAGGTCAGAGGACAACTTGTGGGCATTGGTTCTTTTCTTCCACCATATGGGTCCCAAGTATGAAACTCAGGTCATCAGGCTTGGCAGCAAGTGCCTTTTTCTGTGGAACCACCTTGTAAACCTGTGTTTTAATTCTTTATTATTGAGATTCATGTCTCTCCTTCAAACCAATGTGGAAGGAAAGTGTTAAACATTATAATTTCTGTGTATTTCAATGAAATTATAGGTGACTTAAATATTTTTTTTCCAAGTGTGATGTCACTGGTCTGTAATCCCAGAACTCTGGAGGAAAAGATGGGAGGAGGATTGAGGATGGACTGGTGATCCCAGGCCAGACAGGGATTCATAATGAGACCCTGCCTAAAATAAGTAAATCTGTGTTTATTTTCTTATTTTTACAAGTATGTTTCTGAAGCATTTGTGTTACTCTCAGCTGAGTTTACTTGCTTCTTTTAATGTTAATAACCCTGGGAAGATATTGGGAAAAGTCAGCTAAGAAGCACTGTGCATACTGGAGAGGTCAGTATATGACAGAATTCTTCTCTTTCCTCATACTGTGAAAGCTCAATGCCGGCTAATGCAGAATGACTCACATGGTTCTTTATTTTGTGGAGTTTTATTTTTTTTCTTTACATTTTCTCCGCTCCTCTTTCATCCCTCTCTCCTCCCCTGTGACCCCATGCTTCCAGTTTACTCAGGAGATCTTGTCTTTTTCTCCTTCCTATTTAGATCCATGCATGTCTTTGTTGTCTAGGTTCTCTGGGGTTGTGGATTGTAGGTTGATTTTTCTTTGCTTTATGTCTAAAAGCCACTTATGAGTGAGTACATATTATATTTGTCTTTCTGGGTCTGGGTTACCTCACTCAATATGTTTTTTTTTTCTAGATCCATTCATTTGCCTACAGTTTCAATATGTCATTTTTTACTGCTGTGTAGTATTTTCTTGTGTAAATGTATCACATTTTCTTTATCCATTCTTCAGTTGAGGGGCATCTAGGTTTTCTCAGGTGACTCACAGGACTCTTGGAGAAAGCAGCTATTGCTTTTAAGTGCTGAGCCATTATGACTCTAGTTCTCTTAATTCCTTCCTTTTCTTTTTCTTATTTTGAGAGGTCTTTCTGTGTAGCCTTGACTGTCCTGAAACTCACTTTGTAGACCAGGCTGGCCTCAAACTCAGAGATCTACCTACTTCTGCCTCCCAAATGATTAAAGGCGTGCACCTGGCTGAACCTTGGCTTTTTTTAAATAAACTCCTGCCTTAGAAGGAGAAGAAAGAGAGCAAATTGGTCTCTCTCTCTCTCTCTCTCTCTCTCTCTCTCTCTCTCTCTCTCTCTCTCTCTCTGTGTGTGTGTGTGTGTGTGTGTTTTACTATGGACAATTGGAAGCTTTTGAGAATGTTAAACAGGAGAAACATGTCTGTTAGGAAAATAACCTTGGCAGGGGTAGTAAAGCCATAACTAATGATTCTTTTGCTCAGTGATTAATATCAGCTGAGGGATCTTTGCTTAGCAGGTATGAGGGGTTTGGTTTGATTCTAGCACAGAAAAAGAAGCCTGTCATGCAAAGTAACTTTTGTACTTTCTTTTTTCCTGTTAACAGCTTCATACATGCATATAAATGAGTTGTAGTTAGTTTCACCCTCATTCCCCTTTTCTGTTCATCTTCTTAACAAATCCTCTTCCTACTTCATGTCTTTCTGTCACAAAAAGTAATCAGAATTGTTGGCATAAGTGTGGGTAGGACGTTTATATTTGATTATGGGCAGTTTATCAGCTGCTATACCATTGGAAGAAAATAATACCCTTTCTACCTCAATTCTGATCTCTGTTAGAAATAGTTTACATGTCGGGCAGTGGTAACACATGCCTAGAGTTCGAGGCCAGCCTGGTTCACACAGCATGAGTTCCAGGGTATGGAGAACTACACAGAGAAACCCTATCTTGAAAAACAAAATAAATAAACAAAAAAAGAGTTTTCATTTGTTTTTTTGTTTTTGGTCACTGTGTAACCCTGGCTGGACTTGAAAGCATAATCTTCTGCTGGGATCAAAGGAGTGCACCACTGGGTTGATCCTTACTGTATGTGGCTGTTTTCTTCCTTTTTTTTTTTTTTTTTTTTTTTTTTTTAAAAAAAAAGAGATGGTGCTGGGAACTTAAACTAGGGCCTCAGGATTGCTAGGCTTTATATCCCCAGCACAGTGTAAATAATTTTAAATTCCTTATAAATTTTGTTGGTGCAAGTCTCTGTACTATTTTTAAACGATCTTATTTCATATGCACAAGTTTTTTTCCTGCCTGCATGTCTATGCACTGTGTATCTGCCTGATACTAGTAGAGGCCAGAAGAGGGTGTCTCTTAGAACTGTAGTTATAGACAGTTTGGAGTTGCCATATCAATGCTGGAGACCATACCCTGGTCCTCTGGAATAGCAGTCAGTGCTCTTAACCACTGAGCCATTTCTCCATTCCTCTGAATGCTCTCTCTCTCTCTCTCTCTCTCTCTCTCTCTCTCTCTCTCTCTCTCTCTCATTCATTCATTCATTCATACAGGCTTTCTACATAGCTCTGACTGTCTTGAAAGTTACTATGGTAATAAGTAACCTGTTCTCAGACTGGTCTCCAACTCAGGGATTCACTATTCTCTACCTCTGGAACATTGGGGTTAAAAGTGTTCGCTCCCGTGCCTAGTTTCTTATTCTTTTTAAAATTTATAACTGTTTCTAATATATAAAAATTATGGTTGTTTTATGGATCTTATTTATTTTTTTACGAAACCCACTTACTGCTCTTCTGTAGATTCTTCAGAATTTTCTTCATACAGGATCATGACATCAACATACATACTAGATATTTAACTTAATTTATTCGTTTTTGTTTTTTCTAGACATGTTTTGTCTGTGTAGCCCTGGCTGTCCTGGATCTTTATTTGTAGACTGGGCTGGCCTTGAATTTACAGAGACTGCTTCTCTCTCCCATTCTCCCTCTCTCCCTCTCTCGAGTGATAGGGTTAAAGGTGTGTGCTGCCACCACCTATCTAGATGTTTAACTTTAAAAGTCCCAAGCCAATCTAAGATATTCTTTTCTGTTTGTTTTGAGACAGGGTTTCTCTTTGTAGCCCCCGGCCGTTCTGGAACTCCTCTGTAACCAGACTGGCCTTAAATTCAAATCTGCCTCTGGCTCTGGGATTAAAGGCATGTGCCATGACCACCAGACTCACTTGGCATTTTTTAATGCTTATTGTCCTATTTCTGAAGACTGATGTAGGTCTCAACTTTCAGGAACTTGAGAGATGGAAGCAAGAGGACCAGGAGTTCTTGATGAGTCTGCATTACAATGAGTTCAAGGCCAGCTTGGGAAACTTAGTAAGAACCTGCCTCAAAATAGAAAGATAGAAAGTCTTTTTTTTTTTTTTTAGAGGGCAGAGGATATAACTTACTGATGGAGTACTTGCTTGACATTCCTGGTGGGTTTAGTCTTAGTATTGGGCAGTAGGGCTGGAGGCCTGAGAAATCCCAAGATGAATTTTTTTTCCTTTTAACTGTAATAGGCTGGATTTAGCTCAGTGCTAGAGTGTTTGCATAACATGTGCAAGGCCCTGTGTTTAATCCCCAGCACTTTAAAAATGACAACAGCAACAACAACATTATTTTAGTTTTATGAATTAGTAGTTGCCAGACTAGCAGAGATGAACTTTTTATTTGTCTGTCTGTCTGTCTGTCTGTCTGTCTATCTATCTATCTATCTATCTATCTATCTTATGTATACAGTATTCTCAGTATTCTGTCTGCATGTATGCCTGCAGGCCAGAATAGGGCACCAGATCTCATTACAGATGGTTGTGAGCCACCATACAGTTGCTGGGAATTGAACTCAGGAACTTTGGAAGAGCAGGCAGTGCTCTTAACTACTGAGCCATCTCTCTGGCCCCAGAGATGAACTTTTTAAAAAATTAATTTAAAAATTTTTAGGTATCTTGCTATACTCAGATTGGTATGGAATTTAGTTTGTGCTAGGATTACAGATTTGAGCCACTGTGCCTGTGAAGAAAAGTCCTTGACTATAAAGTCACTTGATTTTTCTCTCTAATTCAGGTGAGCATTAAGTAAAAAGAACATTAGTTAATAAAGGCAGCAAGTGTATATGCAAGCAGATGGCCATATTTTGCTTTGAGAAGTTTTACGCTATTCAGACAGATATTCTGATCTTGGCCAAATGACTTTTTTGTGCTTCAGTTGTTTTATCTGCTAAATAGAGTAATAGTAGCACCTGCCATAGGGTTGGAATTGTTGTAAGTACTTAGAACAATGTCTGATCTATAGTAAGCAATTCATCTGTTTATTAGTATTTAATAGGTCAGAGTAAAGCAGCATGCTTAGAGAAGAAAATTGCTTGATTTGAGTCTTATCACCATAGTTTGTGTTCAGTTAAATGTGGCTGCTAATGCTTTTGGGGTTACAGGTCTCTTTGATATATCTTCTCTTCCCAAGGAAGAATATATAAGTAAATCTAGGCATATATGTTTTCTACAGTTTAAGGGAAAGGGATCAGTGACTCCTTCTCCTCCAAGCATTTCCAAAAACATTGAAGGGCCTCATAGCCCTTGGAGTAAGTCAATTTCCTCTAAAATCAGTGTTCTGAATGAGACCCATCTTGGATATACAGGTGACGGAAGTTGTTTTTCCTCAAAACTGAGTTCTAAACAACACTTTGGGAAACAGAACAGTGTTAATACTTCTTTTCCCCCTAGGAAAACACTCAACTTCAAAGGAAGACATTCTTTTATGGGTGTTGTCCTATTTTAAAAGACTGTGGGTGATGAATATCCATACTGTGTTTTACTGTTGTATTAAGAAAAGTATATTGAGGGCCGGGAGATGGTGACATATGCCTTTAATCCCAGCACTTGGGAGGCAGAGGCAGGTGAATCTCTGAGTTCAAGACCAGCCTCGCCTACAAGAGCTAGTTCCAGGACAGGCTCCAAAGCTAAAGAGAAACCCTGTCTCGAAAAACCAAAAAAGAAAGTATATTGAAAGTGAATAGAGGTAAGGCACATAAAAATTTTTCTTGAATTTATTAAGTAAAATTTCACAAACATTAGTACCTTAAATGTAACTAAGAATATACTTAGCCAGGCATAATGGCACACACCTTTAATCCCAACATTGAGGAGGCAAAGGCAGATGGATCTCTGAGTTTGAGGTCAGTTTGGTCTACATAGAAAGTTCCAGGACAGCCAGGACTACATAGTGAGACCCTGACCACACATGCTTATGGTATGTGAATTCACACATCATACACACACCACCCTTCCCCCTACAAATAATAAATAGTAATAATACTTAAAAATAATAAAGGGATTGAGATGACTCGTGTAAAATCACTTGGGCTAGTGATGTAAGTCTGGCAACCTAAGTTTGATCTCTGGAATCCACATAAAGGTGGAAGGAAAGAACCAACTACACAAAGTTGTCCTTTACCCTTTATACGAGTTGTGGCACACAGGCACACATCACACACATGCACAATGATAATAAATAAAATCCTAAAAAAATGTAACTTAAAGGAATGCAGATACTCTCAGGTAGACCAGGACCCAGCTGAAGAATGTGGTTATTCTGTACACTTCTACATGGTGACTGCGTTTTCAACCCTATTGTTAGGAGTTAGAAAGATTTTGGGTATGCTTTGGTTTATGTTTTGTGGGTGCCTTTTAAAAAGGTTGGCGAAGTGTAGATTCCACAAGGTAGTTTATATTAGGAATTATTTTCTTTTTTATCTTTTGACTACATTACTCTTATTTTACTTATATCTTTTCTATGTTGTCCATTTATTAGCCTCTCTAATAACCCTTTTTACTCCTACAGTTAGTTCCCCTCCCCCCCCGTGTCTGTCTGTCTGTCTGTCTGTCTCTCTCTCTCCTCTGCTCTCTCTCTCTGTTTCTCTCTCTCTCTTTCAAGACAGAGTCTCTACATAACCCTGGATGTCCTTGAATTTACAGAGATCTTCCTACCTCCAGTGTGCCTGGTTGGGATTAAAGGCTTGAACCACATGGTTGGCTCTTTTTTTTTTTTTTAAGTGAATTTTTTCCCCCTGGGTATGGTGGCATACACCTCTAATAACAGTATTCGGGAAGCAGAGGCAGGCAAATCTCTGTGAGTTTGAGGCCAGTCTGGTCTACAAAGTGAGCTCCAGGACAGCAAGGTCTGTTATACAGAGAAATCCTGTTTCGAAAAAACAAAAAAAAAAAATTCTTTTTTTTTTGGTAGGCATTTATTTACTTGTGTGTGTGCATGCCTGTTTGCCCCTGAATGCACAGCATCTGTGTGGTCAGAGGACATCTGTAGGAGTTGGTTTTTTTTCCATCATGTGGGTCCTGGAGAGTGAAAGGATTGAACATAGGTCGTAAGGCTTGATGGCACGCCTTTCTCTGCCTGCTGAGCCATCTTACTTGCCCATCCTTTCTGTTGAGCTCCTTACCTCCTTTTCTTTCTTTCTGGATAAGCAGGAGCTGTTGAGACTGCTGACATTGTCAGTGGCCTGTGTGCTACCAAGTGTCTTGTGATCTTACTGCTGTTGGGAAATAATCAAAGCAAATAATTTATTGACAATTTTTAAGAGAATTGTTTAGGCTTTCCTTATTACCAGAGTTTCTTATCAAATGCCTATGTGATCTCATTGTATTTCCCAGTCCTAATATTTACTGATCCTAATCCAGATCAGGATAGTACTTTTCCCCTAACCTTTATTTAGAGGATGCTGTCAAATATAGGCTGCCTCCTTCAAGGTCTCTGGGGATAACTGGTGAGAGATTAGGAGGGTGAGCCTAATTTAGGATTATATTGTGATATCATTTTCTCATTTATTTACTTATTTGTGCGTTTTGGTTTTTTGAGACATGGTTTGTCTTGACTGTTCTGGAACTCGCTCTGTAGGCTGGTCTCAAACTCACAGAGATCTGCCTGCCTTTGCCTCCCAAGAGTTGGGATTAAAGGCCTGTGCCACAAGCGCCGTTTTTTTTTTTTTTTAAGATAGAGTCTTAGCCAGGCAGTGGTGGCGCACGCCTTTAATTCCAGCACTTGGAAAGCAGAGGCAGGAGGATCTCTGAGAGTTCGAGGCCAGCCTGGCCTACAAAGTGAGTTCCAGGACAGGCTCCAAAGCTACAGAGAAACCCTGTCTCCAAAAACAAACAAATAAATTAAAAAAATTCATAGAGTCTCCTGGCTGGCCTGGAATTCACTTTATAGACCCTGCTGGCCTTGAACTCACAGAGTTCTGCCTGCCTCTTGCCTTCAGAGTGCTGGGATTAAAGTGTGTGCTGCCACAACTATCACTTCCAGCATTTTTATTTTTATGTGTATAGGTGATTTACTTTCTTACCTGAATATATGTTTGTGTGCCACATGCTTTCCTGGTGTCATCTGAGGCCAGAAGAGGCTATTGGATCCCCTGGGACTGGAGTTAAAGATAGTTGTGAGCTGTCTCAAGGGTGCTGAAAATTGAACCCAGGTCGTCTGGAAGAGCATAGGTGGAAGCAGGAGGACCATAAGTTTGCGACTAGCCTGCACTACACAAGTTCAAGTTCCAGTTTGAGAAATGAGAACCTGCATCAAGATAGAAAGTTTTTTTTTTTTTTCAGGGGTGGTGGTGGTGGTGGACAGTGGGAGATGGGGAGCAGAGGAGATAGCTTAGTGATAGTAAATTTTCCTGACATTCGTGGTGTGTTTAGTCTTACTTATTGGGCAGCAGGGTTTCTCCGAGTAGCCTTGACTGACTTGGAACTCACTTTGTAGACCAGGCCGGACTCAAACTCGCAGATCCACTTGCCTCTGCCTCTAGTGCTGGGGTTAAAGGTATATACCACCATGTCCAATTTCATCATGACATACTCATATATCTATATAATATTTTGAGCATATATACCCACTATCCCTTTTTCTCATCCTACTGTTCACCATCCTCTTCCTAAGTAGTCCCTCTTCATTTTCATGTCTTTTTTTTTTTAATGGCTCAATGAGCTTCATTAGAGTTGCTTGTAAGAGTGTGAATATAGAGCCATGCCACTAAAGGAAGTCCCCCTCCCCTGCAATTATTAACTGTCTATTGATCATTGAACAAGAGTGTGCCTCATGTGCTTCTTCTACCTCCATGGCAGGATGTTGACTGGGCCCAGTCTTCTGCAGGTCTTGCTCAGTTAACACAACTGTTGTCTGTGTCAGGCTTGAAAGATAATGCTCCACACTACTCTACCGCTCTACTGGCTGTTTCTGCTCCCCCTTCCTGATATTCCTTGAGTTTGTTTGGGAGTTGGGGGAATGATACAGCTGTTACCTTTATGACTGTTCAGTAATCATTTATCCTCTGCACCTTGATCAGTTATGAGTCTCTACTGTTAACCACTGTAACTGCAAAAAAAGGTTTTCTCTGACAAAGCTGACAGCAGCATTAATTTGTGGGTGTAAACATTAATATTTAGACAGGCGACGGTGGCATACACCTCTAATCCCAGCACTCAAGAGGCAGAGGCAGGAGGATCTCTGTGTGTTTGAGGCCATCCTGGTATACAGAGCTAGTTCCAGGACAGCCAGAGCTACACAAAGAAACCTTGCCTCACAAACATCAAACAAACAAATCCATAAATGTTTAGAGAACATTTTGATGGACACAGCATGTCATTTAGCAAAACGAATTCATGACCTCTCCAATTAGGGCCTATAATATCCTCCATCATGGCCTTTAGTTTACACTATTAGATGTAGAACAGGCCTCAAATCCAATGAGAATACATTTGGTTACCCATGTCAGTGGGTTAACTGTCTGCATAGTAAGTAGTATATCATGCAGGTGCCACAGCTGAGTTAAGACTTGGTGACAGTGCTTCCTTAGTAGCTTGTATCCAGCAGAGTAGAAGCTCTCACCTTAGTTCTAGCTTATTATTATTATTATTTTAAATGTCTTCCAACTATAGCATGTATACCACATACAATAGTGTCTTACTATCTAGTTCTGGTGGACAACCAACAATAGTGGCAATTTGCCTATATTGTTTTATGAATGCAAATTTGTACTTTATTGAGAAATAATTTTTCTTGTAGTTATTTTAAGCTTTTTAAAGACAGGCCCTTACAACATAACACTGACAGGCCTGAAACTCAGGTCTGCCTGCCTTATAGTCATAAGCTGCCTTGCTTGGCAATTTTAGGCTCCCTCTCTCCTTCCCTCCCTCCCTCCCTCCCTCCCTCCCTCCCTCCCTCCCTCCCTCCCTCCCTCCCTCCCTCTCTCCTTCTTTCTCTCTCTCTTTCTGTATATGTATGTATGTACACATGTATATATATCTTTAATTTTTAAAGATTTGTTTATTTGTGTATTAGGGAAACTTGCAGAGGCCAGAGGACAGTTCGATGGAATTGGTTCTTTCCTACATCCACTTGGGTTTCAGGGATCAAATTTTAAATCCTCAGGCTTGGCAACAGGTATCTTTACTTGCTGAACTTCCTCATTGACCAAATTTTAATTTTATGTTTTTAATGAAAAATGGCTAAATGATTAGGAAGTTACACATAAACATGTTTATTTATTGCTTCTGTCACTCATCTCCTGTTTTTCTGTAACTCACCTTTTTCTTCATTTCTATTTCTAACTGCTAACCAAATACAACTCAAACTATTTGATTTTATTTATCTTCATAAAGATGTCTGTAATTTTTCTGTAGGTGACTCATAGTCAGATCCTGAATGATAGCTGATTCTTAAGGCCTTGGGTAAAAAGAGAAGGGAAGCATGGGATGAGTTGAGAAATGGGAAGTTAGTGAAAATCAAGACTCTGTTATATAGAGTATGCCCTCCTGCAGCATCTTAATTTATTCCGTAGAGAAGGCCATGAAACCAAAGTGATTGTGTGAGGAAGTCCATTAATAGAAGTGTTTTTTTGCCAATATATTATGTTTAAATTTTATTTATGGTACATGGGTATTTGTATGGAGGTCAAGACAACTTAAAAGAGTTGGTTCCCTCACTTTCTTTCCATGTGAAACCTAGGAACAGGCTTAGTTTATCAGGCTTTGACAGTCGACCCCTTTATCAGATGTGTCATTTCTTGGGCTCCCATGTGTGTCACTCTTACTAAAACCTATTTGTTTGTTTGTTTGTTTTTAAAGGTCTAAGACTTAATTTAGGTATGGTGTGTGTGTGTGTGTGTGTTCGAGGGAAGGAGGGAGGGAGGGAGGGAGGGAGGGAGAGAGAGAGAGAGAGAGAGAATATGAATATGCTATACACATGTTGGGATGAATCTGGAAGCCACAAGAGGGTATTAGATGCCCTAGAACTGGAGTTACAGGTGGTTGATCCTCTCAGTGTGGATTCTGGGAACTGAACTCTGGTCTTCTGGAAGAGCAGGAATCACTCTTAAACACTATGCCATCTCTCCAGACTAAGTGTTTATTTTTATTGTATCTTATTTTTTAAGGGGGACGGGATCTTACTATGTGATTGTATCATAACTCCCTTTGTAGAACTAGGCTGGTCTTGAACCCAGAGATGGACTTTTCCTCTCTTTTTAAGCTCTAGGATTAAATGTGTGTGCAACCACATTTGATCACCAGTTCCTATTTTTATTAAAGCCTTTTTGGTAAATAATTTTCTAAATGACTAGTGTAAATTTAATTTAACTAGGACAAAAATCTTCTGATTCAAACTTGTAGAATTTTATTTGTATTTGAGAATGATAATATTACATGCAAACAAAGAGTACCAAGGTTTGCATTGTCTTCTGAACACGTTTAAGATTATGTCATGCTTCATTGTAGTTGGTTTTTTTTGAATGATAATGAATTTTTTTCACAATAAAAATTGATTTGTTTTTGCAGTGGTTTTCATGAGGTTCAAAGAAAGTCGGGTTTATCCTGAGGCATCTTCAGTGCAGTTTGTAGTTGCATAGCAGTCTGTCATGGTTTTGTCTTAAATCGTAACTCTGTGAGTTTTATTATTCCGAAGTTTTGTGAGATCTCAGAAGAGACTATTTTGTGGAAAGTGATAGTCTATAGGAATATGGGTTCTGAGTGGTGGATGGTTTACTGTCATAGAATAAACAAACACAAAAGCAATTATTTAACTGGCCTGTATGGGAAGTTACAACCTGACCTCTAGTTAGTTCATCTGCTCTTCACTTAGCCCCATGTTGAAAATCTTTAAAAAATTCCTTTATTTTAAAATAAGAATTCTTTGGCACCTTGAGACCATGATTAAGCTATCATTTAAGCTTGTTTATTAGTTATTAGAGCAACAAAAGCAGACAACATCAGGTTTTTTTTTTCTTCCCTTTTTTTCTTGGTGGCAGTGGTGTTTTTTTTTTTTTCAGCGCCAGGAGCAAAAAAAAAAAAAAAAAATCTGATCAGCTTCATTAAGTATAAGAAAGTTGGAAAAACTGCCTGTTTATTAAGCAGAAGGGTAATTGTTGTAATTGTAGATGCTTGTTTTGAAGCTTGGAAAAAGTGTGTTTTTTCCTAAACCCTTTATTTATAAAATATGAGAAAGAAGAAGAGCGGATTGTAGCATCTTAGATTTTTTTTTTTAAAGTGAAAAACTTTCATTGTTAAATGGAAGAGTCTGCTTTAGCAGAGTAAAGTCCTGGTGGGGCGTTAATGGTGCAATTCAGAGATCATTTTGACTTTCTCACTTCATAAATAGTATATTAGAAAGGATTTGCTGAAAGGGTTAACCTAAGTAAGGTTTTAACTTGGTGAAGTGAAATGATTCAAAAATGTGTTTATTTTCCTTTGTTTTATTTCCCAGGCTTTCAAAAGACCTCTTTAAGTATTACAGAACAATAAGCTTCACTTGTTGGGTTGTTTAGAATTAAACAGAGGGAGAGGTGCTTGTACATGGTTACTAAAGAGTTAACCTAGCAGGCAGTCTCTGCTGGCTTTGTAGTAGTAGCATCCAGATCTGGGCCTCAGAGAAATCCAGTCCACTTTTTTTAGGTGCCTGCTGTATGTCGGATCTACTTTCTTTAATGGAGCTTCCATCGACCTATCTCCTCCTCTTTCTTCTCATTTTCTCCCTCCCTCCCACCCGATTGTATACACACACACACACACACACACACACTCTCTCTCTCTCTCTCTCTCTCTCTTTCTCTCTCTCTCTCTCTCTCACTCTCACTCTCTCATACCCATAGGAGAACTTGTAGAAAGAGCTTTTCAGGAGTCTTTTTATTTTAAGTTTTTATTTATTTATTTATTTTCTCCCTCCCTCCCACCCCGACTGTACACACACACACACACACACACACACACACACACACGTGTACACAGATTCCCATAGCCATAGGAGAACTTGTAGAAAGAGCTTTGCAGGGAGTTTATTTTAAATTTTATTTTATTCTATTTATTTACTTAATTTATTATTACTACTAATTTTTGTTTTTTGGGACAGGGTTTCTCTTTGTAGAGAGACCTGGAACTTGCTGGCCTTGAACTCAGAGATCTGCCTGTTTCTGTCACGTGAATGCTGGGATTAAAAAGAGTCTTAGTGTCTATTTATTTATTAAACATTTTGGTTATTTATTTAAAAAGTTATTTTTGAGCTGGGCGGTGGTGCTGCACGCCTTTAATCCCAGCACTTGGGAGGCAGAGGCTGGTGGATCTCTGTGAGCTCAAGGCCAGCCTGGTCTACAAGAGCTAGTTCCAGGACAGGCTCCAAAAACTGCTTGTAAAACCAAATAAAAAGTTACTTTTGTGTGTATTGGTGGTTTGCCTGCATGAATGTCAGTGTGAGGGTGCCAGGTCACTTGGAACTGGAGTTAGAGACAGTTGTGAGCTGGGAATTTAAAAATTAAGACTGGTTGATCTTCTAGAGGACCTGGATTCCATTTCCAGCACCCACATGGCAGCTCACAACTGTCTGTAACTCCAAGATCTGACACCCTCACACAAGCATACACCAATGCAAGTAAACTAAAGTAATTAAGACAGATCAATCTAATGCCACTTGAGAAGAATACTTTCAGAACATGGCAGGGTCTTGGTTAAATCCTGTCATCCTTATCCAACAACAGCATTAGCAACAGTAGTACAAGAAAAAATAATAGACGCAGCTGGGGAGATGACTCAGTGGTTAAGAGCACAGGCTTCTCTTCCAGAGGATGCGTGTATCTTATCCTATGCTGGCCTTGAAATCAATGTTTAGCCAAGGCTGGCCCCAAGATTCCTTTATCTTAATGCACCAACTTTTTGAGTGCTGATGGGATTACAGGTATTTATCACTAAGTTCAGTCTCAATTCCAGTAATATCTATATACTTCTTGGACTGGAGAGATGCCTCAGCAGCCAAGAACATTGCTGTTCTTCCAGAGGACAGGGTTTGATTTCTAACACTCACATGGAGGTTCACAACGGTCTTTAATTCTGGTCCCAGAGCATCTGATTTCTTCTTGTGGCTGCACAGGCAATGTATATACATAGTATACAAACATACGTAAAGTCAAAACATCCAAACACGTAAAATAAAAATGAAAAAAAACTACACTTAATTAGAATATAATTAGTAATGATAAATGTAGCCCAGTCTAATGTTTATAAAAACTACTTTGAATTATACCGTCAAATATATAAGGATTGTGCGTGTCCCATTATACTCACTATTTCTTTTTGGTGGGAGGTTGTCAGCATGAAGCCAGACAAGCTTATGGCAACCTGTTTTCATCTGCCTCCCAAATGCTGAGACTATAGGTTCCCCATTATGCTGTATGTGGTATGTGTTTCTGAAGATCAAACTTAGGACTTACCTCATGCTAAGTAAGCAGCCCACCAAGGCCCAGGATTTGTTTGCTTTCTTCTTTTTTTCTTATTCTGTTTTTGTGAAGCCAACAAAATAGGTACTCAAAATCAATCTCTCTCTCTCTCTCTCTCTCTCTCTCAAGGTCTAAATATTTGGCTCATCCCTGAACTTGCTATGTAGATCATACTGGTTTCAAACTCATGTAGGAAGTGCTCTTAACATCTGAGCTACCTCTCATGTTCTATGTATATATTCTTTTAAAGTAAAACAATATAGGACAATATAGGGGACTAGAGAGAAATATGGTTCGGGGGCAGTGCTTGCCTAGCAGGTGTGAGGCCTTAGATTCCATCTCCTAAAGAGTTTTTAGAGTTAATTTTATTGTGTACATAATGAGATTCATATTTAGGCTGTTAAGTTGTTCTAAGATATTTAATAGTTATCTCAGTTGTGTGATCCATGTATGTGTATGTGCATGTGCAGACATGGGCAGACCCACATACAACCTTCCACCTTGTTTGAGACAGTCTCTTTTGTTGTTCACTGATGACTAAACCTGGCTATCTGACTCATGAACTTCTGGGAATTCTCCTGTCTCCCTTCTGCTAGGTGAACTATTGTGCTTGCCTTTGTCAGGGATTCTAGGGTTTTGAACTCAGATCCTCATACTTGCATGGCAAGTGCTTTACTCACTGATCTTCTCCAAGCCCCTCTCCACCTTATTTTTTGAGACAAGGACCTCTTACCTGAACCTGAACCTGAACCTCAATGCTTCTAGCACTAGTCTTTATGGTTAAAAAAAATTTCACTGATGAGAGACATAAATTTAATTTCAGATACCGGTAAGTGCTATAAGCACAAATATACATGGTAATGTATTGAAAACCTTTGTGATGTGTCAGGTTGTCAAAAAACTCTGCTGTATGGGGACATTGAGATAGCCTTTCCTGATGAGGTATTTGTGAGAAGTTTTAATTAATTAATTAATTAATTTATTTTTTTGTTTTTGTTTTTTCGAGACAGGGTTTCTCTCTATAATAGCCCTAGCTGTCCTGGAGCTAGTTCTTGTAGACCAGGCTGGCCTCAAACTCACAGAGACCCGCCTGCCTCTGCCTCCCGAGTGCTGGGATTAAAGATTAGTTTATGTACATGAATGTTTCCCTTAAATTTAATTAATATTAAATTAATTTATTAATTTATCTTACATTTAGACCAGTTTCCCCTCCACCCTCTCCTTCCATTCTCCTTCTCCTTTGCCCCACCCCCACTCCTCTGTTTCTGTTCAGAAAGGGGCAGGCATATCAAGTTGCTGTAGGACTAAGCTTCTCCCATTGTTGGGCAGGGCAACCCAGTATGAGGAATGGGTTCACAAAAGCCAGTCAAAATGTTAGGGACAGCCCCTGCTCCCACTGTTAGGAGTCCCACAAGAAGACCAAGTTACACAACTATCACACATATGTAGAGGGCCTACGTCAGTCCCATGCAGGCTTTCTGACTGTTGGTCCAGGCTCTGTGAGCTTCTATGTCCCCTTGTGATGTCCTTGACTTCCCTGGCTCCAAGAGTCCTATTTTGAACTGGATTCCCTGAGCTTGGCCCAGTTCTTGGCTGTGGGTCCTTATATCTATTTCTATCAGTTACTGGATGGAGACTCTGATTGCAGTTGGTGTAGTTTAGCAGATTATTGTTAGGCATTGTGTTGGCTTTTTCTTTCTTTTCTCCAGTCATGTTTGGTTCTTTCCTAGATCTCTGGGCCTTTGGGTCCTGGCACTCCAGGCAGTGTCAGGGGCGAACTCACTCTCGTTGTTTGGGTCTGAGACTGGACCAAGTGTATGAATGTTTTGCTTGCATGTATGCAAGTGTACCACCTGTAGCACGATTAATGTTTAAACCCAGAGACAGATATTAGGGTTCAGACTGAAAGATCAGAGAAGTAAAACAGCCAGTCACTGGTTCTTACCTCTACTTCAGACTGAAATGGGTGATCCTGCCTTCATGAATCCTCAGACTGAGATTGAGCGTGAGACCTGTCTCTTCCTGTTTTAAATTCCTCTCTAGTGCTGGGATTAAGGCATGCACCACCACTGTCTGGCCTCTGTGGCTACCTAGTGTGGCTGGGATTAAAGGTGTTTGCTACCACTGCCTGACCTGTAAGGCTGACTAGTATGGCTGTTTTGCACTCTGATCTTCAGGCAAACATTGTATATTAAAACACAAATAATATGCCACTATAATCACCTGCTGCCTGGTATCCTCTGAAATTAGAACAGGATATTGGATCCCCTGGAAATGGAGTTACAGATAGTTGTGAACTTCCATGTGGGTGCTGGAAATTGAACCTGGTTCTTCTGCAAGAGCAGTAAAGTGCTCCTAATCTCTGTGCCATCTCCCCAGCACAGTTGGGAGAAATTTTAGTAAGAACATAGTTCATCGTGAGGGTTATAAAACAGAATGGTCATGTCATATTCAGGGGACACTCACTTCTTAAAATAAAAACACTTTTAAGAGGTCATGTTTGGTAGGTCACAGGGTCCTGATCATACAGATCATGGAGTGATTGCATGCATGGTGAGCTGATCATGTAGTGTTACATGAATGATGAAGGTGTGTTCATTACAGTGACTACATGCTTGGAGAATTGATCATGTGACTACATAAATGAGAAGTTGGGATTTTTTCTTTCTTTTTCTCTAAAAGATTAATTTGTAGTTTTATTTATATGTCTCCGAGTGTCTAGCACTTTTGTGCTGGTGCCTGCAGAGGCCAGAAGAGGGTGTCAGATCTCTTGGAGCTGAAGTTATAGGTGTTGTTAGCTGTCTGATATGTGTGCTAGGAACAGAACTTGCATCCCCTGGAAGAGCAGCAAGTGCTCTTAGCTTCTGAACCGTATCTCTAGACTTAGGGGTTGGGATTTTTGTCATCAATTCATGAAAAACTCTTGGAGGATTTTAACCTTGCTGATAGGTAGAGCTCTTGAAATAATTTTAGTTGATTAAGTGTGGACTTAGGGTCATGGTCAAGAAAGAAGTGATCCTATGTACTTGGAAGGCTCCAATGATAGGAACTGCTAATGGTTTTAGAGGGCTGGATGAGGAAAAGAAAGTTGACTTCTTGATTTGTAGTTCCCATGTCTGTGGACAATAGTGTTTATGAGATCTCAGTAGAGGAACAATTTTACACTTGTTTAGAGGCATCTTAATTAATCATTCATCTACTGATAAATCTATAATTAAGTTTATTATTGCCTTCTAGTGAATAGCCTTGAATATTTTTGTATACATGGGATATTTTAGAAGATAGACTTCTATGTAAAGTTTTCTTATCAATAAATGGGTACTTTGCAAGGTTGCTTTTTCTGTGTGTGTGTGTGTGTGTGTGTGTGTGTGTGTGTGTGTACTAGCGTTACATGTACATGAGCATGCTGGGTATGCATACCTGTCTTCTGTCACACTCTGCTTTGTTCTCTTTAGACCTTTAGATAGGCTCTCTCACTGAAGCTTGCCACTTCAGCTAGGCTGGATGGTCAGGGAGCTCCCAGGATCCACCTGTTTTCTTTCCCCTTTCTTAAGGTTAACAGTTGTGTGGGAACATGCCTACTTTTTTTTTTTTTCAAGTTTCCACATTTCATTACTGAAAAAACTAATTAGCCCACGTGGAACAGATAATAGCAAATCAGACTCTTCAATTTAAAGAGCTTTAAAACGTTCAGCTCCATCTGGTAGGATAAATGATCATGATTCAGTATAAACCCATAGTCCTGCCATTATGTGTGAATTTTTAATAGGCCCAACTTTGTTCTCCTCCAGTATTTTTTCTTGGAGTTATACCTGATATTACCAGTTTTACCTCAAATCCACTGGGGAATAGGATGATTTTGCTTTTGTGTCTTGGCCAGGAATCACTTGATTCTGAAAGTCTTATGAGAAGACATGATGAGAAGCTGAGTCAGGCTTATGGTGCACAATGGCTGAGGAAAGAAGGGATGCCACCTTTTTGCATGGGTTCTGGGGATTTGAATTCACACCCCCGTATTTGTGCAGTAGGTGCACATACCTACTGAGCCATCTAACCAGGCCCTAACATTTATGCCATTTTGGGTTAGGGCTTTGAGCTATGACACAGAATAAAAGATATTCAAACAGCAGTCTTGAAAGAAAAACCTTGACAGAAAAAATGAAATGACAGTCAAAACTTGTTAGATGGATGTAGATCAACAGTAGAGTGCTTGCCTTATGTGTACAGGACCTGCTTTAATCTCTACCCCTCTACTCCAACACTATAGATAAGCCAGATGTAGGAATACACACCTGCAGTTCAAAGACTCAGGAAGCTGAGGTGGCTTCTCCCTGTCAGTCCTGACAAGTTGAGTTGACCTCTGCCACCCAGATGGTAGGAGAGAACTGGCTTTGTGCATTTTCTTCTGACCGCCACCTTTGTGACATGTATGTACGTGTACACTTATCCCAAATAAACAAATGTATTTTTAATAAAAAAGTCATAAGTGGAATAAACAGTGTGTTTTGACAGAATGATATGTTTGTGGGCTGCATGTGGTATGTTGCATTGGTAGTCAGATTCACACCCTAGTCTAGCTGCTTAGTAGCCATTTGATAAGGAGCTGATCATATAACTTAAGTTTTTCTCAGCCTTAAATGGGATCACAGTAGCACTTATTGGGTTGTTGTGGGCAAATTAGTGCATGTAAAGATGATATCCAGAGGTTAGGTGGAGTGATCACTTGTCAGAGTAAACTGTTGTTTCTTTGCCATTGACAATGAATATGGGTAATAGAATAATATACTATTTGTAAGTTATGTATTTCATGTGTAAAATTAAAAGCTTAACCATGCATAGTGGTTAGTGCACACTTGTTAGCTCAGCACGGAAAGATGCTGAGATAGTAGGATTATGGGTTCCACACCACTGATACAACAGAGAAAGGCCCTGACAACAGAGAAAGGCCCTGTTACACACAAAAATAACAGTAACATAAGTGGCTGAAGAGATAGCTCAGTTGGTGAGTGCCTGAGGATTTGTGTTCAGATCTCTTACTTTCATATAGAAACCATGCATGCACATGTCTGAACCCCTGGGTAGGACAGAGACGGGATCTCCTGCCGCCCCCCCCCCTTTCCAGTGCTGGTATTAACAAGTAAGCACCATAGTGTGTTTGTGTTTGCATTTGCATGTATTCATGCGCCCATGGAGGCCAGAACTTCAGATCTGCTGTAACTGGAATTACTGACAGTTGTGAACCACCTAATGTCGGTGCCGAGAACTGAACTCAGGTCCTTAACCATTCAGTTATTTTTCTAGCCCCATGTCCTCTTTTTAAAATGTGCATTCTGAGAATCCAGCTCAGGTCCTCATGATTACAAGGCAAGCACTTTTCCTAACCACTGAGCAGTCTCCTTAGTCAACATGTCTTTGCCTCCACTTTCTGAGTGCTGTGATTATAAGTAGGTATCATCATGCCCAGTTTTTCAGGGGGTAGGAACAGAACCCAGGGCTTGATGCACGCCAGACAGCATGCTACCAAGCTACCAACTGGGCTGCTTTTCCCAACATAGTCTTTTCTGGGTGGTGGGGTAAAAATTAAACTCAGGACTTTGTGTAGCTAGATAAGTACTGAGTTATTCAGCCCCATTAGTTAATTCTTTTTAACTTGTGTTTATTTTTATTTTATTTTTATGCAAATTCCTACCTAGGTTCTGTGTGCTCAAATGTCAGAAACCTTAGTTAAAAAATGGCTTCAATAAGCAGAAATTTACTTCACAGGTCCAATTCAGTAGCATGTTAAATTGTCAAGAACTTAGATATATTACCCTTTCTCATTCCTTTTATTTTCACCTTATTGATGGTTACTAGATTAATTTATTCAGCACCTGTAGTATATTAAAAAAATATAATGAAAAGTATGGGAAATAGAGGAGAAAAAAAGCTCATGGAACTTACATTCTAATGAGGATGAGGAGAAGACAGATTAACACACGTGAACATTTTATTATGTCTGAAATATTAAGTATTATGGGGAAAATAAAGTAGTAGACAGGATGAGAAGGGCTGTATTGGGTTAGTAAAAAGCTGATTGAGAGGTCTCAGTAAGATGACTTTGAGTCTTAAAGGCAGTGTGAGAGTTGGAAGTGAAAAGGTAGGTAAGTGAGTATTAGCATTTCAGGCACAGGGAACAGTGGTGAGAAAATGCTCTTGTGCTTGAGTTGTTCATAGAAGTGAACTGAAAAGAGGCACCATGGCTGAGCGGAGTAAGGGCAAGTTAGCAAAGTGGTGGGAGTCAAGTCATGCAGGGTCTTGTATTGTGAGATCTTTTGTTTTACACTTAAGTGAGAAGAGATGCTTGTGGGAGATTTTGAGCAGAGAAGTGACCCAAAAGGCTTATTGCAGGACCAGGACACCTACAATAATGTAGAGTTCTTATCTAGTATAGGTAGGACCATGGGTTCAATGCCCAGTACCCCAAAAGAGGAAAAATAAGGCTCATACTAGATGCTTTGTTGAGAAGAGAATGAGAGGATAAAGGGAGAAGCAAGCCTTACTATTAAGAGAAACGTAGCAGCCAGGAGAGAGGGTTTAGAGCAAGAGAGGATCAGGAGTGAATGTTGAAGTGATTCTTCATGCTTTCAGGTACAGCTGAAAGGATTTATGGAGAGATTGATAGAGGTGTGAAAAGGGGATTTGTATTAACAACCATAGTCAGTAAAGATGATAATTGCCCACACACCTCTTTCATTTGGAATATAAAACTTTTCTGAAAGCCTTCATAAATTTTTCTTTCTGCTCATTTTGTCTATGACTAGGCATTTTTCCATGTGGTAGATATATCTGGGTCTGGGAAAGCAATATTTTGTACATTCAGCTTCATAATGGGAGGTAGACTCTATAACAAGGAGCAGAGTATGAGGGAGGAGGATCTGTGATTGGGTAACCAATAGTATATATGTTTTTTGTTGGGTTGGCCATCCTATAGTGACTTGTAAATAATCTTGGTTGTTAAGTACTTAGATTTTATGTGTGTGTGTGTGTATGTATCAGTCCTAGGCCAGCCTAGGCTGAACAGAGTCCCTGTCTCAAAAAAATTTTAATATTATTTATAAATATATGCACACAAACATATATACACATAAATATATATTTATATATAATATTAAAATATTTTGAGACAGGAACTCTCTATTCAGCCTAGGCTGGCCTAGGACTGTTCATTCTTCCTGCCTCAACTGTTTGAGTGTGGATGTTACAGATACACACTGATTTTGGTTCGTGAGTTGGTTTTTAAACTGAGACGAGTTTTAAGATTTGAAATAAAAGAAGTATGGGCAGGCAACTGCAGAATCCAATGCATAATTTGAATTTTTTTTTCTATTTTTTTGAGACAGGGTCTCTCTTTGTATCCCTGGCTGTTCTGGAAAATACTCTGTAGATGAGGCTGGCCTCAAACTCAGATATTCACTTATCCTACCTTCAGAGTACGGATAAAGGCTTGCACAACCACACCCTGGTTCTAGTCACTATGAAACGCTCACTATGCATCTCATAGGAGCTACAGAACATGTGTCTGTGTACCCCTTCTACCTGCCTCATGTTATTGTCTTCTGGCACTAAAGATAATCCAGTTTTCTTTTTAATTTCTTTTGGTTCATCTCACCAGTAGTTATTTACTGTTAACCTTTCTTCCCTACCCCCTCTTTTCCTCCTGTATTCTTAAGGCTGATAACTAAGTTATTTGGTACCAAAGGATTTTTGTTTTATTGCTTCTATGTTATACTTACTGCTCTTTCTTCGATATAGAGGGGTGGTGCATTTTTTAAGGTTGGGTGTGGGCTTTCTTATCAGACTTTTGTTTTTGAACCTCAGGTCCACTGCTACTCAGCTGCTGTGACCTAGCTCACTTCATTGCAGAACTCTAATGATTTGTTCAGGGGATGATATTCATATAAAACTCAGCAGAACGGAGCATTTTGGGCAAGTTTATTAATCCAGAGCATTTAATAGTCATGTATGTGGAACACTGAGCACAATACCTTTAAGACACTTAAGTGGGGGGGGGGTAATGAAATGGTCCCTAGCTCATCATTTTCACCTTTGACCAGTTGTGGATTGCTAATAATTACTAACTAGGTGAATTGTAGATGGAGAAGTGGGGCCAAGAGGAGATAGCTGAAATTTTGTGAAAAGAGTGTTTATAAAGAAGTTGTCTTTGTTTCTTAGTCAAAAGATTTAGGTCATTAGTGATAATTTGTGTGATAGGTCATGCCTTCAGTTGAGGAAATAAATACTCTGACGCTTCCTATTCTGGGCTCTGTTCTACATTGATAGTATTTACTTTGCTATATTTGTTAGACTACTTCTAAATTCTTAGTTGTGCAGTTAAAAACATTTTCCTCCCTCCCTCCCGCAGGGTTTCTTTGTGTAGCCCTGGCTGTCATGGAACTTACTCTGTAGACCAGGCTGGCCTTGAACTCAGATCCGCCTGCCTCTGTCTCCTGAATGCTGGGATTAAGGGCTTTCCCCACCACTGCCCAGGTAAAACCACATTTTTCTAGGACGAAAATTAATTTAAGTTTATACCATAAAATTCCTAGAGCCACAATATCCCAAGACCTAAAATATATTCATTTATTTATGCCCCTTTTGTGGAATAACCCTCACCCCCAGATCTATTTATTTGTTGCCTATATGCGTTCTTATGTCACATTCATGCTGGTGCCAGTGGAAGCCAGAAGGTGTTGTAGTCCCTTAGCTGGAGGTATTTACAAGTAGTTGAACTGCCCTACTCTTCTAGTGCTGGGAATTGAATTTAGGTCCTCTAGAAGGGGTAACAGCTGCTCTTAGAGCCATTTCTCCAGTTCTATGAAATGATTTTTATTGGAAAGGTTGGTTGTATGTAGATTTGAAAGGAAAATTTGCTTAATGTGCATTATATGTAATGTATTCTTTTCTTATCAATTTGCCCAATTTTTTAAATTTTATTTATTTATTTATTTATTTATTTATTTATTTATTGCCAGAAGGATGTTTTTCCAGGTGAAGAGAGAATATAAAGATAAATGCCTCTGAATGTTGGGGCTTGAACTCAGGAAGACTGTTTTTATTTTCAATGAAGTTTTTGCCATTGACTAGATGAAAGGCACTTTAAATTTTTATTTTCTTTAGCCTTATATTGTAATTTGTCTTGTAAACTTACAGTTTCGGTTTGCAGAGATGCCTCAGTGGTTAAGATGCTTGATTGGCAAGTGTGACAACTAGAGTTCAGATCTCCAGAACCCATGTGAAAGCCAGGGAGAGAGACATTAGCATGTGTTTGTTTGTTTGCTTTTCCCCCCTTTCCTTCTCTGTCTCTCTCTGTCTCTCTCTCTGTCTCTCTCTCTGTCTCTGTCTCTCTCTCTCTCTCTCTGTCTCTCTCTGTCTCTCTCCTCTCTCTCTCTCTCTCTCTCTCTCTCTGTGTGTGTGTGTGTGTGTGTGTGTGTGTGTGTGTGTGTGTGTACTAGAGACATGAAGCAGAATTGTGTATGAACTAGTCCACTGAGGAACTGGTTAAATAAGAAGTTGAGGTTCTGGACAATTCACTGTTAGTAAAGTGTATCTTGTATTCTCTGTGTGCTATAGGCCCTCTTTCAGACATTTCTTTTAAGTCTCCTTCTCTTCTTTCCACCCTTTAGTGTTGTTGTGAGACAAGGCTTCACTAGTCTAGCCTGAAACTCACTATGTAGCTCATACTGGCTTTAAATTCAGAGTAATCTTTCTATCTTATCTTTCTAATACGGATATTACAGGAGTGTGCCATAATGCCTCACTTAAAATCCCCTTACTGTTCAGGAATCTAGTGCATTAATTTATGTAAGTGATGATAAATCCAGAACTTTACCATATCTCAGATTCAAAGTGCTTTGTTTTTCCTTTTCCTTTCCCGCTTCCCTTCTTTGGGAGAAGTCTTAAAATTCTAGTGGAGCCTGGTGGGTTGGGAGGTGGGAAGGATCTGAGAGGAGTTGGGGGAGGGGAAACTTTGATCAGTGTTTCTACTTCCAAACTGTTTGACCGTAGCCACTTAATTTCTCTAAGCCTGAATTTCTTTAATTGAAAATGGGGAAGAATTATTTATGTGTCTGATGCTCTGACTTACCAAGAGAGTTCAATGTTCTCTCTCTCCCCCCTCCCTCCCTCTCTCTCCCTCCCTTTCTCCCTCCCTTTCCCTTTCCCTCTCTCCTTCCCTCCCCTCCTCCTCCCTCCTTCCCTCCCCTCCTCCTCCCTCCCCTCCCTTCTTCCTCCCTCCCTTTCCCTCTCCCTCTCTCCCTCCCTCCCCTCCTCCTCCCTCCCCTCTCTCTCTCCCTCCCTCCCTCCCTCCCTCTCCCCCTTCCTCCCTCCCTCCCTCCCTCCCTCCCTCCCTCCCTCCCTCCCTCCCTCCCTCCTTCCCTCCCCCCCCACATACCCTATCTCATGTAGTCTGATTGGTGGTTTGTAGTTGCTATAGTGACCATTTTCCCTTCGGTATGAGAGTTACTCATCATTTTGGTGTGTATGCTTCTCAACTTAGTTCTCAAATCCCCAGGGAAGTATCTAACAAAGTACTTTGTAGTTTTTGCCTCCACCAGTTCCTTAGTGATAGTAGCAAAATATCACGGTGTAATAATGCCCCCCGCGCCCCCCCCCCTTTTTTTTGCTTCATGGTTTTGGAGGTTGGAACCAGAAGGGTTGGTTCTTTTGACCTTCCTTTCAGTTTGGCTTGCAGATAGCTGTATTCTCCCTGTGTGCTGACACAGTCTTGCTCTCATGTTTAATTGTGATGTCTTTTTGTTGAAAAAAGTCAGAGGACAACTTATGAGAGTTGGTTTTCTCCTTCCACGATAGGTTGTCAGGTTGGCAACAAGTGCCTTCACCAGCTCCCAGACTACATCTTTTTGTTGTTAGTTTTCAAAGGTTAGGTTTATTCATTTTATCTATGTTAACAGCTTTGCCTGATTGTATGCATGTGTGCCATCTTTGTGTAGGTGCCTGTTAAGGTCAAAAAGAGGTTGGTTCCTCTTGAATTGGGCGAAGGATGGTTGTAAACCACTATATAGGTTCTGGAAATTGAACCCGGTTCCTCTGCAAGAGCAATATATGGTTTTAACTTCTGAGTCATCTTTCTTGCCCTACAGCCCCACCCCATCAGATTACATCTTAACTATTTTAATTTCATTTCTTTTTTTTAAAGATTTATTTATTTATTTATTATGTATACAACATTCCTTCCATGTATGCTTGCATGCCAGAAGAGGGCACCAGATCTCATTATAGATGGTTGTGAGCCACCATGTGGTTGCTGGGAATTGAACTCAGGACCTCTGGAAGAGCAGTCAGTGCTCTTAACCTCTGAGCCATCTCTCCAGCCCACTTCATTTCATTTTAAAAGGTGGCCCTATTTCCAAATAAAGTTACATTTTGGGTTGCTTGATCATTAAGATTTTGACATACAAATTTGAGGATTACAAAATTAGTTCAAGCATGTCTCTACCATCATAATCACTATTTTTTTCAGAAAAATTTCCTATCCATATTTCTGATACCAATTTTCAGTGTTAAATTGCTTTGACAAAATGCTTCAGAAAGGCATCTTAAGAGAGACAGGTTTATTTTAGGTCATAGCTTCAGGCAATTCAGTTGTTTGTCCCCATGTGCTTGAACAAAACCTGGTGATGGGAGCGTGTGGTAGAGGAGATTCCTCACTTCAGGGCTTACAGGAAACAGAAAAAGGATGCTTGGGCTCTGACTTTAGAGCTTTTCTTTTCTTTTTTTTCCCTTTTTTCCTTTTAATCCATGGGATCCCCAGAATGTGGGACAGTGCTGCCCATGTTCAGCTGATCCTGCCTGAAAATGCCTTTAAAAACAAAACCATATGGGGCATGGTGGTGCATGTCTGAGCACTAGGGAAATGGGTTGTCTCAAAAAACTGAATAACAGACCCCCCCCCCAAGCCCTCAAGAATATGCTTTAGAAATCTCTTAGGCAGCTTTCAATCTCATCCAGGTGACAATCAACCACCACAGTTACTAAAACTTTTCATCAGAGACATAAATCCTAAAAATTCTTTTCTTTTCTTTTCTTTTCTTTTCTTTTCTTTTCTTTCTTTTCTTTTCTTTTCTTTTTCTTTTCTTTTCTTTTCTTTTTGGTTTTCGAGACAGTCTTTCTCTGATTACCATCCCTTACTGCCTTGGCACTTGCTTTGTAGACCAGGTAGGCCTGGAGCTCACAGAGATCTGCCTGCCTCTGTCTCCCAAGTGCTAGGATTAAAGGTGAGTTAAAATAATTCTAACATGTCTACTTGAACACTTCTGCAAGTAAATCTTATATACTTTTATTCACATTCTTAAAATACTGTACTGGGTCGAATAAGTGGGGG
The DNA here is from genome assembly GCF_982192425.1 of Myodes glareolus. Lineage (NCBI taxonomy): Eukaryota > Metazoa > Chordata > Mammalia > Rodentia > Cricetidae > Myodes > Myodes glareolus. The sequence continues at coordinate 114,309,019 of NC_142031.1, read as the reverse complement.
AAGAAACAAAACCACCCTCATGCCAGGCAGTGGTGGGGCATGCCTTTAATTCTAGCACTCAGGCAGGTAGATCTATTTGAGGCCAGCTTGGTCTATAAAGTGAGTTCCAGGACAGCTAGGGCTGCACAGAGGATCCCTCCCTACCTTGGAAAAACAAAACAAACCCACAGCCACCCATATATATATATATATATATATATATATATATATATATATATATATATATCCGTCCAGAATCTGAAAAACTGTGACCTTGTTGGGGAAATATTGGAAGGAGATTCTTCAGTGCAATCAGGTTGAGTGAGATAACCTTAGAATAGGACAATCCCTAAATTCAATTATGGTTGGCCTCGTAAGGAGATCTAGATACTGACACATGGGAAGTTGGCCATCACATAAAGAAAGCAAAGACTGAAATTAGAAAGCCATAAGACAGGCCTCAGCAAGGATTGCTGGCCCCACCAGAAATTAGGAGAGATAAGACACAGAGCAGATTTTCCTTCAGAATCTACAGATGGCCATATCTTTGTCAGTGACTTGTTTTTGACTTTCAGCTTCCAGAAGTGTGACAGAAGAAGTATGTTCTTTGAAGCCATGCTGCTTGTGAGATTTTGTTATCATAGCCCCAAGCTTGTACAGCTACCTACTTCTATACCTAGTTTAACAGGAATATTCACCCTGAAAATAATTCAGGGTTAAGTAGCAGATTCACCCATTCAGTCTTTCCTATAAAGTATGATTGAAAATGAGACAAAAATTATATAGTCTTTATTCCAGAATATATTTTTCCCACTGGAAGTATTTTCCAACTATCACTGAAAAGATTGTTCAAAAATTAATAATAAGAAAAAACCCTAATAAAACACAACTTTATCATCTTGTTTCAGTAGCATATGTGATGTTTCAGTAGCATATGTGATGTATCCCGTCTTTACTAGAGTTTTCTTATTTGACAGCAGTATCTACCTGTGCTCTGGATACTATCTCAACCTCTTATTTCGAAATAATTTTTTTGGGGCAGTTGTGGCAAATGCCTTTAATCCCAGCACTTGGGAGGCAGAGGCAGGCACATCTCTGTGAGTTGGAGGCCAGACTGGTCTACAGAGCTAGTTCCAGGACAGCTAGAGCTGTTATACAGAGAAACCCTGTCTTGGGGGAGTGGGGAATCCTATTTTTTTCTTCTTTTTTTGAGACAGTCTCACTTTGTATCCCTGGCTGTCCTAAACTTGCTATGTTGACCAGGATGGCCTTAAAACAGATCCACCTATCTCTGCCTCCCAAAAGCTGGATTTCAGGTATGAACTACTATGCCCGGCACAGTTTTATTCTCTCACAAAGACCCATAATTCTTGAACCCTTCGTCATCTCTGTCATTACACATATTTATCTCCAGAACCAAACTTAGACAGTTCAAATCCATTATTCATGCCTCGCCAAGCCCCCCCCCCCCCATCCCATCTCTCCTCCCCTCCTCCCCTCTCTTTTTTTGCTCTTTTTTGTTTGTTTGTTTCTGTTTTTCAAGATGGGTTCTCTATGTGACAACCCTGGCTGTCCTGGAGCCTGCTTGTAGACCAGGTTGACCTCAAGCTAATAGAGATCCACCTGGATTAAAAGCATTCACCACCACACCCAGCTCTACTCTTTCTCATTTCTAATTCACCACTGCACCTTCTGTAATCTGTTTGATATTAGATTGTCACATTCAGGCACTGCAAATTGTGGGGACTTTCCTCACAGGTATCTTTTACAAGTGATCGTGGACATTACACAAGTTCTTACAGGAAATTTTTATCTTTTGGCTTCTGTGGCTTGTCTTCTCAGTTCCCTTTAGTATTTCCTTATGACCACCACTAAAAATACCAACCCCACTACCTACACTCCAGATAGCTAGTGACTGTCTTCACGTCAGCAAACATAGCACTTTCATACACAGAGACCCAAAAGTGGATCTTTGGTCATCTGGTTTCTCCTTCAGATTCCTCTAATCGTACAGAAACTGGACACATTTTTGTTTTCTCCCTATTAACTCATTAATCCTATTTCTGATGACATTTGTAAAAAAAATAATCTGTGGTCTCTTGATCATCCTCAAACCTGTTGAACTTAAGAATTTATTCCTCTTTTACCTGTCAACACCCAAATCTCTGCAATATTCTTCTGTTTATATCTTATATTAATGCCAGGTAGATATTTTTGAAAATACAAATTTGCTTTCACGTCATCTCCATCATTCCATTCATTCAATAGTTATATAGTTTAAGGCCTTAAAATTGTTATACCTAATAATTTTTCCAATTTTACTTTATTTTCATTTTCAGTTTTTCAAACCATCAGAAAAATACTTCAAGGAGTATAAACAGTAGACATTTAAAAAACAATTTGTTATATTGAGCGCTTGCCCATGATCCTAATACTTATATTAGAATACTGTTGTTAGGGATGGTGATGTAGCTCAGTTGGTAGAAATTTTGCTCTGTGTTCGATTCCTGCATAAAATTGGGCATGTGTAGCTAGTAAGATGGTTCATTGTGTAAAGGTGCATGATACCATGCTTGTCGACATACATGGTGGAAGTAGACTAACTCAGTTTGTTTTTAGACCTCTGCATGCCATCACACAAAATAAATGACTAAGAATGTAAAATCAGGGGCTCAAGAGATGCTTCACCAGTTAAGAACACTTATATTCTTACTTAGTTCAGTTACTGGCACCCACGTGGTGGCTCACAGCCATCCACAGGCACATGCAGGTGTACATATTTATGCCCCTAATGTATATGCCTCTAATACTAACACTTAAGAAGCAGAGGCAGGAGAACAGCTTGTGTTATGCGATTACATCATAATGAAACAGCAGCTTTTTAAAAAAATGCCATGTTAATAGATCTTGAGGAAGTTATGGTAAACATAATACAAAATTGCTAACATTTAAAGTAAATTAGGCACCTTGTATTCATAGATTCTGTGCCTAGGGATTCACAACCATAGACCAGACATGGACAATTAAAAATTGCATTTTTTAACAAACATGAGAAAATTTTTTCCCTGTAATTTTCCCCTAGACAATATACTATAACATCTCTTTGCATTGCATTTGTATCCGATTAGGTGTTTAAGGACTCTAATGATGATGCAGGTAGCAGTAGCATATGCTTGTAGTCCCAACTACTTTGCAGGTTAAGGTGCTGGAACACTTTTAGCTAGAGTTCAAGATCAGTTTGAGCAACATATCCAGATCCCATGCCAAGAACATGACACATGAACTTCAAGAGCGAAGATTACATGCAAATATCAGATCTCATGTCAAGAAAATGACACTAACTGTAAGGGCAAAGGTTATATGCAAATATCAGACCATATTTATGAGGGACTATTTGAGGCTTTTGGTATAGGAAAATCTTCTAGAACTAATCTCTGAGACTGTCGAAGAATAATTTAATGTTTCAGTTTGGATTTGGTCCCTACAACCACTCAGGAGTTCTCCCCAAATTCTAAAGTCCTAAATATGCTATGGAGGATGACCTTGAAATGTATCTTATTGCATAAGAGCTGGGATTATAGATATGTTATAACATGCCTGGTTTGTTTGTTTATTTGTTTATTTGTTTTTTCGACGTAGGGTTTCTCTGTAGTTTTGGATACTGTCCTGGAACTAGCTCTTGTAGACCAGGCTGGCTTCGATCTCACAGAGATCTACCCGCCTCTGCCTCCCATAGTGCTGGGATTAAAGGCGTGCACCACCACTACCTGGCACTTGCCTGGTTTTATATGTAGCTCAAATTCAGGATTTCATGAATGCTAGGCCAGCATTCTTCTAAGACACATCCCTGTCATCACTTACCTAAAACAGCAACACACATCAGCCTAATTGCATTTATTATTTCTTTAGAAAATATATTTTGAAAAAGTGAATTATTTTTTAAACAGAGATTTTTATAGGTAATAGAAACTACAATGAATAGCCATTCAGTTAAACAGCTGTCACATTTTAGGTATCTTGCTTCATCTTACATCATTTTTTTAGTAATTGGTGGTGAGCTGGAGGCATAGACAGTGCTCAGTAGTTGTAGATGTCTATTTAATATTTTTTAATTGAAAATTCAAACAGTAAATTCTGATCATGGTTTCTCCTCCCAGATCCTCCCCACTTCCACACCCATCTAACTCCAGTCTTTGCCTTCTCTGTTTCCTTAAAAAATAAACTCAGCCTTATTTCATTTATACTCTTGTGTTCTTGTGTTACTTTGAACCAAGTTTCAGGCATAGTATTATTTCATTTGTAAGTATTTGAAAATGTAATCTTGAAAGGTAAGGTTTTTTAAAACCAGACAGTGGTAGCTCACACCTTTGATCTCAGCACTCAGGAGACAGAGCTCCAAGACCCACTCAAGCTACAGAAAAACCCTGTCTTGAAGAAAAAAAAAAATGAAGGGTTTTTAAAAGTCCTGATTCCAACTTCATACCTAAAAAATTAAATTAGAATAAAAAAAATATGTGTGGGCTAAAGAGATGGCTCAATGGTTAAGAGCATTTGGTGCTTTTGCAGAGGACTCAGGTTCAGTTCCCAGCACTTGCATGGTAGCTCACAACATGGTAACTCTAGTTCCAGGGGATCCAACATCCTTTTTTGGCCTTGATAGGTATAACACACATGTGATTCACAGACATACACTCAAGCAGATGCTCATACACATAAAATAAATATGCTGGAGAGATGGCTCAGAGATTAAGAACTCTAGCTGCTCTTCCAAAGGTCCTGAGTTCAATTCCCAGCAACCACATGGTGACTCATAACCATCTGTAATGAGATCTGGTGCCCTCTTCTGGCCTGCAGGCATACATGTAGACAGAATATTGTATACATAATAAATAAATATTTAGAAAAGAAAAAAAGAAAAGTTAGACAATCAACAGGAGATACTAGGTAGTCAGGCCTGGTACACCCAGAAAACTGAGGTAGGAGGACCACTTGAACCCAGGATACAGAGCAAGCCTGAGCAACATAGTAAGACCCTATTTCCAAACAAGCCAACTAAAAGGGAGACAGAAGGGCTACTTATAAAAAGTATTCTATCAGCTGGGTGTGTCAGTGCATGGCTTTAATCCCATGGGACAGGGAGGCAAAGGCAGGTGAATCTCTGTGAGTTTGAGGATAACCTGTTCCAGGACAGCCAAGGCTGTCACACAGAGAAAACCAGGGTGTGTGTGTGTGTGTGTGTGTGTGTGTGTGTGTGTGTGTGTGTGTGTGTAAGGATTCTATCAAATTTAGAGCTAGAGAAATGGCTCATAGTTAAGGGTACTTGTTCTTGCAGAAGATCTGTGTTTGATTCCCAGAATCACATCAGACAACTCAGAACCACCTGTAACTCTAGTTACTCTCTGGTCTCTGTGGGACCAACACATGTGGTATACATAGAAACAAGCAGGCACATATACATACACATTAATTTAATTTTGTTTTGTTTTTAAAGATTTATTATATATGCAGTGTTCTGCATACATGTATAGATGCCTGCAGGCCAGAAGAGGGCACCAGACCTCTGGCTATGAGCCACTATGTGGTTGCTGGGAATTGAACTCAGGACCTTTGGAAGAGCAGGCAATGCTCTTAACTGCTGAGCCATCTCTCCAGCTCTCTAACTATTCTTACAGGAAAGGCAGGATATAGGCTTAGTTCTTTTTCTTTCTTTGATTTCACTTAATTTTAATATAACAGTGTGTTCATTAGCATTTCCCAGCAGTGATAGTTTTTTTATTCTTATTTTTAGTCTCTGTGCAGGAAAATATTGGAAGCACAAAAAAAAATGCTATGATTCCTTTTAAGGTATCACTGGCTAGTGAAAGTTCAGTGCAGTGTGAAGGTGCCTGTACATGTAGGGAGCTTGTAGCAGAACCACTAGGCTAAGACAGGTCAAAAAAGCATTATGGGTTTGCTCTGTACCTGTTTGATTGTTGAGAGGTTACTAGAGGAGGTAGAGGTTACTTTGCAGGCAGAGGGAGGAGCTTGTGTAAAAGCTGCACCAAGTGAGTGAGTTTGTAATAGAAGGAATACAATTTGCCAAGAGTTTAGCAAGCCTGGTAAGAGTCAAGAGATGAGACTGCAGAGGTCTCTGGTTTCTGATGCACCACAAATAATGGATCATTGTTGGGACTTCTCTCAGATATCCTTCTGTTTCCCAAAGTCAGGGTGATCCTGAGGCCAGGCATGCCATCTGGGGGCAGGTTTCTTTAGAGCTCTATGCTGCCGCACACCTTCCTGCCTTTGATATTGGTCTCCCCTAGGCTCTTCAGGCTCTCTGGGTTTTACCTTTGTGCTTGTAGCCTGCAGGCACTACCTACCTTCCTATCAGCTTCTTCATCCCTCAGCAGGACAAGCAGTGCAGGCTGCAACCACTGCAGCTCCTAGCAGGAGGTGGGGGGAAATCTGGGTTGTCAAGCCTGAACTGGCCCCATTCAAGTGGTGACATCTGGGTCTGCATGCTCCAGCAGCTCAGAGATGGAGTAGATGTGTGGGACCAACTCAGAGTGCTGAATCTGGGCCCAGATGACAGCAAAGTTCGTCAGCGAAGGATTTCTGGAGCCAGCTCTGGGCTCAACTTTTTTGTTTATTCATGATAAAGTCTCATCTTCCTACCCTGGGTCAAAGGTTACATGCATTCTGATGACCTTTTTTTAAAATTATTTATTTATTTTATGTGCATTGCCTGCATGTGTTTCTTTGTGAGGGTGTAACTAGAGTTACAGACAGTTGTGAACTGCCATGTGGATATTAGGAATTGAATCTGGGTCCTTGGAAGAGCAGTCAGTGCTCTTAAACATTGAGCTATCTCTCCAGCTCCTCTATGACTTCTAATAATGACAAATATCATTAAAGAAAAATCATAACAATTTCTGTTCTTAATTTCTTTTTTTTTTAAAAATATTTACTTATTTATTATGTATGCAGTATTCTGTCTGTGTGTCTGCCTGCATGCCAGAAGAGGGCACCAGACCCCATTACAGATGGTTGTGAGCCACCATGTGATTGCTGGGAATTGAACTCAGGACCTTTGGAAGAGCAGGCAATGCTCTTAACCTCTGAGCCATCTCTCCAGCCCCTCTGTTCTTAATTTCTATAATATATTTTTAGTGTACTGACACAAGCCTTCAATGCTAGAGACACAAAGCCCGGGTATAGTAGTTTACTTTTGCTGTGAAGAGACACCATGACCAAGACAACTCTTATAAAAGAAAACATCTATTTGGGAACTTGCTTACAGTTTCAGAGGCTTAGTCCGTTATTATCATGGCAGGGAGCATGGTGGCATGCATGGCGCTGGAGAAGTAGCTGCGAGCTACATCCTCATCTGCAGGCAGAGAGACTGGGCCTGGCATGGGCTTTTGAAACCTCAAAACCCCACTCCCTGGTGACACACCTCTTCCAACAAGGCCATACCTCCTAGTCCTTTCAAAGAGTTCCACTCTCTGGTGACTAATCATTCAAATTATGAACCAAATGGGGGCCATTAGCCCAGACTGGTCTCAAACTTGTGCTCCTCCTGCCTGTGCCTCCTTCAGCAAATCCTACCGGTGCCACAACTGTCATTCTTATTTAAAGCACCGCATTTGCCATTACAGATTCCATTTCAGAAGGAAAAGTACCTCTTTACTTATTTTGAAAATTGTAGAAGCTATATAATTTTAAAAACATATTTTCATGTGTTCCATCTAAAATGGGTGTTTGTATGTTTCATAAGTCATTTTGGAGGGAAAGGATCTTTCAGAGATGAATGGGGTGAAAGATGGAGTGCTAGACATCATTTGTGTTAAAAGGCCTTAAGTGTTAAACCTCGGAGTTCAGTATTTCTTTGCTGTGCTATAGATAATTTTAGGGATTTTTTTCTCATTTTATTTACTCATTTAGAGTATTTGTGTTGGCACATGGGTACCATTGTGCATGTGTGCAGGGCAGGTGGTTTTTTTCTACCATGTGGGCAACTGAACTTAGGTTATCTTGTTTGGCAGTGATGACTGTTAGCCTCTGAGCCATTTGCCTGACTTTTTGTGAATTTTTTTGGCCATCGAAAAATGCAGAATTGGTAAGATAGCTTGGAAGAGAGGCAGATATAGGTACTCCATGCAAGAGATGCCAAGTAGGGAAATGTTTCAGGTGATTGTACTAGGAATAGAATGGAAGCATTTCTGTGTGAGATAACTGCATGCAAAGAACTGGCAAAATGTATTTTATTACCATAACGAGTTCAATAGGACCAATCAAATGTCATTTAAAGTTTTTAGCTCCAAATGCCAGGATATCATTTCTTTAACCGAATCTTAAGATTCATGGAGCTGGCCTTTAGTCCCAGCACTTGGGAGGCAGAGGCAGGCGCATCTCTATGAGTTTGAGGCCAGACTGGTCTACAGAGCTAGTTCCAGGACAGCTAGAGAAACCCTGTCTTGAAAAACCACCAAAATCAATCAATCAATCAATCAATCATGGAATGTCTAGTCCCACTTGGCATTTAAAAAAAAAGCAATAGGATTATATATTTCTTGATATTAAGAAAGTTTGTGTGTGTGTGTGTGTGTGTATGTGTGTGTATGGGTCTGTGTGTATATACCATGGGTAGCCAGCCACAGAAACCAGAAGAGAGCATCTAGTGTGGAGCTAGAGTTAACAGGCAGTTTTGAGATGCCTGATATGGGTGCTGGGAACTGAACTCAGGTCCTAGAAGAGCATGAAACACTCTTATCTGCTGAGCTACCTTGCCAGTTCACATGTCTAAATATTTTATAGTCTCTATCATAAAAATAGAGGAGGAAAGTAGAACTCATATATTCATTAGTATTTTCTGTAGATAGAGAAAGAAATAGAACCCTATTTTCTAAACTGGTAACATTTTGAGCCAGCTGATTTCTTGGCAGGGGTCCTTTTCTGCATTATAGGGTGTTTTACTGTACCACCCAGACTCTACTGGCTAGGAGGGGGAAGTTTCTCCACACCATATTGAAGCAATATTTCAGATATTTCCTGGGGGACAGCCACTTCCACTATTGAGACCCACCATTGAACAAGGGCCACTAAATATGCCTCAAGAGAGTGCTCTTCATATAACCATACACACACACACACACACACACACACACACACACATACATACACACATACATACATCAATGAACTGTCAGCTTTTGGTTGCGAATTATAAACAATAAAACTGTGTTGTCTGTTGCAGTTAATGAACAAGATGTCCATTGAGCAGCTCTTTCAGAGTTCACTTTAATTATTTTTCTGTTGGTTATTGAACCCAGGCAGGGCCTTGTACATGTTAGCTTAGTTCTCTACCACTGAATTGTATAGCCTGTTTTAATCTTCTGTCCTGGAGCATTATACTGATAATTGAGATTGGGTAACATTCCTAACCCTAGCTGACTTGTAGCTTGTATAGGTAGTGCAGGCCGACCTCAAACTCTGTTAGTTAGTTAGAGATCCAACTGAGGGCTGGGGTTAAAGGTATGAACTAGCAGGCCTGGTCACTTACATAAACTGTTGTTGTTTGTTTAGTTTTGTTTTTCCCTTTTAAATTTACTTAACCTTTTATTATAGTTGACTTAGTTCTGTGTTTCTATGTGCATGTATACCTGTATGAATCATGGAGCACTTAATGGAGGTCAAAACAATTTGCAGGGGTTTGTTTACTCCTTTCACCATGTAGGTGCCACAATTTAGGCTATCAAGGTTGGAGACAAGCACCTTTACTCACCGAATCATCTTCTGGCCCAATTACTTGAGCTTTTAGTAAAATTTAAATTTCACTAAGTGTAGAATATAACTTTTTTTTTTTAAAGCCTGGACTTTGTAAAGAGCTTGTTAGGAATTTAAAAACCGCTAATGGATACAGAAAAGGTCTTGGAAAGGTAGTTCAAAGAGCGCAAAATCCGGAATCAGTACTTCTAAGCTTAAGATATTTATTGACTTGGTTCTGTCCTCACATTTAGGCTTTAAGGAAAAAAATACTTTATTACTTGATGCACTGTCATGCTGGAGAAAGCTTAAATTTTATTTGTTATAATTTTCAAGTGTGCTTTATATTTAAGTGCTTAAGTGTGAGCCTTAAAAGGCAGAAGTAGGTGGATCTTTGTGAGTTCGCGCCCAGCCAGGTCTACAAGAGCTAGTTCCAGAACAGGCACCAAAGCTACACAGAGAAGCCCTGTCTCAAAAATCAAACAAAACAAAACAAACAAACAAACAAACAAAAAAGTTAACATTGATTGGGTGTGGTGGTGCCTACTATACATTTTAGTAATTAGGAAGATGAGAGAGGACAATCAGGTGTCAAAAGACAACTAAACAAAAATTTTAGTATTTAATTTTATGAGTTGTTGTTGTTGTTATTATTATTATTATTATTATTTTCTTTTTTTGATGTAGGCCTCGAAGTAGAGGAAAATCTACAGTGGAAGATGAGGACAGCATGGATGGACTGGAGACAACAGAAGCAGAAAATATTGTGGAAACAGGTACTGGATCTTAATGAGAGTTTTGACGAAAGTACACAATAATTTGTACTTGTTTATACACTGCCCATACCATTTGTATACAAATATTGTGTGTTAACATTTACCTGTACACAAAACTCTTAAGTCTTCCATCTGTTTTGATGTCTACTGATAGAGTGAAAAAACAGGTCTCTTTCTTAGTTTTCCCTTTGAATCCTTATTTAGTTTGAATGATTTTGTGTATATGAATGTCTTTTATGAAAGCAAAACTCCAACTTTCTGAAAGAAACTCCTATGCCTTTAGTGTGACAGGTCATAGTAGATTTCTGACTTATGAACCATCAAGTATTTATTCAAAGCTTATTTTGTTAGTATGAATATGGAGGAAGAATGTTTCATTAGCAAGTGGTAGTATAAAGTCCTGGGTTAAACCATTAGTTTTTGCTGTACTCGACTTTACATACTTGCAAGAGTGGACAAGTAAGATACCAAAAATAATATCCAAAATCTTAAGTTAGTAATTTAATAAGTTATGGAATTCATGGTATGAGTAGAAGATGTCTGCATGAGATATTCTCTCTGGCAGTGTTTTATACACTTGGATAGCATCCGGGCAGTGTTTGCTCTCCTTGTTGTTCATCATGATGGGTATCACCCTGATGTTTATAGAATCTCATAAAGTTACTTAGAAAAAAAAATTAAAGTGCTTCATTTTTTCCTAAAAATAATAGTTGTCTGTCTGTCCGTCCGTCCGTCCGTCCGTCCATCCATCCATCCATCCATCCATCCATCCATCCATCCATCCATCCATCCATCTATCTATCTATCTATCTATCTATCTATCTATCTATCTATCTATCTATGCACTGTGTGCATACAGGGTACCCAAGTAAGTTGGAAGCTGGATTCCCTGGAACTGGAATGAAAGGCAGTTGTGAGCTGTCTCTCATGAGCACTCGCTTTACCTTTTAGGATATGTTCTAGAAAAACTTTATTTTCTTTGAGACAGGGTTTCTCTGTGTAGTCTTGGCTTTCCTTGAACTAGCTTTGTAGCTGGCCTCAAACTCAGAGATCTGCCTGCCTCTGCCTCCTGAGTCAACGTTGAGATTAAAAGCTGTGTGTCACCACTACTCAGCCCTTATGATTATTTCTTTTGATGTAAGTGTAGAGTTCTTGGAAAGCCTTTGTATACTATGTACTATGTAGTACCTTTTCCTTTCTGCTTTTTTTTTTTTTTGAGACAGGGTTTCTCTGTAACTTTGGAACCTATCCTGGAACTTGCTCTTGTAGACCAGTCTGGTCTCGAACTCAGAGAGATCCACCTGCTTCTTCTGCCTCCTGAGTGCTGGGATTAAAAGCCTGCGCCTTTGTTGTGTTTCATTAGTTAGAGTGACAAAGTGAAGATTGGGGATTCAGAATCTTTTCCTTTCTCTTCCTTCTTTTCCTCCCTCTCTCCCTCCCTTCCTTTCTTTTTATTTTCGAGATAGGATTTCTCTGTGTACTTTTGGCTATCCTGGATCTTGTTCTGTAGACCAGGCTGGCCTTGAACTCAGAGACCCACCTGCCTCTGCCTCTGTAGTGCTGTGATTAAAGGCATGCGCCACCATGCCCAACTTGTTAAAAAATTTTTTAAATGACATTTTCAACATGATTATTTTATAAATTACATTAAAACAGTGTCATCCATTAATCTTCTTAATGTGCCCATCAGTATTCTTTTTGGGTATTATCTTACTGAATGAAGATTTTGCACCATTTCTATGTTATTCTGTTTTTTTTCCTTGTAATTTTTGATGATCTGTTTAATACCTTGACTTTTTGACTTCCTGATTTTTTTTCCCTGAAGTTTTCCCTCTTTGTCATTGTGCCAGTTTTTGGGACAATTGTGACTCATTTTCAACGTCTCAGGTTAGACTTTAGGTGCTACTTCTTTTTTTTTCTTTTTTCCACACTTTTTTTTTTGTATTAAAATATATACCACACAGTTTTTCACGTATTCAAACCTAAAGTCCAGTGATCCTATTAACGGGCTCCAAGTCTTTGTAGTCTTGTCTTGTCTTGTCTTTTCTTTTCTTTTTTGACATTATTTAACCATGGCTAACTTGGAGTTCACTTTCTGTACTGCTCTGGCCTCCATCTCTTTAAAGAGATCCACCTGCCTCTGCCTCCTGAGGGTTAGGATCAAAGGCGTGCACCACTACTCATGGCTATTGTCATTTTCTTGATGCACTTTAAACTCTTCCACCAAACCCATGTTTTGCATTTTTTAACTGATCACGGGTGTAGGACACAGATAGATCATTTGTTGATTGGCTTTAAAGTTGTGACCTCAGATCTCAAGTGAGATCTCCTTTTACTACACCTAGAAATTTCTTTCCCAGTAATTGAGGATGATTATTTCACTCACCACCACCTCCTTTCAAGCTTCTAGTGCTTCATTTTAGTTTTCATTCTTTTATTATTCTAGTGTGTGTGTGTGGGGGGGGGAAATTTCACACCCTTTATCAAGTGTGTTCTCCTGTTTGTTTCTCTGTCCACATACTTTGTTTCTAATCCTGTGTCTTAAGTACTTTCTCAGAATGCTGCTGAACTCATTGCTCTTTGAAAAAATATTTTTGAGGACCATCTTTAATCTTTCCTGCCCCTAGATAGAAATTCAGCAACTTTCTGGGTACTTCCAGGCTTTTTCAGCTAAGGAAAATAGTATTACGGGGAGAGGAACCCATAGGTTGTAAGCATGCATATCACAGTTGTTTCAGTTGAAAAATACTTATGTTGGTCTTTGTCTTGTTTGGTAAGACATTAACTATCAGAAGAGATAGTATATACATACTTATAAATGTGAGTTGATACCAATTGAAGCTTACCTCTAAATAGTTAGCAAGCTAGCTTACTTATTTACTTTTTTATTTGATACAGGCTTGAAACTCTGTGTAGCCTTAAACCCAGGGGTCCACCTGCCCGTTTCTTGAGTGCTGTGATTAAAGTTATGTGTTACCATGTCTGGAAGAAGTTAGTCTTTCTGCGCATCTGCATCTACTCATATACATATTATCCCTCCCTCCTTCTATTTGTCCTTCCCAAGCTCTGGTAACCATGATTCTATTGTTTGTTTGGTGTTTGTTTTTTTGAGACTTTTAACTTCTGTATTAAAATGAGATGTAATGTTTGTTTTTCTGTTTTTGACTTGTTCATAGGGTATTGTCCACTTCCACATTTCTGTAGATGGAATAATCCCCACCCCACCCCCTGACATGGTCTAGATCTGTATAGGTTAGCTTAAAATCACTATAAAGCCAAGGGTTGCCTCAAACTTGTGATCCCTTTGCCTTCCCATCTTGAGATCTGGGTACAGCCATGCATAGTATCATGCCTGACTAATTTAATTTTATTGAAAAAAGATTTTATTTTATGTGTACAGGTGTTTTGCCTGTGTACATGTTTGGGTACCAGTGCAGTACCTATGGAGTCCAGCGAGGGTATTGGATTTCCTGGAACTGGAGTTAGAGATGGTTGTGACCTGTTGTATATCTGCAAGAACAGCCTGTTCTTTTAACCTCTGAAACTTCTCTCCAGCTCCTCATTTTTATTCTTAATTGCATAATATTCCTTTAATATGTACACATTTTTCATCTGTTCATTCATTGACTCTTTGGCTGATTTGTGTTTGGCTGTTTGTGGATATTATTAACATACCAATACAGATACCTTTTCTATGTACTGATTTCATTTGAATATAGAACCAATAGTGGGATTGCTGGGTTATATGGTTGGTCTATTTATAATTAGGTTGGTTCATGTATTTATTTATTGTTTGGGATGCAGGATTTTGCTAGGCAATTCTTAAAGGAGTCAGGTGATTTTTAGTGTCTCCTCCCAAGTGTTGAAACTATAGGCATATGGCACCTCCCTTCCTTTCCTATTCTGTTTTTTTGACACAAGGTTTCTCTGTGTAGTTTTGGTTGACCTGGAACTCACAGAGATCAGAGATCTGCCCAACTCTGCCTCCTGAATGCTGGGATTAAAGGCATGCATCACCACCACCTGGCCCTTGACTTTCCCTCCCCTCTTCTCTCCCATCCCCTTCCCAGAACATTCCATGACTGAACTAGTTTCCAGAAAGATTTATTTTTATTTTATATGTGTGAGTTTTTGCCTGCATGTATGTAAGTGCACCTTGTACATGCCTGGTGCCCCCGGGCGTCAAAAGGTGTTGGATTTCCTGGAACTGGAGTAAAAGTTGGTTGTGAGCCTACCTGTGGGTGCTGGGTATTGATTCCTAGTCCCCTGAAGAGCACCAGTGTTCTTAATGGCCGAGCCATTTTTCCATCTCATAACTGAGCTAATTTTCATTCTCACCATTGGTGTATAAGATGAGGCCAATCCTTTATCTTACCAGTAGTCATTTTTGTCTTTATTATTATTTTTTAAAATAATTACTTGAAGGAGGATGAGATGACATCTTGTGATTTTGGTTTTCATTTCTGTGATATTTTCTTGGATGCTCTTTGTACCTCATACCTCACCCTCTTCTTTCTCTGCTTTTGAGTTGAGTTCCTTACATACGTTGGAAGTTTATCACTTGTTAGTGATTAATTTGTATGTTACTTCCCATTCTTCAGGTTGTTTGTTTTGTTGATTATTTCCTTTGTTGGACAGATGTTTGAAGTGTTAGTCTAATTATTCTTTATCAATAAAAATTCAGGCATCAGATATGGGGGAAGAATCTGAAGAATCAGAGAAGTAGAGAAGCCGTCATCCCCTCCAACCTTTCTCCAAAAGGGGCCGAGTTTCCTCTCCACCCTGTCTTACTACTTCCTGTTCTGTCTGTAGTCCTCCAAACCTCTGTGGTTAATTGTGGTTGGCTGGTGGCTAGCTTTGCCCTCGGACTCCAAGCAAACTTTGTCAGAACACGATTAAAATATCACACAACAGTGTTTCTTTGTTTGAAATTTTATTTGTCAATTTTTGTTTTAGTCGCCTGTGTTTTTTGCTTGAAATCTTATTTGTCAATTTTTTAGTTGCCTTTGTTTTTTTTTTTGGGGGGGGGAGGGGGGTCATGTCTAAGAATACCTTTATGCTGATGGATAGTTATTGAAATTCGTCTACACTTGTCATAACTTAAAATTTTTTGATTTTATTTGAAGGCTTTGACCCAACTGTACATATCTAGAATCAGGGAACTATTTACTTTTGTAGACTACTTTTGGTAGGATGGCCATTTTTCCTACATTAATCTTACCTGTCCATGAGCCTTGGCAGATCTTTCCATCTTCTGTGTCTTAAAGTTTTTATCATAGATGTCTTTTATTTGCTTGATTAGAGTTACCCCAAGATATTTCGTATTATTTGTGGCTGTTGTGAAGGGTGATGTTTCCCTGGTTTCTATCTCGGTCTGATTGTCATTTGAATATAGGAAGGCAACTGATCTTTTGGTGTTAGTTTTATATCCAGTTACTTTGCTGAAAGTGTTTATCAGGGGTAGAAAGTACCCTGGTTGAACTTTTAGGGACACACACACACACACACACACACACACACCACTCCCACCCCACTCACTCACACTGTTCATCTGCAAATAAAAATATTTTGACTTCTTCTCTTCTTATTTGTATCCTTTTGATCTCCTTCAGTTTTCTTACTACTCTAGCTAAGACTTCAAGTACTGTATTCAGTAGGTATGGAGAGAGTGAATAATCTTGTCTTGTGAACATGCCTTGAATTTCTCTCCATTCAGGTTGATGTTGACTGTGGACTTGCTGTAAATTGCCTGTTGAGGTATTTCCCTTGTATCCCTAATCTCTTCAGAGTTTTTGTCATGAAGGGCTGTTGGATTTTGTCAAAGGTCCTTTCTGCATCTAATGAGGTTTTTGTCCTCCCATCTGTTTATTGGTGGATTGCATATATTGATTTGCATATGTTGAATCTGTCTTGCACCTCTGGGATGAAACCTACTTCATCATGGTAGATGATCTTTTTGGTGTGTTCTTGGATTCAGTTTGCTAGTATTTCGTTGAGACTTTTGCATCTATGTTTATAAAGGAAATTGATTTAAAATTGTCTTTCTCTATTGAATTTTTATGTGGCTTAGGTTATCAGTAACTGTCCTTGTAAAACGAATTTGGCCGTGTTCTTTCTGTTTCCTTTATGTGGAATAATTTGAGGAGTGTTGGGATTGAAATACTGAAAGAAGTCTGTGCCAAAAATCATCTGGCCCTGGGTTGTTGTTTTTTTTTTTTTTTTTTTTTTTTTTTTTTTTTTTTTTTTTTTTTTTTTTTTTTTTTTTTTTTTTTTTTTTTGTTAGTAGACTTAATTACTGCTTCTACTTCACTAGGAATTTTATAGGTCTGTTTAAACTGCTTACCTGATTTTCATTCTAATTTGGTAAGTGATATATATTGAGAAAAATTATCTATTTCTTTTAGGTTTTCCAATTTAGAGTGCAGGTTTTTAAAATACGTTCTTGTGATTCTCTGTATTTCGTTGGTGTCCCTTGTTATGTCCACTCTTTCACCTCTAATGTTGTTAATATGGATGTTCTCTCTCCACCTTTTAGTTAGCTTGGCTAAGAGTTTGTTAATCTTACTGGCTTCTTCAAAGAACCAACTCTGTTTCCTTGATTCCTTATTTTTTTGTGTGTGTTGTTGTTTGTTTGTTTATTTTTAGTTTATTGATTCAGTCTTGAGTTTGATTATTTCTTACCATCTACTCCTTTCTGGTGTTACTTCTTTTTTGTTCTTGATCTTTCAAGTATGCTATTTACTAACATGAGATATCTGTCTATCCTACATTAATGTTGGCATGTAATTGTGTTCCATGAATTGGGAGATGTTGTATTTCATTTTCATTTAATTCTAGAAAGCTTTTACTTTTTAATCTGTCCTGTCTCAGTTTTCATTAAGTAATGAGTTGTTCAGTTTCCATGAGTTTGTAAGCTTTCTCTCATTGATACCCAGCTTTAATATGTGGTAGTCAGACAGGATTTCAGGTGTGTTTTCAGGTTTGTTTGTTTGTTACTTATTTTTTAAAAATCTGTTGAGAAGCCAGCCAGCGGTGGTCCACATCTTTAATCCCAGCACTTGGGAGGCAGAGGCAGGCGGATCTCTGTGAGTTCGAGACCAGCCTGGTCTACAAGAGCTAGTTCCAGGACAGGCTCCAAAGCTACAGAGAAACCCTGTCTCATGGTCAGGGGTGGGGAATCTTTGTTTTACAGATTCAACCCCATACTTTGTGTCCAAGTATGTGATCAGTTTTGGAGAAAGTTCCATGAGGTACTGAGAAGGTATATATTCTTTTGTGTTTAGATAAAAAGTTCTGCAAATACTTGTTAGGTCTATTCCGTTTCTAATGTTTATTAGCTTCAGCATTTCTTTTTTAGTTTTTGTGATCTGTCTATTGGTGAGAGTGGGATATTGAAGTCACCCATTATCACTCTGTGAGGCTCAATATGTGATTTAAGCTGCAGTGCTTACATAGATAGATACTAAGTATCAGCCTGGCAGTCATGGGGCATGCCTTTAATCCCAGCACTTGGGAGGCAGAGGCAGGCGGATCTTTGTGAGTTTGAGGTCAGCCTGGCCAAAATGAGTATTAGGAGAGCCAGAGCTGTTACACAGAGAAATCCTGCTCTGTAGGGATGAGGTGGGGATGAGAGGGGTCTACTTAGGTAGTCTATACCTTTTCATCGGAGGAATTTGTTTTTATATTCATGGTCATTATTGACAAGAAAATGCATATTACAGTAACTTTTAGTTTTTCTACTTTGAAAAATACTTTGTCACTGTCTTAGTCTTTCATTAATATTTGTGGTTTTTAGAAGATTATTTTGTGTATATGTTATGTTTGTGAATATAGGTTTATATCTATCTACTGTTGTTGCTGCTGCTGTTGTGTGCGTTTCAATTCCATTTGTTTACTTCTTTTTACTTTTCCTCTGTTTTTTCAAGACAAGGTTTCTCTGTGTAGCTCTGGTTGTTCTTTGGACTATCGTCAGATCCTTTATTTGTTTATTTATTTATTGGTGTTTTTGAGACAGGGTCTCTTTCTGTGTAGCTCTGGCTGTCCTGGAACTCGCTCTGTGGACCAGGCTGGCCTTGAACCCACAAAGATCCACCTACTTCGCCTCCTAAATGCTGGGATTAAGGGCATGTGCCACCACCTCTGGGCTTTTTTATTTTTCTGTGTCAGTTTCTCTCCTTCCATAATGTGGGTCTCAGGGCTAACCCTTGGTGGCAGGTGCCTTTTTTCACAAACCATCTCTTTGGCCCTGAAATGGTGTGCGTGTGTGTGTGTGTGTGTGTGTGTGTGTGTGTGTGTGTGCGCGTGTGCGTGTTTTCTCTGTGAGAAGGTCTTATTCCATAGCCCAGGCTGGCCTGGCACTACTCTTGTCTCAAACTCAAGGCAGTCCTTCTGCCTTAGCCTCTTTTGAATTTGTTATCCACAATGCACAACTCGATGATTCATTCTATCAATAAATTTTCTACTGCTTGGTTCTACTATAGTTTATTATTCACCCACTGGAGGACTTAGTTGATAATTTCAAAGGTTCAGCATATATAGCTATAATCGTTTTAGGGTTTTTTTTTTTTGGTGCAGTCATATCTTAAACTCATTTGGGTACATGTTAAGCAGCATAATTGTTGGATTATATGGTCAGAATTAATTTTGTAAATGCCTATACACTGTCACGTTTCTGTACCATTTTGCATACTTATTAACAATGTAATTGTTCTGTGAAGAGACTCTATGACCATGGCAACTCTTATAAACATTTGTGGTTGTAGTTTATAGTTCAGCGGTTCAGTCAACCACCGTGGGAGGCATGGCAGCATGCAAGCAGGCATGCTGGTGTTGAAGAAATAGTGAGTGTCCTGCATCTTGAAGGCATCAGGAAGTCAGCTGAGTGTCACACTAAGTAAACTTGAGAAGAAGAACTCAAAGCCTGCCTGCACACTGACACACTGCCAGCAGAAGGTGTGGTTCAGATTAAAGGCAAATCCTCTAGCTTCAAGGTCTGGATTAAGGGTCTGAGTCAACCAGCCTCCTCCAAGACCACATTTTCTTCAGCAAGGCCACACATCCTAATAGTGCCCTCCCTATGAGTTTATGGGGGGAACAAATACATTCAAATTACCACAATAATGTAAGCATAAAATATCATTCTTTGTTTATATTTATATGTGTTTTTATGCTCAAAGTATGTTTATTCTTAGCATTATATAAGTGACTCATGTTTTTATTATTTTTTATTTCTTTAAAATTTTCATTAAAATTTATTATTTTATGTATATTAGTGCTCTATCTGCATGTACTTTAATGTCAGATGAGGACATCAGATCCCGCTATAGATGGTTGTGAGCCACCATGTAGATGCTGAGACTTGAACTCAGGACCTCTGGAAGAGTAGTCAGTGCTCTTCACCACTGAGCCATCTCTCCAGCCTCCATGTTTTTATTTTTTTAAAAGAATTTTTTTTAAATTATGTATGTTGTTCCTGTCTGCATGCCTGCATGCCAGAAGAGGGCACCAAATTAATTATAGTTGGTTGTGTGGTTGTGAGCCACCATGTGGTTGCTAGAAATTAAACTCAACACCTCTGAATTATATCTCTAGCCCCCATGTTTTTTAATCTATTAGACAACCCGTCGTCTTTTTCCTCTTTTTGAGACAGCGTTTCTGGGTATTAACAGTCTTGGCTGTTCTGGAATTCACTCTGTAGACTAGACTGGCCTCGAACTCACTGACATCCGCCTGTCTCTGCTTCCTGCCTGCCTCTGCTTTCCATGTGATGGGATTAAAGGTATAAGCCACCACTATCTGACTGACAATCTCTCTTCTAATTTGTACATTTTCACCATTCATGATCAAAATGATTCTTTTTGCCAGATAGTGGTGGTACATTCATTTAATCCCAGCACTCAAGAGGCAGAGGCAGGCAGAGCTCTGTGAGTTTGAGGCCAGCCTGGTAAATAGAGTAAATTCCAGGAAAGCTAGGGCCGTTACACAGAGAAATCTTGTCTCAAAAACCAAACCAAAACAAAGTGATTCTATTTTGATTTTATTTTATTTTTAATCATATGTTTGTGTCTCTGTGTAGGTATGTACTTGTCACAACAGAGGCATCAGATCCCTCCTTGGAGCTGGAGTTAGGTTGTTGGTTGTGAGCCACCCAATGTTGGTGCTGCTAAACTCAGTCCTATGCAAGAATTCAGATTCTCTTATTTTTTATTTTATTTTAATTCTCATATTTATAACAGTGATTCCTTAGTAAGGTGTCCCAATAATGTTAACAAAATTTATGTGCCATGGTTAGAATATGCCCGCAGTGAAGAAGCATACAAACACAACCCAGCCTGTGAAGCTTAATTTTGAGACTTGATTCTTTTATGTTTATTTGTGAGGCATGTTTTTTTTTATAAGGGTGTTTGTGTGTGTTCATGCACCCGTGTGAGCACACAGTAGCGCTTGTGGAGACCTAAGGTCAACACCAAATGTCTTCTTCAATTGTCCGCCACCTTACTTTTAAAGGAATTTCTCAAAAACATACCTATTTATTTATTTTCAGCAAAGCTGAAGGCAGTCGTTTGGCTGTGTTGATAGCATCTCTAGGGATCCACATGTAGCTGAGTGTACAGATGGTGTGCTTCTCTGTACCTGGCTTTTTCTGTCAGTGCCGGGCATCTGAACTCTTGCTAACTGAGCCATATCCTATGCGACTTTTTTAAAAAGGGGGAAGAATTTCAGAGAACTGTTAGTGAATTTTTTGTTTATCCTTACAGCTTTAGTTGGGATTCTAATTATTAGCTGCACTAGTATTTCTTGTTTAACCTCCATCATATTATGTACGCCCCTGTCTCTGCCTCCAGAGTACTGACATTAAAGGCATACCCCACTATGCCCATCATGCTTCTTCCTTCCTTCCTCCCTTCCCTCCCTCCCTCCCTTCTCCTCTTCTCTCCTTCCCTTCCTTCCTCCCTCCCTCGCTTCCTACCTCCCTCCCATTTATTTTTAAAGATTTATTTATTTATTAGGTATATAGTGTTCTGTCTGCATGTATGCCTACATACTAGAAAAAGGCATTAGATCTCATTATTGTGTTGAGAGCTGCCACGTGGTTGCTGGGAATTGAACTTAGGACCTCTGCAAGAGCACCCAGTGCTGTTAACTTCTGAGCCAGTTTATTTTATTTTTAATTATGTTTTTATGCCATCTGTGTTTGAGTATGTGGACATGAGTGCATTTGCCAGCAGATGTCAGAGGCATTGGATTCCCAGATTTTACAGGTGATTCTAAGTCACCTGACGAGGTTCTTTAGAACAGAATTCAGGTCTTCTGCAAGAGTGGTATACACTTTGAACCTCTGAGCAATCTCTCCAGTCATGCTCTCTTTCCCCTTCTTTTTTAAAGACAGGGTCTCAAGTAGTTCAGGATCGGTTTAAACTCATGCTTTCTCCCAAGTGTTGGGATTAAAGGCTTTACTGGTTTAGTATGGTGGTAAGGATTAAATACAAAGCTTTATGTATGCTAGGCAAATGCTGTACTAATTAACCAAACTACATTCCCCGCTTAAGTGTGCATACTTCTATTGTGTCAGTTGCTACCATTTCCTGTTTCTGGGGGAAATCTAGGAAGATTAGGTATTTGTATTAACTCCATTTAAATACAGCACATTGTATATACTAGTTGCCCAGAATTTTGTTATAAATTGTTGGTCCAAAAAAATGCAATATTAACTTCCCAGCATAAAGGCAGGGGATAATGAATGTATGTTCTTTTTATTTTGTCTTTACATCCTAAACTATTTTAAAAAAATAATTTGTGGTCATATATCAAGAGCCATGGGCGCAATTTAATGGTTGAGTGTCTGTTAGTGTACATGAGGAAGATAGCCTGTCGGTGAGATGGGCAAGACAATACATAGATCCTTTTGTGTGAATGTGTGTAACCAGAACGACAACTGTATACTCATACTTAATTACAGCTTCGTGCTTACTTACACTTGGACTAAGTGCTCTCTGAATGACCATTTTATACTAGGAGGAATTATATACTTTAATTTGGAATTTTGAAATAAACCAAAGTTCAGTAACTTGGCTTGGTCATATTGGGAGCCCATGTCTGAGTTAAAGATGTCTATCATGAATGATTAAATTTAAAGTCACTATTGATTTAACTTCCTCTTAAAACAAACTCTTCAGGGTTAAGTAAGAGCTGTAAATGTGTTAAAGAATTAAAAGAAGGAATGTATAATTACATAAAGTTAGAGAGATCAGATATAATTTTTTATAGCCCCCAAATGCAGGTAATATAACCAGTGATGTTCAACGAAGCGCAGATACTTAAGTTCTTACCTAAGTTTCTTTACTAGGGATTAGGTTCTTCCATAGTCTACTTACATGGCACATTGTGCCACCTAGTGGCTAGAGAATTAACCACGTGGTGATGGAAAAAGCATTTCCCTGCTCTCTTCCCTTCCTTCTCTTCACCTTTTTGGTACAGATCATTTTGTGACCAAGTGAACTGACTGTGTTTATTTAGGTAAGGTTTAAAGTTGGGAGGTGTCCAGTTTAATTCCTGTTGATGTGAGAAAATACCCCGACAAAGAGCAACTTAGGGAAGAAGAGGTCTTATTTGACTTGCCAAGTTAAAATCTGTTGTTTTGCTAGAATTCAAGCAGCTGGTCACTTCAGATCCATAGCCAAGAGCAAAGAGAGAATACGTCCATGATTGTTTGTTTTCAGCTTTCTTCTTCATTTGGAAAAACATTTTTATTAATAATTTGGAAAATTTATATGTACATAAATAATACATTTATTCATTTATTTTTACATGTGCATGGGTGTTTTGTCCACATGTATGTCTGTGTACCACATACATGCCTAGTGCCCACAGAAGTCAGAAGAGAATGTTGGATCCCTGGAATTGGAGTTCCAGGTGGTTGTGAGTTGCCATGTTTTGCTACAGTAAACCCCCTTAACCGCTGAACCATCTCTCTAGAACCCTAGTTATCTCTCTTTTCTCTGGGGAATGTTACTACTTACAATGAACAAGTCTTCCTGTGTCAATTAACAATTAAGACAACCCCCCCCCCCCACCTACATGACCACAGGCTAATTTGGTGTAGATAATTTCTCATTTAAGACTGTTTCCAGATGATGAGTGTATCAAATTGATAAATAAAACTATCAGAGGAGGTGACTGTACCCATGGCAACAACTGTGTTTAGGAGGTGATGGTATACACAGGAGGCTGGTGGCCTGTGTCTTACTCTATTGATCCCTACGTTGGTGTGTTTTGCTTTTACTGGATATCTCTGGCTGTGTTGGAACGTCTGATTTAGACCAAGCTAGCCTTGAACTTGAAATCCATCTGCCTTTGCCTTCTGAGTGCTTCAAGTAGAGGTGTGTACTACCACTTACCCCTCTTTTTTATTTTTGAGACAGGTTCTCACTATGTAGTTCTGGCTCTCCTGGAACCACACTGGCTTTTGAGGCAGGGTCAGTTTGAAACAGGAGAACACCAATTGACTATGAGCTCCAGGGCCTATTTCTGTTTCCAAATGATGGAATTATAGACCCTCAGCCTTTTATGTAGATTCTGATTTCAGATCTTAATTCTTACATAGCAGGACTTTACTGACTGAGCCATTTCCATCTCCCCCTTCTTTCCCCAGTTTCAGATATGAAAATTGTCAGTCTGTCTTACAAATTGGGCTGCATGTAACTTGAACAAATACAACCCTATAAAAAGCAAAAAGTGGGCAGTTAAATGAGCCTGTACTATTTTATTGGGTGAGTGGCTACTTTGTCCTTTATATACCACACCAGCTGGTGTTTAAGTTTGCATATGTTTGGGTATTCTACAGATAAACAAATGCTGGCTAGAATATGTCATCAGTTATCACTGGGCTTCACAGTCTTCCATCCAGACCCTACTCTGCATGAGATCATAGGTTGAATCTTTAGTTGATACCATCTACAACAGCATGTTTTATTTTTCCTGCAAAATTTTGACAAGTTTTGAAGATTAGGGTTAGGAAAATAGGGAGGGTCATAGGGTATAATTTTCCTGCTTTGAGTGGGACAAATAGTAAAATGTAACTTCGTCTGCCATATGAAGAGTATAAGATAAGTTAGTAAATTTAGGGGTACCCATTATTACGTTTTGTGGTCAGAACTTTTACTTTCTAGGAAGCAGTTTCAATATTCCTTTTTACTGATTAAGACTATAAAGTTAAACCAAAAAAGTCTAGACCAGAAATAAAACAACACTTTTACCAGTCCTTCTGTTTCTGTAGGAAGTCCAGTTTAGGATCCTGTATAGAGCCATTGGACTGAGAAAGAGAACACTCAGAGCTAGTCTTGATATTGCTGTCCCTTTTGATTAGAATTGGTCCTGATTCCATTTCTTAAAGATTAGTAAATCCACCCACTGGGATAGATGCACATCACGTTTACAGCTTCTGAAACACAATTCCAGTGTCTCCTTTATGTGCACACCTTTTCTCTAAGCCTTACCCTTTGTCACTTACTCTGAAGAACAGTAAACTAAGTGCACCTAGCAAATTTTTGGTGCCCGACTGAGTAGAAATGAAGTCTTCCCATAAAGTCATTTTATAGATGTCATTGTCTAGTACTTTACATATTATACACAGACAGAGAGTTGCTAGCAGAATGAGATTCCTTTCTCTCTTTTATTGGGAAAGCTGAAGAGAGCAGGCATCATAAAGAAGTAACATCTGACTTCTCAGTATCTCCCTAAAGCTGTAGGCCCAGTAGTTACTGTTTGCTTTCTAAGTTACTGCTTCAGGTTCTAGTCATGGCAGAGATTGATATAACATAAAAAGGATCAGCTGCTTTCATTTTAAAATCCTATTGTTAGTGTCTCATGGTCAGATAAACAAACCACTTAGTTTTATTTTTTTTCTTATGCTAGCTAGTTTCCTGTTCCTGAGATTAATGTCTGTGTTAACTTGAGTGTGAATCAGACTGCTGCGATAGAAACTTCAAATACACAACAGTTGGTTATATAAAATTCATTTTGTTTTATGTAGTATGAAAAATTTCTTTCTCCCACCCCCCTTCTATCCCCCCCCCACTCTCTCTTGCCCCTCTTTTATATCCCTCCCACTCTCCCTCTCCAGTGCCACAGTATTCAGAGGACAATTTTTGGGGTCTTTTTTTGTGTTGCACCTTTATGTGGGTTCTGGGATTGAATGCAGGTTAGTAGGCTTGTATACCAAGGCCTTTATACCCCAAGATATCTCACCTGACCCATTTAGTGTTTTGATCCTGAAAGGTTGTGCTTGATGAGACTTCATTACTCTCAGTGTGGTTGCTTATGAACCTAGATTTCTTCCATTCTTTTTTCTGTGCCATCTCTTGGAGTGTAGCTCTCATTGGCAGCTTTGTGGCTTGGGTTAGCTGTTAGGTCTGTTTTAGTCCACAGGAAAGAGAAACAAAAATTTTCTATCATCTTTATACAATGGAGAAATGACACAGTTAGTTGTTTCCAGTCTTGTGACTTGCTAAGTAACTATCATGCTTGGTTGTGGAGGTCTCTGGTTGATTCAGTACCCACTTTGCACATTTATTTATTTGTTTTTTTTGACAGAACTTTGTGCAGTATCATGTACATCTTTCAAGTTCTTTACATACTTTGAGGCTATATACTTAATTGGGGGTGTGTCCGTGTATTTCCACTCATTTGTGATGTCATCTAGTCATGGGTTCATTTATTGCATAGAAATTTATAATTGTAATTGCATTTTTAAGTCTCTTTATATTAGATATAAGTATATACTTTGTTGAGTTGATGCTGGGTATTTTACATGAAAATTGTAGGATACACATGATACCTTGATTAATAAGCCTCATCAGAACAATGGCCATTTTTTTTCTCATCCATTATTAAAAAGGCACTTGTGTCTTCATGACACCAATTTTATTAGATAGAACTTATATACTTTTTATAAATAATAGTTTTCAGAATTACTTATTTTTTCTCTCCCAAATGCTTCCCTAAAGTTCATGTTGACTTTAGGTGATACTCATCATAAAAAATAGGAAAATAAAATTGAATACTGGTATGAGAGGTGAGAGTTGAAGTTTCAAGTAAAATTTATTGTTCAAGCTGCTAAGACAGTCATATCTAGTGTGCCATAAAGTATGGTCTGGGATATTGGTGAGGAGCTAGTGCTGTATATGTAACTTAAAGGTTATTAAGCCCAGAGGAGATTGTTGAAACCTGGATAATAATTAAGTTCTTCAGGCAGAGAGCTGTATTTGCATTTGGGAGCGAAAAAAATCTGAAAAAAAGTAGACTATTAAATATTTTATTCATTTTTGGCTTTCTTTCCTCCATCCCTTCCTTCCTCCCTTCCTCCTTCCTCCCTCTTTTTTTCTCTTTCTCTCCCTGTCTTTTAGATATTTTATTCATTTATGGTTCCCTCCCTCCCTCCCTCCCTCCCTCCTTCCTTCCCTCCTTCCTTCCCTCCCTCCCTCCCTTTCTTTTTGTATTAAGCTTATAGTCCAGGCTGTCTTGAAACACTAAATCATGGGATAGCTTAGAACCCACCATCCTCTTGACTTAGCCTCTCAAGAGTTGTGCTTTACCATCTTGTGACACCTTATGTGACTCAGCTATTTGATCTTCATGAACAGTTTTATGAAGCATATGGAGAAGCATAGTTTGACAGAAGAATAAAAGAGAAATGCCCTTCATATAGTATTTAAATAGCCAGGAGCTGGTTAGATTGGTGTTTGAGATATAGTCTGCATGTGTATTTGTTTAGAGATGTGTAGGAGGGCCTAAACAAATTTCCAATTAGAAAACAAGGATTTACTTAAGAATGTAGAATTGTGTCAGAAACATTAGTGGAGGAGGAGTGTCTCTTTATTCTGGTAATGAAAGACAGTGGATATATTTTTATTTGAAGAGAAGAGTATTATTGGGGTAGGTGTGTTTTAAAAGCCTTACAGGAGCTGGAGAGATAGCTCAGTGGTTAAGAGTACTTGTTGCTCTTGCAGAACCTGAGTTTCAT
The DNA here is from genome assembly GCF_982192425.1 of Myodes glareolus. Lineage (NCBI taxonomy): Eukaryota > Metazoa > Chordata > Mammalia > Rodentia > Cricetidae > Myodes > Myodes glareolus. The sequence goes on along the minus strand of NC_142031.1, from coordinate 114,281,500 downwards.
TTTCAGCACCCTATATAATGGGTTATAGCCATCTATAACTGCAGTCTTGGGGATCCAGCTCCCTTTTCCAGCCTCCTAGGGTACTGAATGCGTGTGGTACACATACATACATGCAGGCAAAACACCCATGTACATTTAAAAGGCAGCAGTTATTAGGCTGCCTACTGAAAAATATGTGTAAGGTTTCTGAAGTTACAGCCCTGAGGAGAATTTTAAAGGGCAGCAGAATCAAGGAGCAGTCTCTTTAAGAATTTAGCTTTTAGAATGACGAGTAGCTAGGATGCACAGTGATTGTTTCAAATTAGTAGTTTCAATTTATAAAATGTGAATAAACTTAAGAAATGAACTACACTGAAATACATTTAATTTATAGATCACGTTTTAAAATCTTGAAAATATTCCAAACAGTTGTTTTTAGTGTGAAACTTAAGTTATACTGTGGGCTTAAGGCACAGTGAACTATGGTTTAAATTATGTTGCTGATTATTTTTCAGTAGCAAACTCACAATAACTGTGTATATAGACTTTGCTATTTGTGTTGTCATTTATTTTATTCTTTTCCCATTACTGTTTATGATTTGTAGTTAAGTTCTTCAGTGATTAAACACAAAATGACTCTATATTTTCTTGTTTACTGTAAAACAGAAATCAAAGAACAATCTGTGGAAGAGGATGCTGAAGCAGAAGTGGATAGCAGCAAACAGCCAGTCTCAGCTGTTCAGCGGTCTGTGTCTGAGGAATCTGCAAACTCCCTGGTCTCTATTGGTGTAGAAGCCAAATTCAGGTTAGACAACGATGAGAACTGGATTAGAGACGGCTGATGGGGAAAGGGTAGTAAATTGATTCTAGAGATAACGGAGAGAGATGGGACTTAGTATCTGGATGGCATTTATCATTTTAGTAGCTTTAAGTTTGACACCCTTGTGTAGTTGGCATAGAAGTTGGCTCTGCTACGGACTTTTGTGATTGGAAAGCAGGGAGTACACTAGATGGTGCTCTAGCCATTCTAGATAATTTTTTAAAAAAGTTTTTCGAGACGGGGTTTCTATATATAGACTTGGCTTTCTTGGAACTGATTTTGGAGACCAGGTTGGCCTCGAACTCACAGAGATCCACCTACCTCTTACAAAATACTATATCTATCTATATATCTATAGTGTGTGTGTGTGTGTGTGTGTGTGTGTGTGTGTGTGTGTGATTTTACTCTTTTTTTTTTTTGGCTTTTTTGAGGGGCTTACCACCACTTAGCTCCCAAATAAAGCACACAGAGAGGCTTATTCTTAGTTATAAATGCCCGGCCTTAGCTTGGCTTGTTTCTAGCCAGCTTGTCTTATGTTATCCCGGCCTCCTTTTGCCTCTGGTCTTTATCTTTCTTACTTCTGTATATTTTACTTTCCTTCTTATTTCATGGTCGGCTAGGTGGCTGGCCCAATATCCTCCTCTCCTTGTTCTCGTCTTGCTCCTCATTTTTCCTTCTGTTCAACTCTGCCTGCCAGCCTTGCCTATTCTTGCTCCTACCTTGCTATTGGCCGTTCATCTCTTTATTAGGACCATTAGGTGTTTTAGACAGTCACAGTTAACACAGTTTTGCAAATGCAACATGAACAAAAGTCATACACCTGAAAATAATACCCCCCCCACTTGTTCTTACCACCTCTTCATTCTTTAAGAAGCACCCCTCTCCACACATAATAAGTTGTAACAACAAATTAAAAGTTAAAAACGGGATCGAAGAAGATTTGTACACATGTCCTCCTGCACATGAAACAAGCAAATAAATAAATGAAGTAATGCTAAAAGTGGGGCTTTGTTTTTGTTTTTAAAGACAGGGCCTTATTATGTAGCTTTGGTGGCCTGGAATTCACCATGTACAAAAGGCTAGCTTCAAATTTGCAGAAATTTGCTGTCTCTGTCTCTTGAAGGTATGAAACACCACACTTGACACAATAAAGGTTTTTTATTTATGATAAAAAATACTTTTTAAAGAATTAAACATGGGATATTATAACTTGTTAGTATGTAATTCAACTTTCATATCTTCCATTTTTGGGGGGTTCTGTTTTGAAGTCCTCAATAAGACTATGAAAGTAATAGTTAATTTTCAGTATTTTCAGCTTCTTAAAATGCTATCATTGTTTTGCTTTTAGCAGACCTTCCTCCTCATTCTGTCCTCTGTTGAATCTCGTGAATATGGCTCACCTTTGTATTTTGAGGGTTGTTGAGTCTCCTATCTTTTTTTTTTGTATTTCTTCGTTGAATGAAAGTACATTCAACCTAATAGCCTTTTGTGTTTATGAACCATAAATTTACATTTCCAGTGAGACTGTATTACTGTAATCCAAGCTCTTCCGTCTGTCTAGTGTACATTTCCATATAGCGGTATATTAGATACTTCATTCATAGTGTGCCGTAAACTACTCTCCATTCCTCTGTCCTTGATCTGCTTCTCCCTCTGGCTTCCACATTTCAACAAATAGTGCCAGTATTTACCATGTTGCTTATGTGTTGGTCCTTGGTTCATCTCTTCTTTGTAGTTCTTAATTGGCTGGCCCACTTAACCTCCTATCATTTTGATTTGATCTGTTGTTTTGGTTGAATCTATTGTTTTTAAGAGACTGTAATTATCTTTTTACTTGCTTTCTTCTCATTACCTTTTCATAATGTAGTTTAGTTTTTAAAAATTATTGTCAAATGTAAGTTAGAGCTGTTCTTCACTAAGTTTAATAGCTACTATATTTAAATATGACACTTTAGTTGTATTTAGCATTTCAGGTCCTATTTGTTTCTGTAAGGCATGGTCTAACCCTGGTGGTCTGTCTTCAGATTCATCTCCCACTGTTCCTTAATGCACCCTATGCAGTTTTTGTCCTAGTTCTTTAGGATTTTTGTGTTGTCTGTCATATTAGTTGCCCTTTGAAAGACTCCTCCCTAACTACCTGCTAACTGTAGTAATTTCTGAATTCTTTAACTTCATTGTGAATCTAGGTGTAGGTAGAGAATACGGGTTATTTGTTATACTTAGTTTACTTCCCCCAATATTTTGAGCACTTTAAATATTTTCAAATAGAAGATTAGTACTTTTACAAATTTCAGATCTTATAATGAAGTCCTTAATCAATTTTGAATTGAATTTTTATGTGGTATGAGATAGGTTTTATTTTTCTGTATATAGCTCTCCAGTTTTCCCAACACTGATCATTGAAGACTGTCCATTTCCTCATTGTGTCCTCTTGCCATTTCCTGCAAAGATTGATTGATGTGAGGGTTTATTTCTCAGATTCCTATTTGCTCCATTGATGTTACATAGTTTTATCATCACTTTATAATGTGCTTTGAAGTTAGAGGATGTGATGCTTTTTAAAGAGAGCTTATTCTCTTCTCCCCTCCTTTGTCATCGTGCTTTGGGGGTCTCTGTATGTATCCCTTGCCAGCAAGGAATTTGTAATCCTCCAGTTTCAGCTTTCTGAGTGTTAGGATTACAGATAAGTGTACTGTATATTTAGGTTTGTTCCCTATGATTAGGATTTTTTTTCCTTACATGTTTGTAGTTCCAGGTGTATAAATCTTTTATTACTTGCATAAATTTATATGCAGCTATTTCTTTGTTGGCTGTTGTGATTGGGAGTATTTTCTAGTTTTTCAAATAGCTCTTCATTAGCATACAGAAACACTACTCTTTATGTTTTGTAATTTGACAGAATATTTTTCAGTTTTAACAATTTTAATGAACCTTCAGAGTTTTGAATAAAAATATTAGTTTGTCATCAGCAAATAAAAGTAATTTTGCTTCTCTTAAAATGTATTTTATTTATTTCTGTTTCAGGCTTGGTTAGCTTAGAATTTCTGCCATTATGTTAAAAAGAAATAGTGATAGTAAACGTTCATTATTTTTTTATTTATTTCTCTTCATTCTAGGAAACTTGTTTGCACTTTGTCAACTTTGTTCTCCCAGAGCTTTTATATAGTGGTATATTTTATTTGTGTTTTAATAAGTAAAGCTTGCTTGAAGATCAGAGGGCAAAGCAGCCATACTTGCCAGCCATACATACAGGCCAGGGAGTGGTGGCACACACATTTAATCCCAGGATTTGGGAGGCAGATTTCTGTGAGTTTAAGACCATCCTGGGCTACACAAGATTGAATCTGTCTAAAAGAGAAATATAGCTTACAAGGTGATCCCGGCATTTAGGATCACATACCTTTAATCCCAGCTCTAGGGAGGTGGAGACAGGAGTGATGTTGCTGGACAGAGAGAGGAATATAAAGAGGGAAGGGACAGGAACTCAGTGGAATGGGGAATCAGGTTGGTGAAGAGCATTGTAGGATCATCCTTTGTTTGTCTGAGCCTTGGCAGGGATAAGATCTCTCTAGTGGCTTGGCTGCTTTGCTTTTCTGATCTTCAGCTTGAACCCCAGTATCTGTTGGGTTTTTATTATTTGTGCTACATATTTATTTATTGATTGAGTGATTGACTTGTTTTACCAACACCCCCCCCCCCCATGTGTTTAATTTGAATAGCCTAGAACTTTCTCTGTAAACCAGGTTGGCCTTAAACTCACAGAGATCCACCTGCCTCTGCCTCTGCCTCCTGAATGCTTAGATTAAAGACATGCACCTTCACCACCTGGTGACCAGAGATATTTTTAAGAAATTTGAGTTCTGATTTTTTTTTTTTTTTTGGGGTTGTGGTGAGGTCTTTATCCAATAATCTCTGTTTTTTTTCTTTTTATCTCTAATCTGTTTTCTTTTAAACATTTTTTAAAAATTTTATGTACGTGAGTGTTTTGTGTGCATGCATGTATGTATGCCGTTTGTGTACCATGGATGGTTGTGAGCTTCTTTGTGGGTGCTGGCAACTAAACTCAAGTTCCCTGAATAGAACAATCAGTGCTCTTAACCACTGAACCCTTTCTCTAGCTCCTACTCTTCTTTTAATGTTCTGTCACTATACTCATTTAAATTCAAATGACCTCTTTTGTAGAAAACACTTAAACTTTTGATTTCTCTAAGTTTGTAACTGCTTTTTGGTTAGAATTTTAGCTTCATTTACAAAACTTTCATTGTGTTTTACTATCAGTGTACTGATATCACATACTTTTTAACAATGAAAGAAAATATTCCAAAAAGAGATAACATATTACATTGAAACTTCTAATGTATTAGAAATGATCAATAGTATACAGATAGTCTCCTTTAGTCAAAATGCAAATAAAGTTTATAAAGTATGTGTGTACCCAGACATGGTGCAATGTACCTTTAGTCCTCAGACCAGGAAGCAGAGTCTGCATAGTGAGTTCAGGTCAGCCATGGCTACATAGTGTGACCCTCTGCCTTACACACAATAGTGTTTGTGTGGTGGTTACAAGCATCCATGCATGCGTATTTATTATAAGAAATATATTGTGGAGAAGCAGTCTTTTTATCTCCTGTAAGGATCTCTTTTATTAAGTGTTAGTGGTTTCTTTTTAAATTTAATAGACTAACTTTGAGAATAGCGCTTTTATTGGAAATTGGAGTAGATAGTTCAGAATGTTCCTGTTTCTACATTCTTGCTTGTCTGCAGTAGTTTAGTATTGTGCAGTAGTATGGTCTGTTTGTTGCAGTTAATATATCAGTAATTTTACATTTTTTAAACTGAAGCTTTTAGTTCACATTATGATCTTGATGAGATAGAATTTATTGGTCTTCACAGATGTTTAATGTCATGTGTCTGCTATAACATCCTCATAGAAATTAGCCTCTCAGTCTTAAAGTCTTTATTTCTTCCTGTTTATCCTGCTAATCTTCCAAATACATTAACATTAATTTTTTCTCTGATTTTTCTTCATATATATTATGGTGTGGTACATATAACATGCATAGAGGATGTTTTTAACAACTAAATAAAAGTTGTTAGCATAGGCCTTATAAAGTCCAAATATGTGGTTGTCGGATTAAATACTTAGGCTTTCTTTAGAGATGGATATTTAGATTTAATACTTAGGTTTTATTTTGAGATGGCTGAGTCAATAAAGTGCTTGCCATGCAAGTGTGAGGACCTGAGTTTGAATCAGGAACGCACATAAGGCTGGATGTTGTAGCACACCATTCTATAATCCCAGTGCTCCTATGGGAGATAGAGATAGGACTATCCCTGGCAACTGGCTGATAGTTAACTGGTATACACATTAGACCCTATCTCAAACAAGGTTGAAGGCAAAGAACAGTACCTTAGATTGTCCGCTGACTTCCACATGCACCATATGTCATGCTCATGCTACTGTTCTCATGAGAATGGACATGTATGCTTATACATCGAAACCCACAAAAATTTTTGTAAAAAGTGATGCTGGGTTTGGGCATAGTTCAGTGCTAGAACACTTGTATATCTTGTGTGTAAAACTCTGGGTTTGCTCCTCAGTACTGCAATAATAAATAGATGATTAAAACCACCCGAAAGGGTCTAGAAAAGGTGGCTCGGTGATTAAAATTCCTTACTGCTCTTTCAGAGGATTCAACTTCAGTTCCTAATACCAATGTTGGGTGGTTTTACAACTGCTTGTAACTCCAGCTCCAGGAGATCCAATTCCCTTTTCTGACATCCATGGGACCCTTCATACACATTTCAGATACATACATGTGAACCAAAAATTAATCTTTGAAAGAAATCATACTATAGAAAAGTAGAATTGCAAATATATAATTGCTATTTATTTCAGTTGTTTTTATGGTATAATCACAATGTAGATTATGGATATATAGTTAAAATTTAGTTTAAAATATAATTAAGGTCATTGCATAAATCTACTTTTCATTTTTTGCCAGTGAACAACTCTGTGCTTTTTGTTATTGTGGGGAGAAAAGTTCCTTAGGACAAGGAGACTTAAAACAATTCAGAGTAACACCTGGACTTGTCTTACCCTGGAAAGATCAACCTTGTAACAAGAGCATCGATGACAACAGCAGCCGGACCTGTGAGAAAATACAGAACTCAGCTCCACAAAAGCAAAGAGGAAAGAGAAAGTAAGAAATTTTGAACTTAAATTGTTGAAGGAGAAATGACCTCTAGCTTATTTTCTCTGGGTCTTTTCCGTTTACAGTTGAGATTGTTGCTGTTGAACAGTTTTATAGTTTACACACTCATTGTATTTACACTGTCTCATTTACCACTAACACAGCAAACAGTGACTTTCTAAATTTTTTTATTTTACATGTTATGAAAATTGATGTGGTGACACGAGTTAACCTGGAAGAAAAGTGTAATAAAGGTCATATAAGCCAGAAGGGTGCTCACAGGATTTACACATGGGAGGAAGATAGAACATACCAAAGTAATTCTTCCCTTCTTTCTACCAGCTTATGTTTGTAAGAGTGCAGTGTTGTACCCCAACCAGAATTTTCGGCACTTCTTGTCTTGTCATTCTTTCATTTATTTTTCTTTCATTCTCAGTTTAGTAGTGTATGCTTTGGAGCCTATTTAGCTTATAACCTCTCATAATTATATTTATGTCACCTCCCTCTTTGCCTTTCCTTCTTTTCCACCCCTGTCATAGAAGATACTATTTTAAAAAAAGTATGCATAGCCATTTTTGTATCTTTTTCATAGACACAGAAACACATTATAGTTACCTAAAACTCTTGTGGAATGTGCTTTTAAATTTTTTTTTCAGTTGTGTATTAAGGTCATTTTAATATGTGGACTTGATAGTCAAGAGAATAGAAAGTTTCTGTAATTAATGGAAAAATAAGTTAAAATTAATTTGTCTTCAGCTGGGCAGCGGTGGCACAGGCCTTTAATCCCAGTACTCGGGAGGCAGAGGCAGGTAGATCTCTGTGAGTTCGAGACCAACCTGGTCTACAAGAGCTAGCTCCAGGACAGGCACTGAAACTACAGGGAAACCCTGTCTCCAAAAACAAAAAACAAAAAACAAAAAAAAAAGTTTACTTGAGAGTCTGGAGAGATGTCTCAGTAGTTAAAAGCCTTTGTTGCTCTTGTGGAAGGCCAGACTTGGTTCTCTACATTTAGATTAAATGGCTCACTGCCGCCAATAAGGAACTCCAGGGTTTACTACGCCCTATTTTAGCTTCCGGGGCACCCGCATACATACACTGGTGTACACACACACACACACACACCTTTAAAAATTAATTTTGGGGCTGGAGAAATAGCTCACTTGTTAAGAGCACTTACTGCTGACTTAAATAGCACCCAGATTCTATACCCAGCACCCATGTGGCAGCTTGCAACTTCAGTTTAAGGAGATTAGGTGCCCTCTTGTTTTGTACAGGTTTGCATACACTTGTGTGTAAACATATACCCAGGCATACACACAATTAAAAAAAACTTTAAAAATTAATTTAGCTTGGAATGCTAACCAACTCTGTACGTTGAGGGTGACAATAAAATTTTCTAAGAATCTCTTTGGCCTTTATGGAAATTTAAGTGTTAAAGAACTGTCATGCTATACTCATCATTTACAGTTGGTGCTAGTACTTGAAAACTCAAAGTGGAAAGAGAAACAGTAACAAAGATTTATTTCTTTCAAGAATTTGAAGGTGGAACAATTTAGGAAAGTCAAAAGCATTTTATTTGTGGTTAACAGTTTTTCTACTTTCAAGCTAGATCATGTATAAGAGCCTTATTTTTGCTATCAACTGAATTCTCACGTGTTACTAAAATATTATCAAAAGTCCAGCAAGCTTATAACATCAGTAGTTAGCAAATATAATGGAATAAGTCAGGCTATTTCTTGTTTTTCTGTGTTCTGTCTTGAATAATGGCAATTATAACATTATTTTATTGGAAATTAAATTGAGCATTATTTATAAGTGATTTTCATTAATTTTTAATAAAAAAATTTATGAGCTTAGATAATTTTATAAAAATAGTTATAGCTTAATGAAACTTGTATGTAATTAGCACTTACTAAGTTTATTAAGTAATGATAAGAAGTTGATTAGTGTATACTGAGAATTTTGACAATCTTGTAAGGGAAAGCTGGTTTAATTTGGCTTAGTAATGATTTAAAATATTTACAAAATGTATGTCACTAATGAAATATAAATAACTAATTAATTTTTATTTTTTAATCTAATCTTTTTTTGTGACAAAGACTCACTATGTAGCAAGGCTTATCTGGAAACTTGTGTAGACCTGGGTGACGTCAAATTCACAGAGATCTATCTACCTTTGTTTTAAAGTTTTGGGCTTAAATATGTGGGTTTCTGCTCCTGGCCTTAAGCATATTTGGTAAAAGTAGTTTTTTAGCATGGTCCTTAATCTAATTAAGGGTACTTTTAATCTTTTCTTTCCTAGCTTGAAAATTTGTGGCTATTTCAATTCACTTTTCATTAAATTTTTTTAAAAATTATTTTTAATTATGTATCTGTATGTGTGTTATAGGCAGTTGTCAGTTGCTTGATGTGGGCGCTGGGACCTGAATCTAGATAGCATGTGTTCTTGTAGCTTACCTCTCCAGCTTCTCTTGATCTCTTTTCTAAACTGGACCGCTGTCATCTTTAGAGTTGACATTGACACCGGACATGTTTATGTGTACATGAGACTGCTTTCATACTTGAATGCTGAATTTGACCAAGCTTTTGGATAGGAACTGATTAGTTGTAGCTTGCTTAGTCATCCCATTGTTTTGTTTGTTTATTTATTTATTTGGTTGAGAGTACTGGCTGCTCTTACAGAGGTTCTGAGTTCAATTCCCAGCAACCACATGGTGGCTCACAACCATCTACAATAGGCTCTAATGCTCTCTTCTGACATGCAGGTATACATGCAGAGCACTTGTACATAAAATTATAAATAAATTTAAAAAATTAAATTATATATTTCTCTTGCCATTACTGCATGCTTATTTTCCATATTTAATGTTGAACACAAGCATTGTCTTTATTTATCAAATGATTTTAAGTTATAGCTAAAGTGTTAAGACTTGCCAGACCACAAGTCTTCCATGTGATAAAACACCCAGTTCAACATTCTTCTTTACTTTTATCTCCTATGCTCTCTTTCTTATTCTCTATGCCTTTAATGTCTATTTTGCTTTTAGTTTGTAAGTTACAGTCCTGAGATTACTTCAGCATCACTTATAGACCAGTGGTTGGCCGTCAGAAAGCTACAGCTCACATGTTCCCGTCCTTCCCCCCCCCCCTTTCACACTCAAATGGGCTTTTGTTTTCCCTGGAAAATAGTATATTTGCAAATAAAGTTATCTGCCATGTTAAGATAATGCATGGTAAAAGTTTCTCATGTTTTATAAGTGAGACTTAAAAAAATATCTTTCATTGTATTTTTAAAAACACGGTTCCTGGATAGAATGAGTTACTTTTAAAACTTATATTAAGGAATGGAAAAAATGAATTTATAACTGTAATTGTCATTTCTTATAATTGGGAGAGATTTTCTGTTGCTTACATGAAATAGTGTAATACCACCTTTAATATTGTGAATAATAAGAACAGACTAATTCTTGAAAGTTTGTCATTGTAAACTGATAATTAAAACTATTTGCCATACTTTGTACTCACTATGATAAAATCAAATGATTTTTCCAGTAGTTTTTCCACAGCTTTTATCTTACTTAAGTAATTTTCTTTTCAGAGAACGATCTCCCCAGCAGAATATAGTTTCTTGTGTAAGTGTAAGCACCCAGACATCCTCTGAGGATCAAGCTGGCAAGTTATGGGATGAACTCAGTCTGGTTGGCCTTCCAGATGCCCTTGATGTCCAAGCTCTATTTGATTCTACAGGTAGGGGGCTTCTCTGCTGTTGCAGCTTCCACTTGTTTCTAGAAGCATTTATATATTGGTGTTTACTCAATAGTAAATTCTAGAAATAAATAAGATCGTATTACAAAAAATGACATAATTAAGTTTGCTTGATTATGCATTTTATTATCATAGGTATTTGACAGTTGAAAGAGAAAACTTGAAAGAGCTATGTGAAACTTAGGGAACATTTTAGGCTAGGCCTCTTGCCAGTGAAAGTGAAGTACAAGTCTTTGCCTCCAGTGGTTTACTATAGTATTATGATGATCCGCAGGATATGGTGCTGTTGCAGATTTTAGCCAATCTCTTTCTTCTTGCAGTTCACCTGATGGTTGATGGTAGGCCAGATGTTGTAGATGAGTGTTCTTGCATGCAATTGAGAGAAGTAGAAGTATAGATGCTGTTAATTTTTCATATACCCTTATCATCAACTTCATATTATTTTATATAAAGATACGGAATAAAACAGTGTTTAAATAAAATGACTAAGTGAATTTTGCTTGTGGAAAAATGATTACTAATTCAAAATTTCTATATACATCAGAATCACCTGGAAGGCTTGTTAAACTGTAGCACAAAACCTATTGATTTTGTGGATCTCAATTATGTACTGGAATTCTCCATTCCTGAAAGGTTCTCAAATAAGTACTCTGAGTTCCAAGTCACAGTCTGGGCCAGTTTGAGAAATGCTGCAGCCAGCGCAGCCTGGATAGCCAAGACTGGTGGGGGGTGCCGGGATTGAGACACGGAGGCTTCTTTTCAGGTGGAATAACAGCAACCTTTATTTTGCCCAGCAACCTTTTATATCTCTTCTCCTTCTTTGGAGACCCACCGGCCAGAAAGAACACAAACATCTTTGTCAATTACAGACCACAAGGAAATTCCCCTGCCGGTCAGGGAGAATTAGGGCAGCTGGATCACAACAGAGAAAGGCTACTTTGATATTTGCACATTTTGATTTGTTTGTTTGGTTTTTTGAGATAATTCTTATTCTATAGTTCTCATTATCCTAGAACTCACATAACTCTATAGCCTGGCTGGCCTGGAGTGGATCCTCCTACCTCAGCCTCCTTAGTACTGAGATTACTGCCATGTGCTACCATACCCAAATTGCAGTAATACCTTCAGTGTTTATTAATTTGTTCCTTTTTCTATTTTAGGCACTTGCTGGGCTCATCATCGATGTGTGGAGTGGTCACTGGGAATATGCCAAATGGAAGAACCATTATTAGTGAACGTGGACAAAGCTGTTGTCTCAGGGAGCACAGAAGTGAGTAGAAGAAACAAATCTTTAAGCCACATTTTTTTTGTTTGTTTGTTCTGGTTTTGTTTTGTTTTTGATAGCTTAATATGTAATGGAAGATAATCTTGAATATCTGATCCTGTGGCTTTTCCTCTTCAGTATTTATATGGTGCTATGGATAGAATCCAGGGCTTCATACATCCTAGACCTGTCCTACAATAATCTAACATTTATCCAAAGATAAAATTTCATTGAGAAGAATTATTTATTAAATGTGTATTATAACTCAAAGTACAGAATTGATAATTATACCAAGGGTAGTTTGTATAAGATTTTTCAGTTAACTTAAAACCTCACATTTAAATATAAAAATGATCCATTTTAGAAATAGGAATTACTAATTGCATTTATGTGTCCATATAGCTATTTGTTTGTTTATTTACTTAATTAGAGACTGTCTCTTTCTAGGTAGTCCTGGGTGGAACTCACTATATGTAGACCAAGATGGTCTTGACCTAATTGAGTTCCCCTGCCTCTGCCTTTAAGTATTGGGATTAAAGGTGTGTGCCTCTATGCCTTGCTGCATAGCGAGGTCGGTCGGTCGGTCGGTCGGTCGGTCGGTCGGTCGGTCGGTCGGTCTGTCTGTCTGTCTATCCATCTATCTCTCTGATCATCCATCTGTCCATCCATCAATTTTTCAGACACAGTTACTCTGTGTAGCTCTGGTTGCCCTGAAACTTACTTTGCAGACCAGGCCGGTCTCAAACTTAGAGATCCACCTGTTTATGCATCCTAAGTGCTGGGATTAAAGGTGTGTTTTAACTGCCAGACACATGTAGTGACTTTTAAAGACCAACTTTTTTATAAAGTTTTAAAATAAGACCCTGACTTTAGTCCACAATATGGAAGAACTATGTTTAGCACTTTAAATGCTTATGAAAATATTCTTTTTCATTCCATTTGTCAATGGCAATATTTAAAGTAATATGCACACACTTTTTGGGCAATATTTAAAGTAATATGCACACACTCTGTTGTTTTTCAGAGCATTACTTATTGTTGAATGATCTCAAGAATAAATGCAACAGCTACTTTCCATTTGTGAAGGCAGCAAATCCTGAAGCTATCCTTGTCAACTATAAATTCCTTTTGCTTTTGGATGAATAAATATAGAAGTGACATAGCCTTTTGAAAACAACATGAAAGCTAGAACTGTATGTGCTTTAATAAGTAAGGTGTTCAGAACTATAGCTGAGGAAAAGACTTATTGTCTCAGTTGCTTTACTCAAATTATCAAGACCTAATGATTGTTAATTTAAGAATAGTCTGGAGACACCAACTTGTAGTTCCATTTACTTAGTAGGCTTAGGTAGGAAGATTGCAAATTCAGGCCCAGTTTGACTTCATAGTGAATTCAAAGCCAATTTGGTAATCAACTTAGTGTGGTCTTATCTCAGAATTAAAAGTGAAAGGGGACTGAGGCTTATAGTTCAGCTGCAGAATGCTTCCCTAGTATTTGAAAGGTCCTGCCTTCTACTCCCAGTATCTCTTGACACTCTTCACCCACCAAGCCAGAGTGCTTGTTTTAGAAAGTTTATGTTACATTAGTTTACTGCATAATAGTACATTGCTTAGTGTGAACATACTTAGATAACTAGATTATGATTGTGATGAATGAGTCAGCATCATTTCTTTTGTTAAGACTTTAATTTTGGTTTATTTCATAACATTGAATAAATTATAAGGAAGGCAACGATAAAACACTGAGATGATCTGCTGTTGTGTTAGGGCCAGTGGCATCAATAAAACTCATAGGGATATTTAAGTTTTATTACATTTACTTAGTTATTTAGTTTGTCCTTGAATTGGTGATTAGAGGACAACTTGGAGTTATTTCTCTCCTTCCACTGTGTGTCCCAAGGATGGAATTCAGCCATAAGGCCTTGAAAGACAACAAACACCTAAACCCACTGAACCAACTCACTGGCCCTCATAATGTTTATAATTACAATATATAATGATAATGTATAGATATACATAAGTTTGTATGCAATAAAGAGATTCCATTTTTCTTAGAGGGTAGTTAAAACTCGCTTTACCCTATTTGGATGGAAAGTATACCATGTATGTTGTTCTTTAAATGATTATTGATTAATATTTAGAGTGACATTTTGAGATCAGTGTTATGCCCTGTTTTCACTGAGGGGGTGGGGTAAGAGGATTCATATTTTTTTGAGACCTGCATTCTTTCTGTTGTTATCTAGGTGTTAATCCTCAGTAGCTTTGACCAAACATGATAAAAAGCTTATAAAATACTTAGGTGGTGAGGTGGTCATAGGGGAGCCATTGCCAGTGATGTCAAACCTTTACATTAGATTCAGTCATTCAAAACTTAAGGTAGTCAGAGTGTTATTGCTGTTTGTATTGTTCCCTGAAGTGTTCCATAGAACACGGTGTTTAATTATTCTAAGTTATAGTGGTATATAAGTACTCTAAGGTTTATGCAAAGGATCTTTGTAACTTTGCATAGTAAACATAATGCCCAGGATACTTTACTTTGTCTGTATTTTTCAGAAACAAGTTCTTTAATTCTTAAACAAGCTCTATTTGAATCTGTTATCTATGACCAATTATCTTTTTTTAAAAATTACATTTTACTTTGTGTGCCTCTGTGTGTGTGCTTGTATGAAAGTGTATGTGTGAAGGCGTGCAATTACCTTGTACTGTACTCAGCAGTCTGAGGACAAGCTGAGGGAGTTGTTTTCTTCTTCTATCATGTGTGTAATAGTTACTTTCTTGACAGCAGACACCCTCACCTCCTGAGCTATCTTAGCAACTTCTCTACTACCAGTTCTTATTGACTACCCTTGACTTAAGCCCTATAAAAAAGTAAGGATTTTTTTTAAAATTTCATTTATTTTGCTTGTGGGTGTGCCCGAGACACACAGCATGCCCGAGAAAGTTAGAGGACAATTTGTGTGAAAAGGTTCCCTTTCTTCACCTCTTTGGCCAGGGAATTGAACTCAAGTCATTAAGCTTGGTGACAGGAGCCTTTCCTTGTTGAGCTATTTAATAAATGACTGGCCAAATTTAAAATTATTTTAGCTTATTAACATTTTAAAGAGATGTGTTGCTGGGCAGTTGTGGCACACGCCTTTAATCCCTACACTCGGGAAGCAGAGGCAGGCAGATCTTTGAGTTTGTAGAGCCTGGTCTACAAGAGATAGTGCCAGGATAGGCTCCTAAGCTACAGAGAAACACTGTCTCACAAAACCAAACCAAACCAAAACAAAAAACCCAAAAAACAAACAAGAAATGTGTTTGGGAATTTTGTCTGCTTTTATGTCTGTATATCAAGATCCCCTGGAATTAGAGTGTGCCACATGAATCCTGGAAACCAAACTTCTGCCCTCTACAAGAGCAGTATTTGCTCTTAACCACTGAGCTACCTCTTCAGCCTCCATGTATTTATTTTGGAACAAGGTCTCTCTGTGTAGTCCTGGCTCTCTAGGAGCTCACTATGTAGATCGAGCAGCCTCAAACTGGTAGAGATCCTTCTTCTAGGTGTGTGCTACTATGTCTGGCCTCCAAACCACGTTGACTATATTATGTCTTTCAACAACATCTTAAAGATTCTATTTTCCTCTTTGATTCTTGTTTAAGTTTCTTGTGTTTCTGTCTTGAAATTTACTAACCTTGTCCATAATTTCTAATCTTTTGATCATCTCCAATATACTTTTTGTAGTATGTTTTAATTTCTGGAAATTTGTTAACCCTTTGAGCGCAGGGAATACATTTATAATTACAATTTCAATATCCTTCCTAATTTAAACATCTGTGTCAACTCTGTATTTTTTTAAATTGAATTTTCTCAATAGTTTAGTTATTTTCTGCTTCTTTTTAAACAGATAATCTTTATTTATAGATTTTGTTGGGTGCTTATTTTTTTGAGCTTTACTTGGATATAATGTAAATTATTTAGATAATTATACACTATCCATACTCCCAGTGCCTTTGTAGCCTGGTCTGTACAGATGTAGGACTGACATTAATCATTGCTTTCCCTGGAGGCATTTTTCAATACATTAAAAAACAAAAATTAGCTGGGCGGTGGTGGCGCATACCTTTAATCCCAGCACTTAGGAGGCAGAGGAAGGCGTATTTCTGAGTTCGAGGCCAGCCTGCTTACAAGAGCTAGTTCCAGGACAGGCTCCAAAGCTACAGAGAAACCCTGTCTTGAAAAACAAACAAAACCCAAAAATGCAAAAACAAAAATTAAGAGATTGAAATTCTGAATGCTGAAAAGGGATTTGGGATTTAGGCCATCTAAAGAGTTGGAAAGACAAAGAAGTTCAGTCCTTATATACTATAAGACTTATATATTTAAAATTACATTTATCTATTTGTGCATGTATATATTATTTGTGGTCATGTGTGTGTGTTTGTTCACTAAAAAGTATGTGGTAGAGCCCAGAGGATTAAACTCAAGGCTTTATAGAAATGCTTTTACTGGGGGCTGGAGAGATGGTTCAGCGGTTAACAGCATTATTGCCTACTCTTCCAAAGATCCTGAGTTCAGTTCCCAGCAACCACATGGTGGCTCACAACCATCTGAAATGAGATCTGATGCCCTCTGCTGGCCTGCAGGCAGACACACAGACAGAAGATTGTATACATAATAAATAAATAAATATTAAACAAAAAAAGAAATGCTTTTACTGCTTAGCCATCATCCTCCCACCCATGACCAATACTTTTATTTGGGGACTCTGAGGTCAACAACTTAAAGCTTCTTTCTAAATTCTGTACTTTGGGTAATTAGCCAATGGTATTTACATTTTACATATTTAAGGAAAATGAGTAATATTTCATAGTAAGAAAATCCTATGAAATTCAAAATTCTAAAAATTAATGGAGGGAAGTAACAATCGTACCAACTTATTTACATGTTATGTGAGGTTTATGCTGTATTTGTAGTGAAGTTGTTGCTGCAGAGATCATAGGCATTTTGAATTCCTGTTCAGCAGATTGTTAATCATAGTTACAGTTTGTGAGTTTTTGATTGTCTTGACCTTAAAAAAGAGCTAATGTATGGCAGTCAGGTTAAAAAAGCAAAAAGAAAAAACAAACATTTTTGTAGTGTTTGTGTGGCATTTTGGAATATTTTATTTATTTATTACTATCACTTTTTAAGTCACAAATCACATTATACTTACTATGCTGTGACATTTATTATTATTTTTAAAGGATATTATTATACATCCCAGACTGACTTAAACTGGGTATGTACAAACAGGAATATCTTGAACTTCTGATCCTCCTGTCACCTAGAGTGCTGGTACTAAAAGTGTGGCTTGGCATATGCCTGGCTTATACAGTGCTAACCATCTCACTCAGGACCTTGTACATGTGGGACAGCAGTATAATAACTCTTGACCAGCAGTGTATGCTTCTTTTGTATACTAAAACTCCTGAATGTAGTTACCAGTTTCAACAAATTTTTGATTGGTGCATTTAGGTTTTTTCTTACTTAAAATCATCTATATGCATAGATAATTTGAGTTCTTCCTTTTTAGTTTGTTTCTCTTTCTGGATTGCTCTTGCTAAAATTTTGACCATATTAAATAGGCATCCTCTTCTCTCTTTCTCTCTCTCTCTCTCTCTCTCTCTCTCTCTCTCTCTCTCTCTCTCTTTCTCTCTCTCTCTTTTTAGTTTGGTTTTTTTTGAGAGAGGGTTTCTGTGTGTAGCCCAGGCTGTGCTGTAACTCACTTTGTACACCAGGCTGGAATTAAAAGTGTACACCATCGTAACCACCAAAGTGAGGCATGTGTTCTCTCTCTCTACTGATTTCCCCAGGCCTGTACATGCCTCCTCTAATATCCTCTAATAAACTTCCTGTGTGTGTGTGTGTGTGTGCCTGTGAAGTAGTGAGTTCCCCACCACCAGAAACATTCAAGAAGAGGATGATGAAGTGTGCTCTGGAAGAGGTGTCTGTACTGTGTGTGTGTTTTTTTCCCCCAGCTTTTTTTGCCTTTAAAATGAACCCACTATTTCATTGGTTTTATGTGTATTTTTATTTACTTATTTCCTGGGCTTTGTAACAGTTTCTTTCTACTTTTCATTTTTTTTCTTGTTTATCCATCTCCTTGAGGTGCATTTTTAGGTTGTTTGAGATAGCTCTTTCTCCATCCCACTTCACCCCCTCCCTCCGTGTGTGTGTGTGTGTGTGTGTGTGTGTGTGTGTGTGTGTGTGTGTGAGAGAGAGAGAGAGAGAGAGAGAGAGCGAGAGAGAGAGAGAGAGAGAGAGAGAGAGCGAGCGAGCATGTGTGTGTGAGCGTGTGCTTGCCATAAGTGTACAGGTACCAGATACCCTGGAGCTGGAGTTACATAGCTGTTTGTAAGTCACCTGAAGTGGTTGCTGGGAATTAGGCCCTTTGCGTGACCAAGCACAATTTCTCTAGCTCCATGAAGTACATCTGTTTGTTTTGTTTTGTTTTTGTTTTTGTTTTCTCAAATTTTGTTTTAGTTTTCCTTTGTTTTAGTAATTTAATTTTTATTTTAATGTCTTCCATTATTCATTGGTCTTCTATAACCATTGTTTAATTCCATGTAGTTGTATGTTTTCAATGAGTCTTCCTGTTGATTTCTTAGTTATAATCTGCTGTTGCTTAAGAAAGATACATGATGTATTTGTAGTTTTTTTTAATTATTGAGATTTGGCTTGTGATCTGACATGTGATTGATACCAGAATATATTGTATTCAGTATATACTTGTGTTCTTTGTGTCTTTTTCACATTTATATGTGGTATGAGTTTGTTTATGTTTGTTAGTTTATGTGTGTGTACATTTATCTGTCTTCCTCTCCTCTGCTCCCCTCCCCTCCCTTTCTTCTTCCCTCCTCTCTTCTCCTCTTGGGGCTTTGCCTACCTTCCTCTCCCTTCTCCGCTTCCTTTTCTTCCGCCCACTCCCTATCTATCTAATCTATCTATGCCAATTTAAAGCTTCTGATTGGTGAACTCAATATATTTTCATCCAAAGTTATTACTGGTTAGGGTAGAATTCCTTCTGTGCTTTTGGTTTTTGTGCTTCATGTTGTTTCTTTTCTACCTTTCAGTAGTTTTCTTTTATGGAAGTAGTTGATTTTCTTTTCTTTGTGTATCATTTCTAGTGAGTTTTACATATTGTATTAGGTATTGAGTGTTATATATTGTGTGTTTTCATGATGGCACCTACTGTCTTTTTGTTTATTTCTTCTCCTTTTTAAAAACTTATGATTTTGAGGAAAAAAATCTTTCTTTTTTGGAACAGGATTTCTTTATGTAGCCATAGCTGACCTAGAACTAGCTCTGTAGGCCAGGCTGACTTTTAGCTCTCAGAGATCCTCCTGCCTCTGCCTAATGAGTGTGGCTTCTCTTTTTGTTTCCAATTAGGACTTGCTTAGACATTTTTCACAGGTCTAGTCAGTCATATGGTGACTTTTGTTAGTTTCTATCTGATTATGAAACATTATTTGTCTCTTGAATTAAAAGCATTGTTATTCCAGTTCTGTGAAGAATGTCACTGGAATTTTGATGCAGATTGCATTAAATTTATAGGCCACTTTTGACGATATTGCCAATGTCACAGTAGAATTCTGCAATTGCATAAGCATGGTGCTTTTTCTTGGGGAGAAAAAGAGAGCTTGGCTCTCCCCTTTACACAGCTGCCCCTGCAGCTCTCACCGTGGGACTGCAGTGAGTAGACTGACTTTAGGTTCTGTGATTTGTTCTTTGGTATCTGGCCTCCAGATTAGCTCAACCTTACGCAATAGCACTCTGATACTTGGAGAACAAGAAAGCTGACCTTCTTTTGATTGTGCTGGAGTAGTCATAATCTCACAAACATCTCCTGCTGCCACTTTACTCTAGAAAGTTCTGATGTATTTTTCTGAAGATTGTGGGTTTTCAACTCTTACTTCACTAAATAGGTTTAGGAGCCTTGTTCATTTTCTTCTGTTGGGATATTCTATATGAAT
This sequence comes from Myodes glareolus, assembly GCF_982192425.1. NCBI lineage: Eukaryota > Metazoa > Chordata > Mammalia > Rodentia > Cricetidae > Myodes > Myodes glareolus. The sequence goes on along the minus strand of NC_142031.1, from coordinate 114,261,483 downwards.
ATTGGTTCAATCAGTATGAATCCTATGACTTACAGTCTTTGTTCATTCTCTGCCTGCCTCTTTTTTTCTTTCCTTCCTTTCTCTTTTCTACTTTCCTCAACACACTTTTTCATAAATTTCAGGCATTCTTTTCTTTTTAGTGGTTTATTCTTTTGTGGTTGCTCTGGCTTGTATTTTTTTGTTTGAGTGGTCAAAGTTCTCAATTTCAGCATTTCTTTTGTTCCTTCTTACTTAGTTGTCCACTAGTGTTGTGGATTTCTTTTCTCACTTTGCTATATTATATATCTATTTTTTTCTTGCATCTTATGAGTTTCTCTCATGTTTGTTTTGAGTCCTTCAGGCATTTAATAGATTTCTTCCCCATGGAGATCTGTTGCTGGAGAATTAATGTGTTCCTTTGGAGGTATTGTACTACATTTCTTGCATGTCTTTTTCTTTTCCAGTTATTTTGCTAGTATTCTCTGTCCTGTTTCTTGTGATGCTCCTTGATGTCTTCACATCTCCCATTTGTTGTGATAGTTGTTGATCCCATTTTGAGGCATAGCGTGTACAGGAAAATGCTTTTTTGTTTAGGTGAGATCTAGGGTGCTAGTTGAGTAGGTTCTTTGGTTATAGATGAGTTCAAAAGTGTAACCTCCTTTTTCTCCTTGTAATCAATGTTAGCATCTCAGTAGTCTAGTAGCCATGAAGGTAATTAATTGTAAGAATTTTCAAGAGATATGGGCTTGCAAAAGAGTGTGTCCTCAGGTCCTTTTGAATATAGTTCCAGTGACATTGGCCTATTTATGCATAAGCTGTCCTTGTGTAGCAGGATATGGAGAGAAGTGACTCTGGGGTCCTTCAACCCAAACTTAATAGATACTTGGATCTGTCGTGCCAGAATTATCATGGTTCTGAACTAATAATATGTAGAGGATTTTGTTTACAATAATTGTAGCTCTAACACCGTGGGTTGCTGCAATGTCCTTCCCTGGATACAAGTCACACTTGGATATTCAGTGCTTGTAGCTGTGGTTCTGGGGCTAGAATATGTTGGCGGGACTGTCCTCAGGTGCAGTGTGGGATGGATCATAGGATCAGCTGTTGCTTGTGATTGCTGGTAATTCTCAATTTGAACCAGGAGGTCAATTAAGTAGTTCCTTATTTTTATAGGATGAATGTATGTGATACCAGGACAGGACAACCATTTTTCTCATGCTTCCAAAGCCAAATGAGTTCTTCTCTAAGTCACAAGGGACTGTGGTAGGAAATGGAGTATTTTCAACTTAAGCCCCAAGGCAGTTGGCCTTGGGAGGAGACCTTTGTTTAATCTCTCATTGAAAGTACAGGTGGCACTATGGTTTACAGTTCAGGTAATGATTGATCCTGAAACTGAACCCTGCTGCATAGGAGGCACATAAACCTTCAGTAGACACTTGGTGCTATAGGTACTACCTCTGGTTCCTGATAGTGTCTGACAGATAGTAGTAGCTTTTGCTGCAGATTGGGTACTGAGTCAGAAGAAGGTCCAGTGTGTGTTCTGTCTTTTGAAATGGTGAGGTACCTCAGCAAGTAAAGGAACATGCTACTCAAGCCTGGCAACTCAAGTTTGACCCTTAGAACCCACATAATGTGGAAGGAGAGAACTGTTTCTACACAGTTGTCCTCTGACTTCTGCATGTGCTTCTTGCTTATACATTCTCACACTAATACACACGCAAACACAATAAACTCTGTGTGTAGTGTTTTGCCCAACTGCTTGCAATAATAATGTTGATTAAACATTGCATTGTTTACCATATGATTTGCCTCCCTTAAGTTATGAACTTTGATAGTGTCATTATTTAAATTTAAATTGTGCTTATGTTTGTAACCTATATTTTTATTTTTATTAAATTTATATAAATAAATACATACATATAAATAAATATATTTAAAATTTATTTTTATTAAATATGACCTAGAAAATATATGCTCTTTTGTATATAGGCATTTATTTATGTTCATATGTAATGAATACTTTGAGAATTTTATGTCTATCTGGCGTAGATTTTGTGTCTGAGTATCGAATCAAACTTGATTGTTATGAAGTTCTTTATTTCACGTCTACTTAATCTTTTGGTTTGACGGTTATATTAAAGTCTCATTTTATGCACTTATTTCCAATCAGGTTTCTGTTTTGTATGCTGAAGATACTTACATTCATAAGCTTTAATAACATTTTGTTTTACATTTATACTTAATAAAGTTATGCTGATTTCCACTGTTACCTTTTACCTATACCTAGACTTTTAGTTTGAATTCTTCTGTTTGTTTCTTGAATTATAACTGCCAGTGTGCCTAATATGTGTGCCCATTGGTGCTTGGGTTTTGCACAACACTTACATTATGGACTTATAATATGTTATGTTTGTCCATAAAGTGTATTTGAGTATATGAATTATACAGCTTTGGAAAAGTTACTGCTTTTTAGTAGCAAAGTTTATTGGTTACATCACATGTGAACTTGAATGTTATCTCAATAGACATTGCAAATTTTTACTTACAAATAATTTTTTAAAGTGTCATACTGGGAATTAGGCTATGGTTTTTACATGCTAGGCAGTAGGTGTACCACTGAACAGTATCCTAAGCCTGCAGGTAGTCTTTTATAGATACTTGTTTTCTTCCTTTTTATCCAGTATTGCTATTTCTTGATATTATTACCTGGAAATGATCTTTTCTTCTGCCTTGTGTGTGTATGTGTGTTTTCTAAAATTCCCACTTGTCCTTGATCTTAAAATTTTGCTGTTCCTTAACATGGGCTGTTTTAGTCTGAAGCTGATCTTTAGGAAGTTCAGAGAACAACTGTGACAGAGATTAAGCCAGGAACTTTTTATAGGAATGCAAAGATCTGTGAAAATGACAAAGACGGTGTTTTAGGTCTCTTATCTGTTAAGTCGGAGTTTTGACTAAATATTAATTATTATTTAGGTATCATAAAATTTCCACTAGAATAATTTATTTGATTACGACCTACATTTTTCTTTCTAGTGTTTTTGTTGACCTTTTATTGACCTTCTGGATCAAATTTCCACATAATTGTCTTTAGTTTTTCTCTCCCCTACCCCGTCTTACTCACTCTCTCCCGGCTTGGGCTTGAACCTCAAAACTGTGATTTTCCTGCTTCATCTTCCCAGTTAGCTGGGATTATGAGGTATACTAACTTCCTCATCCTCCAAACCTACCCTTGTGTTCTGAGCAGAGATACTTGTGTGTGCTAGGCAATGTTGTATCACCTAGCTATATCCTCAGTGACCGTCTGTATTTTCCATTACTATTGTGGGAGAATACTAGCAGCTAATAGAGATGATAGGTGAAGATTAGAAATAATTTAGGGACTGGGATAGGTGCCTCAGTGGATAAATAATTTGTGATACAAGCATTGGTACCAAGATTCTGTTCTCTAGAATTAAAAGTTGGAAGGTGTAATACTCTTCTGTAATATCAGCACTCCAGGGGCAAAAGCAGGCTTGCTAGACCACCTGGAATTAGTAAGCTCTTTGTTCAGAGAGAGTTTTAGTCTCATGAAATAAAATGAAGAGTGGCTGGGCAGCAGTGGTGCACACTTCCTTTCAGCACTTGGAAGGCAGAGGCAGACAGATCTCTGTGAGTTCAAGGTCAGCCTGGACTACAAGTGCTAGTTCCAGGACAGGTTCCAAAGCTACAGAGAAACTCTGTCTCAAAAAGCAAAAAACAAAAAACCCAACAAAAACAACAAAAAAGAGTGATCAAGACAAATGTACAGATTCAACTGCAACCCCCACTTTCTCTTTGGATGTGTGTGTGTGTGTGTGTTGACTGAAGCTTCTTCCTGCCTGGTTCCTGCAGTCATGTGTATGTTTTTCCTGCCTGGTTCCTTCAGTCGTGTGTGTGTGTGTGTGTGTGTGTGTGTGTGTGTGTGTGTGTGTGTGTGTGTGCGCGTGTGTTGACTGAGGCTTCTTCCTGCCTGGTTCATGCAGTCGTTAAGTCCCAGAGAAATCACACAGAGGACTACATTAATTATGAACTGATTGGCCTGTTAGCTCAGGCTTCTTATTAACTCTTTTTTTTTCTTATTAACTCTTATAACTTATATTAGCCCATAATTCTTGTCTGTGTTAGCCACGTGAATTGGTACCTTTTTCAGTGAGGCAATCACATCTTGCTTGCTCTGTGTCTGACTTCCTCTCTGTCTGAGCTCTGTCTGAGTGATGACTGCAGACTGAAACTTTCTTCTTCCTATAATTCTTGTTGCCATGCCTCTACTTCCTGCCTGGTTGCTGTCACCCCACCTATACTTCCTGCCTGGCTACTGGCTAATCAACATTTTATTGAAAATAGTGCAAGTGACAGGATAAAAGACCATTGTCCCATAGCATACATGTACCCACATATGTGAACCAGACACACATATTCATGGGAATATGGAAACATTAATGATAATTGATATTTCTTAGAACACTTAGCCTAAATATATTTTTATAGTTGACATATAGTAGTTACTTGATACATTCAATACATTTTGAAATGTTTTTGAACTTCTTATTGATGACACAGCTTAAATTTTTTTATTTACTTTTTAAGTATGGGCATTTTGTCTGTATATATGTCTGTGTTTCCCCTGCATGCCAGAAGTAGGTGTTGAATCTCCTGGAGCTGGACTGATGGATGGTTATGATTTGTTAATGTGGGTGCTGGGAATCGAATGCTGGCCCTTTGGAAGAACAGCTTTAACTTATCTGCTGAGCCGTCTCTCCAGCCTTTCGTGACACAGTTTTACTCTTTGAAATATTATTGTTGGTTCTGTTTTGGTTTGTGCTATAGATTTCTTTTTGGATGTCATTTCAGTTGAGTTTAAGTTTTGGAAGAGCTTTTTATTATTGAAGACTTATTTATACTATTACTAATAGAGACTTTCATTGACCCTTAAAAGCTTTTTATATTAATACTACATTATTACACATTTTTGCTTATCTAGCTCTCATTTGCTTTCTTTAATGATTATGCAAAATAGAAAAGGAGAAATTAGAATTTATGTTTTTGAACCAGGCTGGCCTTGGAACTTAATGTGTATTATAACCCATGCTAGTCTTAAATTCATGGCTTCATCTTCCTGAGTGCCGAGGTTATGGATATTGTGCTGTCATGCATGGGTATGGTTTATGAGTGCTGGCAATAGAGAAATTACACGTGAAAAATTCATTCTTTGATATATTTTGAAGTTTTACAGCTAAGTTTTATGGTTTAGAAATATATAATCTACCATTTGTATGTCACATTTTTATTCAGTGTCAGATGTTCTTTAATTAACTATGTGATTCTTGCAGAAGGGCTTGAAAGGTTCACTTAAGTGCAGGTTCATACTTTTATTTGTCTTGATACCTTTATATTATAAATTATTTTACTGCATAAGTTCTAGTACTTTCATATCAGATATCTAATATCAGGTAAGTTTTGTTTAATTGAAGGTATAATTAACATAATATATTGGCGTTTCTAAAATGACATACTTTGGGAAAAAGATCAATTTAAAAATTAAGATACATTTCGTCTTATAACTCATTTATTTTCCCAGAATTATTTTTATTCAAAAGTTTTCTGCACAGCTTGCCATATTGCATCAAAATAAGGGATCCTAGATTTTTACCAATACACCAGAAAATATTTTTATTACTTCAGTGAGTTATTATAATTTTTCCTTGCAAATTAATTGTATTTTCTTTGCTTAACATTTCTTGGTCTTTCTGTGTGACATTTAGACTGAGTAGCTTCTCATGGATAATCTTGGGTCTATTAATATTCCAAAGAAAACTAGGGTCCTTGGAAAGTTTTATTATAAAAATACAATTTATTTAGAAACAGTTGGTTACTATAATCAATATCAATAAAGAGAAATGAGACTTTTTTGTTTTCTGTCTTTTACAAAGTAATACTTCTAAGTTAATAGAATGGCAATTTATAGTTAGTATGCTTTTGGACCTTGCATGAAATTAAAGTGTGACAAGTTAATCAGTAATGTTCAGTGGTTTCTGGAGTTGAATTAAAATTGCATAGAAGACAGTTCAAGAAGCCTGTTTTCTTATAGTATTTACTGTAGTGGATTGAGTATACTGAGAAAATGTTCAATAGTATATGATAATACTAGATATATAGGAAAATATTGAAATTAGTTATAATTAAAAATCTGTTATTCTGATTAGCAGCATATCGATTGAGTGCATTAGAATGTGGGGCATGCAATAATACTTGAAGAGTCTGCTTTCCTCTGTTACTTAAATGAAGGTTTAGTTGTTTTAGCTAGGCTTTTTATGAGTCTCATTTAGGAACACATTTACCAAAATGAAGTATTTTTTGGCATATAAGTATGAACATGTGTTCATTAGGCCTTTCTATGTCAAAGCATTTTGTGTGTGTGTGTGTGAGAGAGAGAGACAGAGACAGAGACAGAGAGAGACAGACAAGGTCTGTCTTTGCTGTTCTGGATTTCTGTAAACCTGGCTGTTCTTGAACTCATAGAGACCCACCTGCCTCTGCCTTTCAAGTGCTTTGATTAAAGCTATGTGCCACCATGCCAGGCAGAATTCCTGGTTTTATATATACAGAGAATGCTGTTTGGTCCCTACACTCCAAGACCTTGGGCTAGCATGAAAAAAATAGTTATGTAAAAATATAAATATTAAGGTAGATGTATATGCCAGACAGACCACTCTCTGCTTTAATAATCTGCGGGGTAGGAGCTGTAAAATCTTCACAGTGGATACCAAGCAAGTAAAATATGAAATAATTTGTGGTGACTTCTTCTGTATTCAGTTGTTGCTTTGTTTTTTTTGTTTCCCTTTTTTTTTTCCACCACTGTTAGAGATTGAATTGGGAAGTAGAATAAATATAGCTAGGTAATTTTCAGCCTTTGCTGTAGTTAAGTTTGTAGGGTTTTTTTTTTAAATTGTCATCATTATCACTACTGTCTCCCCACCCCCACCAGGTTACTGAGATAGTCTCATTATATAGTCCGAGCTGTTCTTTAGTTCTTCATATTCTTACCTCAGCTCTCTGAATGCTATTTTATAAGTATACACCACCATGCCTGGCCATGAAAATTTTTTTGTGTGTTTAAATTATATAGGGGCCCTTCATTATTTTATGATTTATTAGTTTCTTTCATCCATGGACACACAGATACCAGACACACTGGCTCTCCCGCAACTTGCTATGTAAACTCATCTGGTCAGGTAGTCACAGAGATTCACTTGCCTTTGTTTGCCTCCTGATTGTAAAAGTTTGCCACCATGCTTAGCTTTTGATTTTTTTTTTTAAAGAATTCTAAAAATTTATAGTCTCTTTGGTGGGATTTAAAAATTGATACTGTAGTAACCCTGTACTATAAACTGCGTTTTTTCTTTTAAAAAAGATTCATTTATTTTACTTTTATGTGTGTGACTGTTTTTCCAGAATGCATTTATGTGCACCACATATGTGCCTCTTAGGTTCCTTGTAACTGAGGCTATCACGTGGTGCTGAGAGTTGGCACCTTGATTCATTTCAAGAGCAACAAGCACCTTTAACCACTGTGCCATTTTCCCCAACGTCTACCACATACAGACACATATACAAGATCTCTTGTAGCCTTGCCGGTTTCAATCTCAGAGCTTTGTGCATCCAGATAAAAACTATACCATTGATGTACATCCATCATTCTTAAACCTGCTTTCTTCTACCAATGTAACAACAACAACAAAAACCATTCTAGCTTAATGTTTTTGAGAAGGTAAATTGAAATACTAATTGTCTAATGAGTTGGTTGAATATAAATGAACTGGGTTTCTGAGATGATTAGCATTTTAAACTGGTTCTTTGTTTTTATTTTTAATAGATTCTGGTTGCTTTAATAGTAAGGTACAGCTATTTCTTTATTCCTTCTTACCCTTCCTCACAGTTTTTTAAAGGTGATTTCTCTCCTTTTTAACTTTCCAGCGATGTGCATTTTGCAAACACCTTGGAGCCACTATCAAATGCTGTGAAGAGAAATGTACCCAGATGTACCATTACCCATGTGCTGCAGGGGCGGGCACCTTTCAGGACTTTAGCCACTTCTTTCTTCTCTGTCCAGAGCACATTGACCAAGCTCCTGAAAGATGTAAGTGTACTACCCTTGCAGTTGTAATTTCATAGGTATTTACTTAAAATATCACATGTGTATTTGGAGAGTTACTTTACTTGTATTAAAAGGTAATATGAAATTCTCAAGAAGGAAGAAATTAATATTTAAAAGATGATATATAATCCTAATGGTCAGAGAAATCTTTGCTGTTGGATGTTAGCTCCTGTGCCCCCTCCCCATTCCGTGTCCCGCCCCTGGTCTCACTATGTAGCTTTGGCTAGCTTGGAAATCATAGATCTGCCTGCCTCTGCCTCCTGAATGCTGGGGTTATAGGCATGTGCCCTATACCTGGCTTACTGTAGGTTTTTGAGGGAAATCTGTAACTAGTAATTTTATTAGTATTAATTCCAAAAAAATAATTTTTTCTGGAATTCCAAGTTTTCATATTTTAAATTCTATATAAAAAGTTTTAAACTACTATAGAAGGCATGCTGTATACACAGTATCTTTAACATGTCCTAGGAGCAATTTAGTGAAGGGTGTCTTTTACAGAATTATACTGCCATTGGGAGAATGTAAAGCTGTTTCTCTTCAGTGTTGGTCAAGATATTAGCTCTAGGAACATTACACACTTCCTGGCATGTTGTTTGTGAATTCTATAGACATGATGGTAGGGACAGACATCTCTGTAGTACTGTTTCACAATCCATCCCTGTGGCTTATTTCCAATCTGCAGTGGTATTTTTGTTTTTTTTTCTTTTATAATTCTCATAAAAATCTTTTCATGCACACAGAGCATTATACTTCCTTTCTGTTCTTTGCTATATGGATGCAACTCATACATACATGCATGCATATTTCTTTTTTCATTTACAGTTTTCATTTATGTGTGTGCATGCATATGACACGTGGGAATCAGAGGACTACTTTCATCTTTAGATGGGTTCTAGCGATTGAGCTTCCATCACTAGGCTTGCACAGCAAGTGTTCTTACCTGTTGAGTCATTTGGCAGCCAAAGAGCAAATTTAATTACCAGTGTCTGAAGTTTTCATGATATTTAGTCATTTTTTTTTAAACATCACTTCTTACTTACCTGTTAGCTTTTATCTACTTCTTAGCACTGTTTAATCTTTTAATCCAGGCTTGTCTCTCTATGTGTGCTTAGCAATTTTTAGAGATTTTTTTAGGTTTGTGAAATACAAATATAGCTACTTCAGGTTTAATTTGAGGTGATTCCAAATAGCAAGACTAACATGAGTATTATTTTGTATCTTTGTTTTATACCTAACTTTATATATAGTCAGAGTTACTTTGTGTCTGTAAATGTAATCATGTTTTTATTCACTATACACTTAATAGCTAAAGAATACTAATTTGAAATTATACTTAGACAAATAACTGATTTAAAAATGTTTTAGATTACGCTTATTAAATCTGGAAGAAAAAGAACTTTCATACAGCAGTTGCTACGAAGATTATTTATGTAGTTAATTCTTTTTAGGAATCTAAGTAAATTAACCGTGTCACTGTTTCTTCTGGTGATCACATTCTACATGTGCACTGTTAGTGGTTGTTGGCCTTCAGTCAGCTTGTAAAATTATGAACTATGAGATCTGATGAGATGACTTGTCGTTTATCATCCTGATGATGAGAGATGCTGCTGGCACCTTAAAGTTAGGAGGAATATTGAAGTCTTTGGTACTGTGCCTTCCAGAGTAGACTTACAGAGACTCATAAAAATACATAAACAACCTGAAGAAGCCAAAGTTTAGTAGTTGGCACAGGAAATATAGCTTGGAGCAGTATGAAAGAAATGATGAGGGTGACCCCCCCCCCTCCCCAGTGCACTTTCTGTATGTGAGTCATAAATTTAACCATTCCAAAAATTAATACAAGGAAGAAAATGTGAGCACTTAATCAGATTCATAGTATTATTATAGGATTTTACTTCATACCAAGAAGAAAAGGTAAGTGGACACTGCATGCTATAGTGGAAATAGTGAAAAATTGCTTCACAGTACCAGCCCACAAGTATAAACATACCCTGCAGATATTTTTGTCTTTTTTTTTCCTTATCTTTAAGCCAGTAGTATGAAACCAGTGCCCAATAAAGTAAATTTTATATTTGGAAAATTTTAAACAATGCACTATAAATGTTCATGTTTTAGATCACCTGTCACATGCACACACATGTATATGGAGGTGTAGGTGCATTTGCACAGTAGATTCCTGAGGTTAATGTGGTTGCTTTCTTTTATTGATTTTCATCTTTTGAGAGAGTGTCTCTCACTGAATCCAGAACTCACAGCTTGTCCAAACAGGCTTATCAGTGGGGAGCTGCCTGCACTTTTGTTGTATTCATTGCCCTAACTCCACCTTCATCACAAGCTGCAGCTGTGCACTGTAGCCATTCCTGGCTTTCACGTGTACAGTGGATCAACCCTAAATTCTGTGAGTTTTCTGACCTTTGTTTTCAGTATATTGGAAGGAATCCATAATTTAACTTTTCTTCATGGGATTATTTGATAAACAGACCACAAAGCAGTGTCCTGCCAGTCAAGAAAGTGGCAAATGATATTTGTCTCAGTGTTGTTAGAATTAGTAAGCTTTGCTGACTTTATGCTGAAAAATTTTTCCCCTGTGGAGCAGCTTGACTTGTTGCTCTTCACCATCGCTCTGTTGTGTTGGCGGGACTTTCTCTGTGCACATCAGCGTTTGTCAGGTCTGGACGTCAGTGTCCTTATCCACTGAGCCATCTCTTAAGTAGGAATGATTTTACTTATAAACTATTAAAATACTAAGAAAATAGCATGGATTAAACCAAAGGAAAAATGTGTAGAAAATTTAATAGAGCTGGACAGTGCTGTCTCATGCCTTTAATCTGAGCACTTGGGAGGCAAAGGCAGGCAGATCTCTGAGTGGACAACAGAGTTCAAGGACAGCTAGGGCTACATAGAGAACACCCCCCCCCCCCCGTTTTTTAGTAGAAAGAATTGGGATCTGGTAAAATGTATTGAGATAGGGAGATGTAATAGGAAAATGTTATTAAAATCTGGTTTTATATATTCTTTTGAGAAAAAGAAGTAATATAGAACACCTGACTGAACTGTTGTGTAAGGCTTGTTGATAAAGGGTTGAGGTTTCTGAAAGACTAGAGTTGATAATGCAATTTTTAGAATATTGCGGCACCCTCACCCCCTTCCCCTGGCAGAGTTTCTCTGTGTAGTCTTGGCTGTCCTGGAACTAGCTCTGTGGACCAGGCTGGCCTCGAACTCACTTAGATATGCCTATGTCTAAGCCTCCCAGCACTCCCCACCCCCAACAAGTGCTGGGTTCAAAGACATGTGCCACTCACTTCGAGTTTCAGCATTTTATGAACATTGAAGGAGTTTATATAACCACAGGAGGAAATGTTGAGTTTATAAGAAAAGGCCAAGATAGATTCTAGGGTATTCAGTATTCAAAATGGTTATAAAGATGCATGTAGTTCCCCACTGAATTTTATAGGGAACCTAAGGGATTTTTTTAAAAGATGTCAACAAGGCACAGTTTAAAAAGTAACTGTTGTATTTCATGTGGTTATTGGCAACCTCAGGTACAAGGTGATTGTGTAGCTATGTCGGGTGCAGTCTGCTATCTAAATCTTAGGACTTTTTATATTTGCTTCAAGCTAGGAATAATACATTTTCAAAAAACTGTAAATAAAAAACTTTAAGTCTGTATTACAGGCACTGCTTTGGCTTACAAAACCTACTTACTATATAGTCCTTTGCAGAACAATGGTCTCTCTCTTTTTTAAAATTTAATTATCTGTTTATTTCTTACAAAACCTGTTTACTATATATCCCTTGGCAAGAATGTCCTTTTTTAAATTAATTAAAAATAATTAACTTTAGTTAATTAGTTAAAAATTAATCTTGTGAAGAGAAGGAGTATTTTCTTATTTTACATACCAATCCCAGTTCTTACTCCCTCCCCTCCTCAGACTCACTTCCCTTCCCCCCACTTTAATCCACTCCCCAGAGAGGGTAAGGGTTTCCATGGGGAGTCAACAAAGTCTAGCACATTGCTTTGAAGCAGGACAAAAACTATATCTAGACTGAGCAAGGTATTCTGCAAAGAGAATGGGTTTCAAATAGCCAGTACAAGCAGTAGGGATAAATTCTGGGCTCACCGCCAGTGGCCCCACAGTTTGCCCCAGCAATACAGCTGTCAACCGCATGCAGAGGACCTAGTTTGGTCCATGGTGGTTCACCCACTGTTAGGCCTGATTCAGTGGGCTCCCATTAGGTTGTATAAGCTGTGTCAGTGGGTATCCCCATCATGGTCTTGACTCCTTTGCTCATATTATCACTCCTCCTTCTCTTCGAGTGGACTGTGGGAGCTCAGCCCAGCACTTTGCTGTGGATGTCTGCATCTGCTTCCATCAGTTGCTAGATAAAAATGTTCCAAGATGATATTTAAGATAGTCATCAATCAGATTACAGGGCCACAGTTGCTTAGGGTCTTACTTAGCTAGGGTCATCCTTGTGGTTTCCTGCGAATTTCTCTAGTGCCAGGATTCTTGCTAGCTCCATAATGGCTCCCTCAATCAAGATATCTCCAGGACAATGTTCTTGACTTCTGATGTAAGCAAAGGGTATTGCTACTCAGTTTCAAGATACTTGACATGCAAAGAAGGTAGAAAGTGCATTTAGCCAGAGTGGATTAGGATGGATGGAACAAAGAGAAAACATTGCTCTCTTAAATTTGTTACAGAGGCATATTCACATCTTTAGTATTGGTGTGCTTTTAAAATACTTTGTTTCTCTTTCTACATTGTAACTTGTATAGGTTTTATTGTATATTGGGAAAAGCATAATTTATTCATACATTTATTTTTTGTTTGTTTTAAATAGTAAATGAACTGTTAGCATTCTTAATCCTTTTAAAATGTGAATTGGAGTAGTCTGCTTTTAATTAAGAAACATTAATCTAATTGATATTAACATCCTAATTTTGTATTATTTGGTTTTAAGTTTTCAAGTATTTAATATGAATAAAATATTTATTTTAATGTCTCTGTTGGTTCTCCAATCCCCCAGCCCCTTGTTTTTTTTCTAATACATGTACTGAATGTCAACTAAATGACCAGCATTGCCATTGGTATTAAAAGTATAAAATTAAATAATAACTGCTTATGGTCTCAAGTAGATATAAGCAGAAAAGTTACACGATTTAATTTCATATGGTTAAATTTAAATACAGTGTTTTAAGTGAAACCTTATTCTGACTTGGTATATGTGGGTAACTTCAAATGTCAGATTTCTATGTAAATTCCCTTCAAGTGATTTTAAACTGTTAAAAATATTTACTCATGACACAACAATTTCATTGTTTTGCTGTGAATTATAGCAAAGGAGGATGCAAACTGTGCAGTATGTGACAGCCCAGGAGATCTCTTAGATCAATTCTTTTGTACTACGTGTGGTCAGCACTACCATGGGATGTGCCTGGATATAGCTGTTACTCCATTAAAACGTGCGGGTTGGCAGTGTCCTGAGTGCAAAGTGTGCCAGAACTGCAAGTAAGTTTCTAATTTCAGCTCAAGAGTTTGTATTGAGTTTTAGTGAGTCCTTGTTAAGTATTAAAGGTTTATGAAATATGATAAAAATTATTTATATTGCAAGCTATAGTCACACTCATTTCTCCATGCCCCATACTACTAGATATTTACTAGCGCTTGTTATTTTGAAATATATCTAAATGGAACTTACCGTGCTTACAATTTGCTAATAAATGATATTATTTTTTAAATAAAGGTTAGAAAAACAAAACTTAGTTTGAGAGATGCTGGAAAGAGATTTATTAGGATAATGAAGCTGTAACTGTAGGAATAAGCTGAAGCTTTGAACCTTCAAATCTGTGTTATGTTTGGATTTCTGTTTTAGGATGGACAATTACTACTGACTACTATTTTGGTAAAATCTTGATGTTCATTTGAAAGACAATTGCTTCTATTTAGATAATTTAGACTAGTTTTTTTTTTTTAAAGCATGGTTTAGAAATTAAGCCTTTGGAGTTAATCATTTTTTTTTTAAATCTGTTATATTACATCCTTTGGCCATTTCTCCCATCTCTTCTGTAATTCTCCCTCCCAACCCATGTGTGTAGCTAGAATGGCAATTTGAGAATGTTACTTGCATCATTACTGATGCACAAACTATTGCAAACAGAACATTTTTGTAACCAGGAGAAAGACCCAGAGTTGCCAGGGTAAGTCTGATTTCCTGGTTATTTCACGAGAACATTCAGAATCAGTATCATGGAGTCATGAAGTGAATCAAACCATTTGCTTTCATATTTTGCTAAAGTTCAGGAAGAATATTAGTTAACATTTATTTGATAATTTGTATGTGTACTTAGATTCTTGAGAAGGATTGTGAGAACTTAAAGGATGTATGATATGGCCTCAAGTCTATTCATATAATTGAAGATATTCCAAAAAGTTGTAGAGTTTGTTAAACTAACAACCAGAGGCCTTGATGGCACATCTTGCTTGTTTACTTATCCCTAGGTTTGATTTAAAATTTTTCTTTAAACTCTTTTTAAAGTCTCCCCACCCCTCCTTGTGTCTTAAATTCTTAGTATCTGAGAATCAGTAATGAGTTACTAAGCATCAAGACAGATTATTTTGCAGAGCATGGGTCCAGTTTTGGTTCAAAACTGTTTGGAGAAAGGCTTTCGATTGTAATTCATAACTATAACATGATTATTTTTCCTTTTTTTATTCATTGAGTTCTAGAATTTTATTTATTAGTGGGCATCATGTGCAGAACTTCTCTGTCTGTCTCTCTCTCTCTCTCTCTCTCTCTCTCTCTCTCTCTCTCTGTGTGTGTGTGTGTGTGTGTGTGTGTGTGTGTGATTAGAGGACATCTCAGTGGTGTTGGTGCTCTCCTTTTAACTTTATGTGGGCTCCAGGGATTGGACTCAGGTGGTTGGGCTTTGCAGCAAGTGTCTTTACCTATTGAGCCATCTTGCCAACCCTTTTTCTTTGTTTTATATTATTTTTATTATTATCATTTTTCGTGGTGGTGAGTATTAAACCATCTTATTTAGAAGCTTGGCCTTGGGAGGGGCCGAAGAATGCCTGGTGATTGGAGGTCCTGGGCAGGACAGATCTTCATGGCTTTCCTGGTGTTCCCTTCCACACACCCCCCCCTTTTTTTTTAAAGTTCTCTTTTTCTTAAAATATTTAGCATTTACTGTTTAATGGACATTCTAAGCTTTTTTGACCCAGGACTTTAAACTTCATAGTGATCTTTGTTGATTTTCACTTCCATTTTATACCTGAAACTTGATTTGATGGCCACATTAGAAAACCGCAGCGTACATAAAAATGACAGATCTGGTATCAGACCCAGTCTTCCTCTTTAGTTATGTGCCAGTGTCTTTCCAGATCATCCTATCAGGATCTGATCCTTGTTCCTTCCAACGCAGCATAGCCAGGAGTTCTAGCTTCCCCTAAAAGATGCGTATTAGTGCTTCTAAAAATGTAGTGATGAAAGGTCGTTGCTGTAACACCTCCTCCTCTGTAGGAATCTACAATGACTAAGACAAGTTTACCACAGTAGAAAGCTTTAAGTAGGGTGACCTTTTGTTATTCATATTCTATACAAAGACAGAAGAGACACTGAGGTTTATGGTCTGTGCAGTTTTAAGAATGACTGTTTTCATGCATACTTATGTGATAGCATACCTTTAAAGATAATGCTTACTTTTTAGACAATCGGGAGAAGATAGCAAGATGCTGGTCTGTGATACATGTGACAAAGGGTATCATACCTTTTGCCTTCAACCTGTTATGAAATCAGTACCAACCAATGGCTGGAAATGCAAAGTAAGTGGTCTCTTAATTTGTTTTTAAATATCCTCTATATGTATTGCATACGGAGCAGACAAATCATATTCCTTTTCAGTCCATTTATTATCATAACCTTTACAAAACAGTATATTGGATTTTTGATGTATGATTTGTATGTAGAAACTTTGGGTTTCTCTGTGTAACCCTGGTTTGTCTTGGAATTCAGTTTGTAGACCAGGCTGATCTCAAACTCAGATCTGCCTGCCTACCTCTGCCTCCTGAATGCTAGCTAGAATTAAAGGTTTGTGCCACCACCACCACCTGACTTTAAGTACATGTTTTTAAAAATCTTTAATTTAAAAGCATTCTACCGTGAAACCATTGTCATTTTCATTATAATGAGCCCCCCTTTTTTTAAAACTTGGAAAAGCGTTCCTGGTATTCCTTGGAAATTCTTTCTTGGTTATGTACACTTTCTCCGACTTTCCCCATGTAGTCTTGCTTTTCTCATTTTTGATTACTGTATGCTCTAGAAGTTTGTAGGAATGCTTTTATTTGAATAATTTGTATTCTTTGGGAGGGGTGGCCTTTTTAATTCAGTGTAGTTGCTTTTAGACAGACTCACACATACTTGCATACTCTTATTTCCCTTTTTTTGTTTTTACTGAATCATTTGTTGGCAAACATTTGGGTTGATTATAAATTAGGGCAGTTTTTAAAATATGGTATGAATTTCTCAACTAATTTTTTTTTGTGATGTTTCATGAAAGAACTTAGTTTTCTATTGCTCATCAGTATTCCCAGTTTCCTTCTGAAGTAGGAGAATTCTTTTTATGAGGAAACTGAAAACATATTTTAAAATTTAGTTTGGATACTACCTACCTTAGGCTTTTACAGCTGTAGTCTCTGTACATGCCCCTGCTATGTTGTATTCATCTGTGCACCTGAGTTAAATACTTAGAGTCATGCAGTTTTGAGATTCTTACTACCCTGTGTTAGGTAATTTAAAATAAGTTGTTATTTTAAAATAACTCTAATATTTATGTTTTATATGCTTTCTAAGTCTCTCCCTCTGTCTCTGAGATAGAATCTTGATATGCACAAACTGTCCTGGAAGTCATCAGCCTTCTGCCTCCTGATTAGTGCTGAAAGTATGGTCATACCCATTACAACAGAGTCTTGGTTTTGGGGGGTTTAGATGGGGTCTATAAATATTTTTTTGTATTATTTAGTTGCTTATATTTTGAGACTTGTTTATCTAATAGGTCACTTTTTCATATCTGTTTTCATAGCCCCCACCTTAATTTTCAGTTTTATGAATTTATATGACACTCAGCAGTTTTCATTCACATTGACTGTTTAAACGTGGTAATAGAGACAAAAGCTACCAAAGTATAGAGCTTGTTTTTTTGACTCTTCATCTTATTTAAATTTTCTGGACAAATGTACATGGATACAGTATGGGATGTTGCTTATTTCTTTTGCCCAGGCAGCTTTATTGGACTTGGTAATACTCACATCTGGAGTTTCCATCTCCTTCAGACAAATTTCCAGATTCGGTTCTTTCCTTTTTTCTTTCTTTCTTTCTTTCTTTCTTTCTTTCTTTCTTTCTTTCTTTCTTTCTTTCTTTCTTTCTTTCTTTCCTTCCTTCCTTCCTTCCTTCCTTCCTTCCTTCCTTCCTTCCTTCCTTCCTTCCTTCCTTCCTTCCTTCCTTTTTCTTCCTTTCTTCCTTTTTTCTTCCTTTTCCTCCCTCCCTCCCTCCCCCTCCCTCCCTCCCTCCCTCCCTCCCTCCCTCCCTCCCTCCCTCCCTCCCTCCTTCTCTTCTCTCCTCTCCTCTCCTCCTCCCCTCCCCTCCCCTCCCCCTCCCCTCCCCCTCCCCTCCCCTCCCCTCCCCTCCCCTCCCCCTCCCCTCCCCTCCCCTCCCCTCCCCTCCCCTCCCCTCCCCTCTTTTCTCTTCTCTTCTCTTCTCTTCTCTTCTCTTCTCTTCTCTTCTCTTCTCTTCTCTTCTCTTCTCTTCTCTCCTCTCCTCCTCTCCTCTTCCTCTCCTCCTCTCCTCTCCTCTCCTCTCCTCTCCTCTCCTCTCCTCTCCTCTCCTCTCCTCTCCTCTCCTCTCCTCTCCTCTCCTCTCCTCTCCTCTCCTCTCCTCTCCTCTCCTCTCCTCTCCTCCCCTCTCCTCCCCTCCCTCCCCTCCCCTCCCCTCCCCTCCCCTCCCCTCCCCTCCCCTCCCCTCCCCTCCCCTCCCCTCCCCTCCCCTCCCCTCCCCTCCCCTCCCCTCCCCCTCCCCTCCCCTCCCCTCCCCTCCCCTCCCCTCCCCTCCCCTCCCCTCCCCTCCCCTCCCCTCCCCTCCCCTCCCCTCCCCTCCCCTCCCCTCCCTCTCCTCTCCCTCTCCTCTCCTCTCCTCTCCTCTCCTCTTCTTTTCTTTTCTTTTCTTTTCTTTTCTTTTGTGTCCAAAGGGCCTACTTCTTGAAACTCACTCTGTGTTTTGGCTTTTGGCTTGTGAATGTTGATGGTGTATTTTTGAGTAACCAGCTTGTTGATGGCAGAATGGCCTTTCTTTTTCTTGCTACTTTCTTTGAGAGAGCCATAAGCTTTGTGTTGAAGGTGGCAGATTAGGACTTTACCTTCTTTCTGTTTTCCTAAGAGAACAAATTCCCTGACTGTGTTTATGGTTATTATTTTGTCTGCTTTAGTATGTTTATGAGGTTTGTTCAATGATGGTTCACATTAAACTTTTTTGGGAATTTACTAAGCCTTTTCCATTACTGTCTATGAACTCTGTCAGTTGATTGACAGCTCTACCTACTTAGGCACTACCTTAAGTTTACTTTAAATTCTCATCTCAGTAAAACTAATTTTTTCCTGGAAGATATTAACAAATTACTACAGATTTTAAAGTTACGTAGACAGTCAAGTCAGTCATTACAGTTTTTCATATTCTTTCTTTGAAATCTGTACTAGCTAATAATAAATTCTAGTTTTATAGTTGCTGAATACTTAGTGGATAAATAAATAATCCCTTAGTTGTAGACAGTAATTTTTATCTTTTTTCAAAAACTTAGGTATTATTTTAAAAGATTGTGTTGTCTCTGTGACATCACACTATATACACACTTACCTGAAATAAAAATTAGTTGCTCCTAAAATAATTAAGAAATATTTCTTCTTTCCATTGTATGGCTAAAGAAATTATGTATGACAGATCCATATGTCATTCCCCATTTACTTCAGTTATTGCAATTTTTTTTTGTTTTTTGTTTACCTTTTGTTTTTCAAGATAGAGTTTATCTGTCTAGCCCTGGCTATATTTGAACTCGTTCTAAAGACCAGGCTGGCCTCAAAGTCAGATTCATCAGCCTCTGTCTCCAGAGTGCTGGAATTAAAAACATGCACCACTACCTGACAGTTATTGTAATCTTAATTTAATAATAAAACCAAATAGAATTTATAAAGTAAACACAATTGAGTAAAAATTAATATAATGTAACAAATAAATTTTCTTTGACGCAAACTTGCCAAGACCATGTTTAATGGTGAAGTATATCCTCAGATCCAGGTCTTTGACTTTAACTAATTTGACACAAAGTTTTTATATGAAAAGAGTATTGATAAGACAAGGCTTTTGCTTATTATTTTAGCTTAATCACATTACAAAAGGCCAGCAGGAAGACTTCGAATACTAGTACTTTTTTTATTTCCATGATTGTTTGATTTATATTTTAGACCAGTGTTGCCGAACAGAAACACAGCATAATTTATTTACATAATTAAAATTGTTTTTCACTTAACCAAATAGCAATCACTGTAAAATCGAGAGCTTACTTTCTTTCCAATTCTTTACATCTTATTTGTATTATTACACAGCACACACCAGATTGAAATGTGTGCCTGCCACATTTCAAGTATTGAATAGCCACATATTTGTGGTAGTTGCCATGTCAGAACACAATTTCAGGCTCTGGTGATTTCCCAAGCACAACATATTTTTCTACTGTGGGAGGCCAATAATTGAAACAGTGGACACTCCTTTTCTATAGATCATGGGTAATAGGCCAGGTAATAATAACATTTAGTGTTAATGCTTCATTCATTCTATCAATTGCAGTACTCTACTGTTCTCAAAAACAAACCAAGGTGACTTGCATCAAACATCTTTGATTGAGTTTGCTCTGTTTCTTTTTTAAACAAACTGGATACCTTCTGGGGATGCAGATGTCAGTTGTGGAGAGACAGGGCATTTGGTTCCTTGCAGATACAGTGAGCTACATTAAGGGATCATTTAGTCTTGTCTGTATGAGCTGCACCAGTTCATTTCAAGTACCAGAGTGTGTTAGCATTCTGGACATAGCCCCACATCAAGAGCAGGCTATAGTCGGAAAGGGAGGGCTCTAACTGGACCAAGTATAAAATAGGCCTCTAGACCTAAATTTATGATGTTATACAACTCTTTGTTTGCTGGGCAGTGGTGGTGCATGCCTTTAATCCCAGTCTTCGGGAGGCAGAGGCAGGCGGATCTCTGAGAGTTCGAGGCCAGCCTGGTCTACAAGAGCTAGTTCCAGGACAGGCTCCAAAGCTACATGGTCGGGGATGAGATAACTAAATCTGTAACAGATGAACTATCAATCAATCAATCACTCATTTCCACAGTTCTGCACTGTGGCAGTTTATCCGCCTTAAGTAGGTAGGTATGCACAAGACAGGAGCCACTGCGAGGACTATGACACTGACTGCAGTGATGCACATTCTTGTGCTGTTTTTTGAAAATCTCCCTTTGTTCTTACATCTTTCATGGTACCCAGGATTAGTGTAAATAAATGCAGGCACAGTAGTCTGCCTTGTGGCATCCCTGACACCAGTCATTTAATTTTATTTTCATTTTTGATTATCATATCCCCCTTTTATTAATTTTCCCTCCCTTTCCCCACTGTTCTCTTTCTAGGGCCTCTGGTTTATCTCCTCCTAACTTTATTGTCCAGTTAATTGTGTGTTTGGCATTTTCCCTATGTTTGAACACATGGAGTGAATCTGTGAAGGTGGCACTTAGAATTGGAGGTGTGGGGTTGCTGGGCTAGAACAGTAAGGGTTTTCATAAGAGATAGAGAGGGAGTGGTGGGCTATGGAAGAAGAGAGGCACCAAATGTAATGGCATTTCATTTTAATTTTAATAAATAAAGCTCGCCTGAAGTTCAGAGAATAAAACAGCCACACTGGCCGGCCTTACTGACCAGGCCGCAATAACACATACTTTTCTTCTCAGTAGCCACATTAGTTTGCCATAGAAACCAGGCGCCTTTCATCCCAGTGGTGCCCACCTTTAATCCCAGCCTAGAGAGGATTATAAAACGGGAGGAAACAGCTCTCAGACACAGTCTCACTCTGAGCTTCCTGGAGACAGGATCGTCATTTCAGACTGAGGTTGAGGTTCAGTGCCAGTGGTTGGCTGCTTTGCCTTTCGGGTTTTTAGATTGAACCCCAATTTCTCTCTCTGTGTTTTTACTAACTGTACTTTAACCAAACTGCCTTGAGAAGGCCTCTTATGTGTCCCATTACCCTCTTTGGAATGGCTTTCTAGTGCTTTTCACACTTCTAATGCAGGAAGGCTGAGGGTGCTGATAAGGAAGGTACTTGGGCCTTATATCTGGTGTCCTCTTGTTGGGGATGATTGGTACCTGGCATTGGAGGCTGCTTACTATCTAGTATTCTAGAGCAGGCCCCAGTGAGCCCTATTAGGCAGTAGCTGGAATGGTGAGAAGTGAGAGGTGGAGTGCAGGCAGAAGGGCTCATCACCTGGAGAGCAAGATGCTTTAAGTAACTGTGCTCAGGTGTGGCTGCCTAGAAGGTGGAGCTGGTGAACTGAATACCCTGCTGTTTTAGTAGCTCAGTTCCTTTCCTGCCTGCCTGAGAGGCCATTCCATGTTCTTTTAGTAATTCAGCTAAGGAGAAAATCACACTGCTTTGTGTGTTTATACTCTGGTATTTGATTCTAGCTGCCTTACAGCTTTCTGAAATACAAAGGTGAATTCATAATTCTTTTTTTTTACTTTGTGAAGGAAACAATACTCAAAGCTATAAATTTACTTTTGATTATAACTTTGATTGCACCCGAGCCTATTTGTAACTTTGTGTATAAACCTGACCTAATGTACTGAAATGTGTTTACAGTTTAATTGCACTCAGAGTTTAATTGATGTAGGATTCTGTTTTGGGGACAGGCACTCACCTTGTAGTTCTGGCTGGCTTGGAACTTGGTTTGTACTGTGCTGGTGGTAAATCTGTAGGTTACTACAGTTTCCTGCGTTCAGGGATTGCAGGCCTGTGGGATGACGTAGGTTTTTAAGCAAATGCTTCCACATTTGTAATAGTCATTTTTAAAACTGTGATTGTATTTATTAAATTTCTTGATAGATAAATAAATTTCTAGATACATAGATAAATTTCTAGATAGTCATTTTTTTTGACTAGCAGATTTAAAAATTAATAAAAATTAATCAGTTCTATTGGTTCTACCAGTTTCTCCTTGTGTTTTCCTCTCTTAACTAAGCATATATGTTTGGCTTTGACTTAGCAACAGGTTGGGCCACTGTTTTATTTATTAGTGTAAAACTACTTTATACTGTGCAGTTGTTCCCCACTCCCACCCACTTTGGACCTTTACACAGTAATGTGAAATAGTATGCTGTTCACCATCTGAGTGTTATATTTTAATATCCTTTTATTCTGCAGCTCTTCTGTGTCATTTCAAATGCGCATTTAAAATGAGTTAGTAGTTAACTATTTAGATTGATTATAATAAATTTTTTTTGCTAGGTTTAAATTAAACCATAAAGCTTGTTATATTTTTGTTGCTAAAATACATGTCTTACCTTGCATGATGATAACATACCTGCAAGAGGCTGGGAAAATCACCAGTTCCTGGCTAGCCTGGGCTACATGTTAAGAATAAGAAATTAGTATCTTTTCTGTTCATCCAAAATTTATGTCTTTCTCAAGGTGTTCTTTGACTTTTCTTTTGGCTTCTTCTGTTTGATTTGATCCCTATCATATTCTGGCTTCTTTCTCTATCATGACATTTACATATGGTACTGTTGAATATACCAGTGGATGCATACTTTTTCAAACTGTTGTTTGAAGACATGGTTTGAATTCCTTAACTCTGCCTTTATACTTCCGAGTTACCTCATAGGGATACTGGTTTTTAAAGAGTCCACATGATACTCAGCATAAAACGAGTACCAACTTAGCTGCCATGGTGTTTTTCTCATTGTTGGGAATTGAATCTGGGGACTTGCTCACCAGACAAGAACTCTGCCACTGCAATGCACGTCCTTGTTGCTACCACAGAGTTTTCAGTTGGAAGGTTTATCCTTTGAGCCATTTGTAAGATGAACAACTTCTGATACCTTTTTTTTTTTTAATTCTTTCTCTGTAGTCTTTGGCTATAATCTATTCATGTATATAACATTAGAAGACTCATTGTGTATGGCAGGAGGTGTTCCCTTTAGGGGGTTTTAGTCTAGAAGAGGTCCTTCCCCACTAGCACAGAGCAAGGCAATCATCTAATCTTTGCTGTGTGTCATTATGTCATTACTTAGGTGAGTTTCCATCCCGTCCCGTCACCCCCATCGCCCTCGTCCCGACCTCGGCCCATAGCTCTCCTTCACGTTCATTGTTGAGCCCTGCTCACCAGGACCATTTCTTTCACATATTAAAATGCTTTATTTATGAAGGATGGTGAGATGCCTCAGAGAGTAAAGGAGCTTCCTGCCAAGGCTGATGAGTTTAATCTAGCAGGAGTGAAGTGAATCCTGCTGGTTGTCTTCTAACCGCTATACATGCACCCTGGAAAACACATACACACACACTAAACATGAAAACAACGTAAAAAGTTATTGCAGAGATTAATTCATGAATTCCTATTTTTGATGACATGTATTTTATGTAATTATTTTTGTGTTCAAAATGTCCCATGGATTGATTCTTAAACTGTCTGCTATGTGTCAGGCTCTCATGTTTGAGTACTTCATCACATGCATACTAAACCTGTCTTAACATCTCTCCTGCCCCAGTTCTGGAATTGTTCTACTTCAATAAATCACCTGACTGGGGCAATGTGTGCTGAGCAGATGAAGCTAGGAGAGAGAGACAGAGACAGACAGACAGACACACACACACACACACACACACAGAATTCATGATTACTAGTATACATATTTGTGATGGGGAATGCTGAACCTGAATGTCTATTTTTGATTCATCCTGATTAATTTTTTGCCTTCTTTTACAAAAATTTCTTTCGTGGTATGAATTCTGAATTCCAGATCATAGATGCTTTCATTCAGTCACTCATTTAAAATGAGTTTGTTTGAGTTTTTATTCCCTTTTCTTTTCATATTTTTTTAAAAATATAATATATAGGGTTTTAACATACTTTCCTATAGTTGAAACTTTTACGAAGTGTCTACTGAGAGAATTGTCACTACTTTCTTCTTAGAACTTGTACACTGGTTCTTCTAATCTCTTGTAAGTAATTAACTTCATTGTTTTCCAGGTTTTTTATTTTTCCCCTCTTACACTAAAAGCATATTATATATAATCTTTTGTATATTATTTTTATGGAAAATAACTGGAAATTCTTCCTATCAGTTTATAGAACTGTTTTTAACATGGAAATTATATAAATTCATAGAGATTTTTTAAAAGTCATTTCCACAGCTTTGGTGCTATAGTTTATTTAACTGATGTCTTGTATTTTCCAGGTGGTTATTGAATATTGTGTTATTCAGGTGGTTTCCAGGGTTTCACATTACAGATGCTCCAGAAGTGTGTACCTTTGTGTGTGTGCATGTGTTAAAAATTGTCACATACATTCTTAGAAGTAAGATTACTGCTTCTGAACACTATGTGTGTTTAGTTTTGACTTGTGCATGTTGCTGTGCCAAACACTGAGAGAGCTGCTGTTGTAGCTGGATTTGTTCCCATAGGATCTTTTTCAAATGTTGAATATTGGCCTCACATGGTTGAAAGATGACATCTCAGTACACTTTCGTTCTTCATCTCTCTCATGAAGAAAGATGATAATTTATTTTATTATTTGTTTATCTCTGTCAGTTTTTGCCTCTGTATTTGGTCTGTTAGTAAACATTTTAATGCTTTCAAGAGATCTTCATAAACTAGAGACATACAGGCTATTACCATGTACTGTTTGATGTACATGTTTTCCTTAATTTGTCAGTATGTTTTTTGACTTTATGTTTTGGCCATTCAAATGATTTATTTATTGAGACTGTATCACTGTGTAGTCCTGACTGTTTTAGTTCCTAGGCTACCAAGGAGTCAATGGGATAAATAGCGTTGCACAATGGTGGGATCAGGAGCCATGTTTTACAGAAACTACTCCCTGCCTCTTCTCTCCCTTTCTTGTTAAAGCAGTGCTTTGAGGATGTCATGTTCACTCCATTCTCCAGTGCCTCTATACCCAACTCTCTCTCTCTTCCTCTCTCTAGCCAGTAGGGTCTAGTGTGCTGTTATGAGTTCTTGGATGTATGGCCTTCCACTAGAGCATAGTCAGCTTCAAATGGAGCCACTATAGTTGACTTGCAGTTTCTCAGCTTTAGGTTTTTTTGTTACCTTGGTCATCGGAATCAAGTCTAGCCTCTTTCAGACTTGTATTCCAGGTCTTTTGTGCAGAAGTGTGCTATGTTCTTTGAGCCAACAGTTCCATAACTGTGGCCTAGTTTTCTCTTCATAGTCCAAACTGTCTTTCTCCAAATAAGCTTTATGTTTATCATATCCTCTTCTCTCTTGATTATCTTCAGTCTTTATTTAAATCTTCCTCTTAGTTTTAGTGCAATTTTTATTTGGTCAATTACCATTTGAAACAAATTGCTTTTTCAAAAAATGAATTGATGTGAAAAGCAATGAAAAATCCACAAATGTTTTGTTCATTTTAAAAGATTTACATCAAAAATCAGAAGTGCAACAACAATAACTTTTTTTTTATGTTGGTGGTGGTGGTAGTATTGTTTTGTTTTTTCGAGACAGGGTTTCTCTGTTTAACAGCTCTGGCTTTCCTGGAACTCACTCTGTAGACCAGGCTGGCCTCGTACTCACAAAGATCTGCCTGCTTCTGCCTCCCAAGTGCTGAGATTAAAGGTGTGCGCCATCCCATCCCATGTATAATAAGCTTTTTGTTTCTATTTTTTTTTTATTCTAGAATTGCAGAATATGTATAGAGTGTGGTACACGATCTAGTGCTCAGTGGCATCACAACTGTCTGATATGTGACACTTGTTATCAACAACAGGATAATTTATGTCCTTTTTGTGGAAAGTGCTACAATCCTGAATTGCAGAAAGATATGCTCCACTGTAATATGTGTAAAAGGTAAGAAGAAATTACCTTTTCTAATTTCTAGGTAAGAAGCTGCTGCATTTAGCTTTTTTGTTAATTCTTTGGTTTCTGTGATCATTTGCACTCCTTTAGCCCCTTTCCTACCGAGTGCTGTTATAAATGGAATTGTTTGTTTGTTTATTTATCTATTTATTTCTTTTTGAGGTAGAGATTCGCTATGTTCCCTGGCTGGCCTAGATATTGCTGTGTAGACCAGGCTGGCCTCAAACTCACAGAGATCTTCCTGCCTCTGCCTCTTGAGTGCTGGGATTAAAGGTGTGTTTCATAAGATACAGCACAGAAGCGAACAGACAAAATATAAGAACAGGCAAGGTCAGAAATGAGCATTGATAGAAAATTCAAGAGAAGATAGTTTAAAAAGAAAGGAAAAATATGTCAATGTCATTGTAATGTTGTCCTTAAGTGTCTTCTTCTTTTTGAAAACCTTTGGTAGTTTCCTCTAACCAGCTTTTCTCACTTTTAACCTTATCATAACCATTTCTTTTTGTAAGAAATCGACTTTCCTTTTTTCATATAATAATTTTGCTTTAAATTGGAAGTTTTTATTTAAATATATTTATTGCTGCAGATGGGTTCACTTAGAATGTGATAAACCAACCAATCATGAATTGGATTCTCAGCTCAAAGAGGAATATATCTGCATGTATTGTAAACACCTAGGAGCTGAGATAGATTCCTTACATCCAGAAAATGAATTAGAGGTGTCTGAACTACCTACAGGTAAGTGCGTGTGCATGTGTAGGTTTTTACTTTTTTGAAAAGCAATATATTGATTAGTAACCAATATATTACTTCATTAATAATTAAGTAAGTCTTTGTATCAAACTTCTTTGTAATTTCAGTTTCTCAAGCCTCTCGTTCCCATCTCGTCTCCTCTTTTGTCTTTCTGTATAACAGTCTCACTATGTTGTACAGGTTAATGTTCAACTCATTAACTGCCTGTGTTAGCCTCCCATATGCTAGGGAGGTTTAAGTGTATGTACTATCACACTTAAAGTTTCTTAGCATTAAGTGTATTTATTATTCTTGGTCATCTAAATCTGCTGACTAAAGAAAGTCTAGCCTCTTTCCAGCTTGCATTTCAGGTCTATTGTGCAGAAGTGTGCTATGTTCTTTGAACCAACAGTTTTTTAGCTGTAGCCTAGTTCTTTTTTCATAGTCCAGGCTTTCTTTATCCAAACAAGATTTATGTTTATTAATGTTACTTTTCTCTTCAGCTTAAAATTTTGTTTAGATAGTCAGTGTTTTTTTATGAGTTTCTTTTTGTTATAAACACAGTAACTATATTCAAAGAGAGGAAAGATCTACTTAATAGATAGTTTTTAATTCAGCATATTAGAAGCCTTTATGGAAGTCCTATTTTATAATCTATAAAAGGCTTAAGTATAAAAATCATTAATTACTATACATCAGTATACAAGAGTAGAATGTTTATTTAAAATAACATGGTTATCTATATATGTATAAAAATTTTCTCTTTTTTTTTTGGTTTAGTGATGTTTGATATTGAACCTAGGGCTTTGTTTACCTTGACTTTTGATCGATGCCTTCAGCCTGTAAAGCTTATTTTAAATGTACACACAGTTAACCTTATAAAGCATTATAATGTCCATGTTTTCAAATATAAACAAAGTAAAATCTGAAGAAAAACTGTGACATTGCTGTTGATAATTTATACTCATTAAAATAAGGACATAGTTCTTGGCTTGATTAATAAAGAAAAACTTGCTCTGAGGTAAAGAATTAATCATTTTGTTAAGATTATTCCACTGGAATGGAAATTGAAGATGAAGTGGTGTTTCTGGAGCCAACAGTTAATAAAGATGTCATTGATCACCAACCCACTCCTGGAATTGTTCCTGATGGTAAGTCTGTTTCTGTTTTTGAAGAAAATAGGTAATATGCAGATATCCTCTAAAACTTGAATGAAAATTAGCTAAGGTATGGTACACTTGGAAACTGCTTAGCGAGCAGCCTTTTTTCTCCCTACCTTTTTTTCCCCCACACCCTCCCCATCAGGGTTTCTCTGCGTAGCCCTGACTGTCCTTAAACTTGATCTATAGATCAGGATGACCTCAAAACTCAAGAGATCTTACTCTGCCTCCCGTGTGCTGGCATTAAAGGTGTGTGCCACCACAGGCTGGTGAGTGGAGCCTTTTAGAAAAATTGTCTTCAGCACAACTTTATAGTTTAGCTATAATCTAGTCTTATTAATGAGTATGTACTTTCTTTAGGGACCAAGTGATTTCATTAAAAAGCAATCCATTGTGTTTTGATAATTCTGAACTAAGGCTATTGTAGAATATGAGGTGTTTCTTGCAGAGATAATGAAAAATGTATTATGTGAAGTTATTTCTGTAGTGCTATTGAGGATATTTTAATGATTTAACTAAGTTTTTTGCAGTATTGGTAATAGCTTTACTTGTATAATTAGTAAAATTTTATATTGGGGAAGTTTCTTATTAAATTAAATGAACTTTTCTGAAAGTTTATAATGTAAATGAAGCTTTGTGTTCAATTATATTCTTTGTCTTCAAAACAAAAACTCTTGGAGTTTTTCAAGTTTTTAAATGTCCACATTTAACAACTCTCATTAAATATTATATTTCATACAGATGTAACTGGATAAATTATAGGAGATCTGTAGTGCATAAATAGACCCCTAATTGTATCTCTGCATATCACTGACTAATATAATAACAGCTTATTTTGTGCTTGTTTTGGAAGCTGACATTTTATAGTAAAATTCGTGTTCAGTTACTGTAGAGAGAGCAGTATTAGAGAAATGTTGACTCTTTGCTTAAGGAATCCATAATATGTTATTTGTAGAAGTTCAATTATATACTGAAGATCTCCAGAAAAGTAATCCACCAGAAAGCCTTGACACAGGTGGCCTCCTCACTTCTGGTAAGCTGTATGTTCAGATTGTCTGATTTAATTGTGTTACAAGACAATAGCCTAATAAATTTTTTCCTCAACTAAGAATGGCAATGGATAAGTTGCCTATGAACAGTTTTTGGTTATTTCACATGTTTAGTTGTAACAGATCTTTTATTTGCTGTTTTCCTTTTATCCTCACATATGTAGCCTTTCATTACAGTAGGGATGTAAAGTGAGATTTTATTTTGGTATCAGTATATTAATTTTAATCACTGATTTGAAGATAGTAAATGAAGAGTTTTATCTCTTCATTGATACAGCCTCAATGGCATTTTGAATAAATCCCTCATTTTCAGCAGTTCTACTTTTTAGAGCCATTGGGGCCTCATGCTAATTGAAAACTCTAAGTTTCTCTTAAGTAAGATCTGGCAAATTTTTATTTGTTTGCTAGTGGTTTGAGACTGGGTTTCACTGTATTTAGCCTTAACTGACCTAGAGCTCACTATGTAGTTTAGGTTAGTATTGAACTCACAGAGATCTGTCTGCTTTGTCTCCCAAGTGCTGAGATTAAAGGCATGAAAAGTTTTAATAAATTAGTACTCTGATTTAAAGTTTACTAGGCATATGTATTTTGGTGTTTGACATATTAATAGACTAGTCAATATTATTGTCTAAAGTTGTGACATATATGCTGAATAGGTTAACACATATAGGTAATAGCCAAAGGAAGTCTTAATTTGGCTGGAAAACCCACCAAATAGCATATCACAACTGTCAGCATTGCATCTTTATGTTCTTGATTAGTCTTCCTTTTCTTTTAATATCATTTTTTTAACTTGCTTTAAGGAGTTTAACTTTGTATACATAGTTAGTTTTCAGTCTGTAAATGCTTAAATTGTAAATGTGTCATATGTGTATAATAGAAATATATTAATCGTTGAGTGTCTTGTTTTTTATTTGTTTTATTTTTATCTAGAAATTGCCTTCAACTCTAGCGATCATACTAAGCCTTGTTTTCAGAAAGTCATGATCGATTTTAAGCCATAAACCATTTGGAAATTTTTGCCTTAATTACTTAAAAAGTTTCCCTTCTTGAGTTCCTTCAAAGTTGTAGTTTAGCCAGATAATCCTACTTCTGGTTAGATGGTTTGCAACTTGCATGTGAGTTAACATTACCTGTATTCTAAATTTTGTAGAATCATCTGACAATAAAATGAAGCCTGAATTGGTGAATGAGATTTCTCAGGAAATTGAGAATGAAAAAATGGAAACTCTTTCTAAAGGGGTGCATGTTTGTGAGGAGGAGGACAATGAAGACAGAATGGAAGTGACAGAAAATATTGAAGTCCTTCCACACCAGACCATTGTGCCACAAGAAGAACTGCAGTTGTCAGAGGAACCCGAGGTGGTATCTAAAGAGTCAAGCCCTCCACAATCAGCTGCCGAGTTAGCTGCACCAGAAGCCTTACTGTCCCCACACAGCGAGAGTTCCTCATCTTGTAAGGAAACATTCGTGATAGAAAGAGTACAAGACGAAATGGAGCAGAAGGAAAATTCTGAATTCCCCACTGGGTGTGTGGATTTTGAAATGACTCTTGCTGTTGACAATTGTGTCAAAGATAGTTCATGCCAAGGAGAGAAATCTGTAAAGTTAGCAGCTGAGGAGGAATCATCCTTTTCATCAGCAGCTGACCTGAACAAAACAGACGTGTCTTCCTCCTCAACACTTTGTTTAGACTTGCCTTCATGCGACATGCTGCACGGTTACCCTTCAACTCTCAACTCTGCTGCTGGAAACATGCCAACAACATACATCTCAGTCACTCCAAAAATTGGCATGGGTAAACCAGCTATTACCAAAAGAAAATTTTCTCCTGGAAGACCCCGGTCTAAACAGGTAGGATATTAATGATGACAGGAAAGATACTGCATTTCAAATGTGAAAGTTACATCTAGCTTTGATTTAGAAGGTAGTTTTTCCATCCACAGAACTCAGTTCCCGATATTTTTGTTTTTGGAAGAATGCATTATTTAAAATACTGTTAACTGAGAATGTAGTTTATTAAATTTGGGGTTATAAAAATGTGATCTATTTGATTATAGTTTCTAATATTGTAAAGTGTTTTTAGTTCCAAAATAATCTTAGAACTTTAAAAACACAGTGTAAAATTATGAATCTATAGTAATAATGTCTATTTTTCCCTGTAATATATTAGTGTGTGTGTGTGTGTGTGTGTGTGTGTGTGTGTGTATGTACATATGTGTGTGTTGTTGGCTTTTTTAACTGCACAAATGGAAATTCTATACTGGTGAATTTCTCATTTTGATGTTTGTTTCTGCATATAAATGCTAAGTCTTTGTAAAATCATTTTTCAAGGTAGGACATACTTCAGTAGGTTTAGATAAAACAATCTTAAAATGTACTGTTGTTTTTTTTAGCAGGCGAAGAGCCCAACTCTTGAATGTGCTGGGTGAGCACTCTGACCTTAAGGTGTGCACCCACTGGTTTGTTTTCCAGAGATCATATCATAAGACTCAGGCTCCCTTGGGAGTTGCTAGCCTACTCTGAGCTTCCCCATTGCTGGAATTCTAAGCTGCCTCTCTTTCTTGGACTTTGCACTTGTTCTTAAGTACTATAGATTCTAAATTTTAGGGATGAGTCACAATTCTTTTTAATTGAATTAAAGTGAGACTAAATAGTAAAATAAAGATAACGCTGCTTAGAATTATTTATTGTTCTACAGAATCGCTGTTTTCTGATATAAACTATATGAAAGAATTTAGTTTTTAGTATTTGTAATTTTAAGTTTTATGACTTAAATTATTTTCAGAATTATATTTGACTTTTCAAGAGTGGTAATATATTAATCTTAACCAACTAACTTTGGAGCTGTAAAGGCACTTAAAATCTATTTTAATGGACTGATTTGTCTCCTGAATAAATCCTGTGTATTTTTTAATTCTCTAAAAACAAATTACACCAAAGGCAAAGGGACTAGCTGATGTTCTGTTGGAAAGACATATGTAGTGGATTACAGTACTTGAACAGTAGTGCGTTTGTCTATGTGTATGTAAGTCAGAGGGTACTGGTGATCAAACTTCAGGGCATTATGCTTGGCAGCAGGCACCCCCGACCATCTCCCAGCCTTAGGATACACCTCAAATTATTTCTTGATTCAGTATCTTTCTCTATACCATAGCTGCCCCTGTGCTTGGTGTATTTCTTGTGGCATTCATGTGGCATTCCCCCTCATTCTCTTTAATATGTTCTTTGACAATTGACTTCTGTTATCCCATGAGACTTTTTCTTCACTAATGAACACACACTCAGTCTTTTTGTCGTTTTTCAAAAATCAGCTATGTAACAGTTATGTTACATAGTTCTGTTTCCTACAAAAGTTAGCAAAAGAAATTTGAATCTCATATTCACTTTTTGTTCACGTGGTTCTGAATCCTATCTAGATAGTTCATTATGTACTTGTTGGGAGGACATCTGATTATATAACCCATGCTGGTCCACAACTCCATATATTCCAACTTCAGCTTCGAGATTGCTGGTTACAGATGCCTGACTTGCTCTGTCTTTGCCAACATTATGTCATGGCCTCACCCTAGGCTAACTAAAAACCTCTCTTAGGGTCTAGTTTGACCTTAATCTTGGAAGTAGAGTCCTTAATTGAGCAAGAAGCTTTGCTTTCCTCTGCTGTACTATTTTTTTATTTTGTTTTGTTTTGTATTTTTTGGTAATGTGTTGAACAAAATACTATGTGGAAAGCTTTTTAAAAGTGGCAGGAAGTAGGATGGAAAAAGTTTTAATTGATCAAATTCCTTATTTTGTTCACATTTCAGCATGTCTCAAAGTTCTTTGCCTTTTTTAAAAAAATATTTCTTGATTCAATATCTTTCTGTATAGCCATAGCTGCCCCTGCGCTTGGCATATTGTTCTGTCCTGCTTCTGTTCTCTGAGTGCTGGGATTATAGGCTTGTACTACCATGTCTTGTCATATCTGTCCGTTCTAGTTTATACATTCTGAAATAACAGTAATTAAATCATGTTTTAAGAAGAGAGAGTGTGTATGTGTGTGTTGCATATTTGAGTATAAGACCTTTTGTGGTGTTAAGCTGAAGGCACATGCAGACTAGAACCATCAAACTTTTTGTTTCCTTGTGCTGGTAGTTGTAGTTCTAAAACCATTCTCCAAATCATTACTAAATGAGCCATAATTATTTTCAGAAACTATTGAATACTAAACTGTGTGTTTTTACCCTTACAATGCCCGATCAATCACAATCAGGTCTACTGTCTTACTCTGTTTAGACTGAGCTTTATTATTCTTTCTTTGTTTTCTTTGAGGTAGGATCTCACTATATAGCCCTGTCTGTAGTGCACTGTGTCGACCAGGCAGGCCTCCAACTTGTAGAGAGAGCTGTCTGCATCTGCCTTTCCAGTGCAGAATGAAAGTGCTACCCCTGAGGCCGAAGTTGATTTGTAGAAATGAGGTATTTTATGTAAAAAGACTTTTATAAGTCACTAAGGTATTATTATAACTCCATGTTCATAAGTGCTCAAGTATGTTTACCAAAAGACAGCTGATAGTCTTTTGTTTCCTTTCCCTGTAAGTTCTCATTCTTCTGCTCTATCTATTCAAGTATTTTCACAATCCTATAATTAGAATTATTTTTTAAAAGTGCCCTTGGCTTGTATAGAGTGTTGAGAGATGAACCCAACCTTTTAGAAGTGTGAAGTTGCCTTGTGAAGTTCCAGTCCCTCTCTGGTTGTAAGGCTAATGTACTAATAATAACATTATATTTAACAGATGGCATTAGGGTTGTTACTGTATTTTTTTTCTCTTCTTTTTGCTTTCTTCTTTTCTTCACTTTTTGGATGGTAGGTCGGTGATAAGGTTCCTACTTTGAAGCCTAGGCTGACCTCAAACTTAGAACAATATAACCTTTCTTTTTCAGCTTCTTGAAAGCTGAGTTTAGATTTGACTTTTAATAAGAAGCTGGTTTTAGCATTCTTTTTTACTTACCATTTCCCCCCTTTTCCTATCCTACAGCCCTGAAACATGCACTATATTTTGATATATTTCCTTGAGAAAGTTAATGCTCACATGAACAGTTTGGAAAATTATTCTCTATAACCAGTGCAATCTCTGCTGAATATATTATTAATCTGCTGGCTTTGATAGCCGCTTGGTTCTGTGTGACTCTTCTCACTTTTCAGTTTCCTAATGTTTTATAATTTGAATTCTTTTGTTCTTAATTCTACTTGTAGATAGCTTAATAGTAGCAGTGCATTGTTAGACTACTGGATGAGCTTAGTGTGTTTGGTAGTACAGTGCAATGTTTATTGATGAATTCCTTCATGCATACAAAAATATAATGGAAGAGAAAAATAGTGTTTAGTAGTTGTTGCACAGAATACTTGACACAACTGAGGAAAAAAAGGTTTGTCCTCATGCTTACAGTTCAATCCAAGTAATTACAGAGTGATGACACCACTAGGCAAAACACAGCACAGCAGGCGAGCGTATACCTACCTGTCAGAGGCAGCTAACCTTCCTAGGTGCTTTATGTGAGTTCTTTTTCTTCAAAGCTGGGATCTAAAGGATGATTTGTAAGTGAACTTTCTTAAATACAACTTTTTTAGTTTTAAGATCTAAGAGATATATTAGATAATTTTTCCTCGTTAAAATGTATACACGGAGTCATGATTTTTCTTCAATTCCTTTTAAAATTGCATATAATCTATCTTGTAGTGCCCTATAATAATATACTTATTAAAATTCATTATGTAACTATCAAGCTTTTATTATATAAATTCTTCATAGCAGCCAAGTAGTTTGCTAATTATCCCTGCGTTGACATTCATTCTTGGTTTAGAATGCTCTTCATTTGGTTCATCCATGTTATATGAAATGTAAATGCTTTGAAGTGAGATGCAATTTTGGCATCAAAGCTAACCTAAATAATACATAATCAACAGAAAATTCTTATTTATGAATAAATTTAACACTATTTTTGTCTTGGAGTGTTACTTTTTAAAAGGTAGTTTATGATAGTTATGTAATGTTAAAAGATTAAGAGAAGTTTAAGATGTGCAGTAAGAAAATATACTTAGTGAAAGGCTAGTGAACGTAGTGAGAGGACTACATTGAGCTATATCTTGCTTATATTTTTCTTCTAGTAAATAAAATAAGGTGTGGAGCATCTCAGTTTGAAGATGCAGTGAGAGCAGCCTACAGATCAGTGGTTCACTTACGGTGCAAAGGGAAGGCCTTCTGACAAGGGTAGAAGCAGCCAGCCATTTTTAAAAAGATTGGAAGGGTGGAGTAAAGCTGTATCAGTTGGGCTCTGATTGTGGAGAGTACAGCATGTTTGAAAGATAGTAAGGAAACCAAGGCAGGAAGAACGTACAAATAGGGAGAAAATGAATGATTCATGATGTGAGTGGAGGGAGTCAGTTAGAAAGGTTTGCCTTCTAAGTGAACTGAGGTATAAGCAGAGGGTTCGAAATAGATAAGTTCCTTGCTGTGTGAGATTTATAGTTCTTCAAATGAATCTAGCTGCTGTACAGAGAAAGTCTTGAGACTTTCAGGGTCAGAGGTACGCAGAAAGAAATGACTTTTAGAACAGGTGGCATGCAAGATTGTGGCAAGCAGGATAGGAATTCTGAATGTGGAAGTGCAGCTGGGAATGTATTGACCAGAAACAAGATAAGATAAATTCTGGAGTTGCTGACTTGGATGGAAGGACTAAAAGAAAGCAGATCAGAGTGGCAGAGAATGCTTTTTGACCAGAGTTCTAGATGCCATTCTAAAAATGAAAGACTAGCAAATAAAACCAGTTATGTGAGAGATTTTAGATGTCATGCCTGTTAGAGGTTGTCTTAGTTACTTTTCTGTTACTATGAGAAGACACCATGGTGATGGCAACTTACAGAAGAAAAGGTTTATTTAGGACTGATAGTTTCAATCGGTTAAATAGAATCCATAAGCACCATGGCAGGGATCATGACAGCAGAAAGGCAGGTATGTCATTGTGGCAGGAGCTGAGAGTTCGCATCTTAATCCACAAACTGAGTCAGAGAGAGCATACTGAGAATGATGGAAATCTTTGGAAACCTCAAAGTTTGCCCTTGGTGATACACCTCTTCCAACAAGGTCACATTTTCTAATCCTTCCCAAACACTTTCACCAACTGGGTACCAAGTGCTCAAACAGTCCCTGGGCTTATGGGATCTTTTTTCATTCAAACCTCCACAGAGATTTTGTTTAACAAGATGGATGTATTAAGGAAATTTAAAAAAGAAAAAGTCACACTTCCCTGGAGATGTTAGAAAAAGAACTAGAAACTGAATGTAGTAGACAACTATTTCCAAGATGACGTTTCAAGCCTTCACTGTAAATAGTGTTAGAATTTGGGCTTCAGCTCTTAAGAAACTCAGCGGCTTCAGATGTCCATGGAAGCCCTTGCAAAATAGAGAAAAATCATTAGGGAGGTGTGCTACCACCAGATCAACAGAACTGTCTTGAGTAAATTGAGAACAGAGAATGGACTTTTGGCAACATGGAGGTTAATAGGGCCCCTTGACAAATGCAGGGGAGATGGCACAGACACAGATGCCATGGAAAGTTGGGTAGTGAGCGGGAGTTATTGGCTGCTGTGTGCTAAAAGGAGTATGTCCTTGTTAACTGAGTATGGTTAGGGAATCGATGACAGAGAGAAAACTTAAGAATTATCCTGGACTATAAAACACAGAATGGCTGATGATGGATTTCTGTCCTTCAGACTCGTGGCTCTTTAGTTTGAGTTAGAAGTAGAATTAGTTTTTTATGTTTCTTAACTTTTTTCTCCTCCAAACTTTATCCACTGTCTCTTCGGTGTGGGTTAGTGGTCATGCTCTTTATTTTGGTTATTTAAATTGCTGATTGCATTTTTGTTAGTACTGGGATCCTTACTAGTTTGATCTAGAAACATGGTAAGTACAGTATATCTTGTTTTAAGATTTTGTCTTTTAATTGGTAAAATAATTATTTGTATTATTAAATGGTCTGATTCAAAATAGGTTCTTTGTTATTTGACATTTGTTGTGTTTTTCCTTAAATTATTGCCTTGGTGAAATAAAAATATTCTTGCTCTTTAGTGTCTTTGTCAGATTAGCTGAGAATGCTGAATGTGGTTATTTGGAAGGAAGACGCCTAGATGCCTTAATCTTATTTTAACTGTTTTAATGAGACACCATTTCTTGCATATTAGGCACCTTAGTCATTTTAATTTGCAAATTTAGGACAATTTGCTTTAATAAATCTCTTAACTATTCAAATTAGCTCCTTGGGTATAATCGCTGTAAGATGTCATTCCCATAAATAAAAAAATCATCCATGGTGAATGCTTTCATTCTGTATGTATTTTAGTCTACTGGCTTTGGTGTTTATACCAGTGAATAGAACACTCTTTAAGGTTGTCCTTTTAACCTTTTTGGTTTAGACATACTTGTTAGATTAATATAAATAACTTTCTTATAGTATTAATTCTTAGACTGTGACTGACTTATTTTTATTTTTGTAATGTAGTTACAGTTCATGAGTCAGTACTGGTGTTACATAAACCTTGATTTGATTTTTTTATTGCCCTTTATTATATTGATATTTCTACTGAGATAATTAATTTAAATTCTACCTGCAAACATTTAAGTTAAAGTCACTTTAGGTAATAGGTTTATTTTCCCAAACTTGAAGCAATTTGTCCTAATTTTTCATACATTTGCATTTGTTTTTGCTGTTCTAAAATTCTTTAGTTGCTGGCTTTGATCTTTTATGTTGCTGAGTTTTATACATCTATTTTCTCACCTGCCATATCCTAGGGGGCTTGGAGTAACCATAATACAGTGAGCCCACCTTCCTGGTCCCCAGACATTTCAGAAGGCCGGGAAATTTTTAAACCCAGGCAGCTTTCTGGCAGTGCCATTTGGAGCATCAAAGTGGTAAATAAAACATTTACATTCATGTATCATTTCTTTGTGGTTTGTTTTGTTTTATTGGATGTTAAGAACTAAACCTTTGTTTTCTAGATTCAACTTCCAGAGCCACTTTTTCAATCTGAAAGCTTAACTTATCTTTCACTTAAAGATCTAGATGAGGAGAAACTTAAATTGGAGTATTATAAAGATACATTTTTAATGCCCCCTTTTCTGACTAATTTTCTTTTATTGTTGTTGTTATAAGTATTTTCTTTGAAGGAAAAATTCTTGTCACAGACCAAAATGTAATTAGGAACTTGCTCATTTACAATATCACAAAACTTAGTTGGTTACCTACAGACAGAGGAAATATACTAAAGTGTCAGGAAGTTTCATTTTGTGTGTTTAACTAAAGTCACAGAGAGTTCCCATGTCATAGGTGATGATGCTTTCTCAGCTCTTGACGTTAAGTAGTCAGATACAGTTTGAAGCAGAAAAAGTTCAAAAAGCAATCATCTCGATCGTTAAAGTACTTTATTAACTAAAGAAAGTAATTTGTCTTTATCCTCTATGTTTGGTATGTTTCTAAATTAGAGCTACTTAAGTTAGACTAGTGTAAGATTTCAGAAGACTTTCAGAGTATATTGTCTTAGTTTCTTTTACAACTGTAAGTGCACATTTATGCTCATCTAGATAATTTTAATCACCCAAGATAATGTGACATAATTTTAGCTTATTCATTTTAATTAATTGATTGGTTGTAGAGATTAGTCTCATTATGTAGCCCAGGCTGGTCTTGAACTCCATTCAAATACTGCCTCGGACTCCCAAGTTCTAGGATTACAGCCAGGTGCCACCGTACCCAGGTTTAAATATATAAGAATGTAAAACATGACTCGATGATTTTGTAGTAAATACTTCCAATTTTCACTTACTTTTAATCTGTACCAATGGATGTTAGGAAATATTAACTGAGGGATTACTGTAATCCTGATTTTAAATTATTGCTTTAACTTTTCCCCACACTCCTACCCGCCACAAGCCATGCTTTGATTCATGCTGAAAACAACCTGCCTAGTGCAGTCCCACCTTGTGTCTCTCTTGTTCAGATCTGAAGACCTCTCAGGGGACCCAAAGAACAGGGTGAGCGAGAAAAAGGAAAGACAGATTGGAGCTGGAAGGTGTTTGTATTTATTAAAAATGAAGGGGAAATCACAAATCTTCCTCCCGTTTGTTCAAACAGTGTTTTATTCTTCCCTCATAAATACAGTACTTTGACCCTGAGCTTATTCTACTCAGTAGGCAGGGATTTCAGTTTAGGAAGCTGATGAAGGGTATCAGGTGAGGATGTGTCATACTTCCATTTGCTACAAAGAACAAAAGGTTCCCTGACTCCATATATACTATTTTTATAAGATCTGGTATTTAAATTTTACTAGGCATGGTTTAAAATATTTCATGGGACATTTTTTTTGCTTTTTTTTCATTTACATTAAATTAAAAATTTTGGATAGCGGGACTGGAGAGATGGCTCAGTGGTTAAGAGCATTGCCTGCTCTTCCAAAGGTCCTGAGTTCAATTCCCAGCAACTACATGGTGGCTCACAACCATCTGTAATGAGGTCTGGTGCCCTCTTCTGGCCTATAGGCAAACACACAGACAGAATATTGTAAACATAATAAGCAAATAAATAAATAAATATTTTTTTTTTAAAAAAAGACGCAGTTTTCCCTCAGTCAGTATTATATAATACTGAATACAACCAAGGTGAGGTCAGGACTCTAATCTTTGTTGGTATCTATAGCTTAAGATCTCAGAGAATTTAACATATTTTCCTAGAGGACTTTTTCTTATATTAGTAAAACATTACTTTTAAGGTTAGTTATTTTGCCTTTATGTCAATTTTATTAAAATCTTGAAGCAACTTTAAATATTGTGTTCAAATGAGTTAGATATGTTCAATTTATATGACAACTGTTCAGTAATAAAGATTCTATTTTCGCGGCAGACATAATACCATTTTACACTAGTAAATAGTAACTTTGCTGCTTTGTAATATTTCAGAATAGTGACTAAAAGTGAGAAACTGTGGGCCACTTGTTAGGTCAGTGACCTTGGAGATGCCACTGATACCTCTTACTCTCAGTATAATTATCTCTAAAGTGGAGATACTCTGTAAATTTGTTGAGAAGAAAAACTGTTCATATCAGTGTATACTAAGCGCCCAATAAATGTTCCTGTTACACTCATCTCCAAGAGGAGAGTTTTTCTTTGGCATTTGTTTTGTACTGAAGATAGCCTGTGCATATAGAAATGTCTGTAATGGGTCTTATTACTCTAGACACCCAGAATAAAGGTGTAGAGAGTCAATTAGTGTCAAGGCTTGCTGACGAGAAGCACACATGAGAACAGAGGCAACACTGGATTCTAAAGTTTTAAGTAGTTTTATTAATAAGTTTTGGCTACATATTTAAAGATGGAAATAGTAAGTCTGGTCTGTTAATATATATTATCCAATTGTAAAAGAAAGGTATATATTTCTGTAACATTTGATAAGATGTTTTTTTTCCACTGACATCTAGATTTTAAAATTCTCTTGGGCATTTACTGAATGTTTACTCATTCTTCTTTGTTATGTAGGGCCGAGGGTCTGGATTCCCAGGGAAGCGGAGACCTCGTGGTGCAGGGCTGTCAGGACGAGGTGGCAGAGGCAGGTCTAAACTAAAGAGTGGAATTGGAACTATTGTATTACCTGGGGTGAGATTTCTGTTATTATTATTCCAGCAGCAGTTAATGATGATACTCTCATTTGTAGCAAGATGTTTTTCATCCTGAGTGTCCCAGGAACAGTCTCATCTCTTTACATTTTACTATGTTTCTGCTTGATAATTATGGACTTGGTTTTATTTTGGATGTCTGCTCAGGTGGTTTTGTTTTCTGATTTGTCATTCTTTTCTTTTTTCTTTGACATTTTTCTGTCAATCTTCTAGAAGAATTTATAATGTATTTTCTTTTTAATTAAAAATAGACTATTATTGAATCCTATTTTTAAAGATGTATTATTTCATTTCATGTATTTTTCTGCATGCATGTGTACCATGTGTATGCCTGTGTGTGCCCTAAGAATTCAGAAGAAGAAATCTCCTGAAACTGGAGTTACACATGGTTGTGAGCCATTTGGCATGGTTGCTGGGAATTGAATTCAGGTCCTCTGCAAGAATAATATGTACTCTCAACTACTTAGCATTGTCTGCAGCCCCCATTTGTTAGTTTGGCATTTAAAGTTATTTTTTTTTATTACAGTTGCTGTATTATAATAAGACCTATAGTGAAGACCTAGAAATGATGTAGATTAATACAAGTTCGAATGGATGTCAAGATTGCATGGGTATTTTAGATTGATAAATGCTTATTTATGAGCACATTTTGAGGTTTCCTGTTGATGTGCATTGAAAAATCTAGTTGAGCTGTGTGGTGATGGCTCATCTATAATCTGAGCACTCTGGAGGGATAGACAGGAGGATCTCTGAGTTCTAGGCCAGTCTACAGAGCGAGTTCCAGGACAGCCAGGGGATACACAGACAAACCCTGTCTTGGGAAAAAACAAAACAAAACAAAACAAACAAATCCCCAAAAAACGAAGGAAGGAAGATAGAAAGAATTTGAGCTGGGTGTGCTGGTGCACTTTAATCCCAACATTCAGGAGTCAGAGGCAGGCAGATGTTTTTGAGTTTATGGCCAGTCTCATATACTTAGAATTCTGGGGGTGGGGCTGGGCAGGGATGGAAGAGATGAAAACTGATTTATTTCTGGGCATAGTGGCTCAAATTTTAATCATAGTACTTATGCCAGCAGGTGGGTCTCAGTGAATTTGAAGCTTAGTTGATATACAGAGTTTCTGACTAGCAGGACCTACATAGTGGGACCCTGTCTCAAAACAATCAAATCAAGCCAAAACAGATTTATCGAGTTGGTATGAGATTTATTAGTTGGTATGAGGGTACAGATATTTGACACACACAATTTAATAAGCTTTGGTGTGTGTAAACCTTGAAAACCATAGAATAATCAAGGCAATGAAGACATTCACCTCTTAAAGTTTTACCAGGATCCTCTGAAGTCCATGTGGTTCCCCATCCTCACCTCTAACCTTTCTCCTCAGGCGTGACTGATCTAGTTCCTTGTGACTCATGCCTGTAATCTTAGTACTTGAGAGCCTGATGCAGGATTGGTGCTAGTTTACATATCTTAACCGTAGAGTTTTGATTTCTTAACCGTAGAGTTTTGATTTCTTAACCGTAGA
Organism: Myodes glareolus; assembly: GCF_982192425.1. Lineage (NCBI taxonomy): Eukaryota > Metazoa > Chordata > Mammalia > Rodentia > Cricetidae > Myodes > Myodes glareolus. The sequence continues at coordinate 114,218,986 of NC_142031.1, read as the reverse complement.
GTTTTGATTTGTCCTTTGGTCATATCTCCAGGTTAAATATTTAGGTTGCTTAATGGTTTCCCTTATATGACTTTAAATTGCTGTTGTTTGTACCTTGATCATAACATTCACATTGGTACTATCAATTAAAACTGTTTTTACATGTGTTTAAATTTAAAATGTTGCATTAGTATATTTTTGAGCTAAAATTTCAGCCATTCCCCAATAAAATTATTTTATTATTTATGTTTTGACCTTGAGTGTAACATTTTAATGTAGGTTCTAACCTTTTTAAGGAAGAAGGATCATATTTTACTATTTTAGTGTTGACTTCCTGGTTTCCTGTTACTGTATCTAATTCAGAGCTTTTGTTGGGGCAGGGTGTATAATAAGAATCCAATTGGTACCTAGTTGGTTTGGGGAAATATAATCAAGTTCAGAAATGAGCACCCATGGTTGATTATTGTTCTGTTAATACTGACATTTTGATATGCTAATGATAATATTCTAAAGTGATGCCATTTAGTAGAGATGAATAGGAACCACATATGCATTTTAAAATTTCCTGGGAGTCACATTTAAAAAGTTGTAGTGAACTAACAAAGTTAATTTAATGTATCTTATGACTCCTATATTTATATTATTACCATTTCCCCATGTAAAGTATATAAGCTTGATAGCAAGCAATTTTTATACTCTGAGTTTGGTTCTGACTCTTTAATGACTGCTGTGTGTATTATAGTATATCCTATTTTCATCTAATTACATTGCAGTTCTCAAGTGACTAAACGCGATATATACATACTTATATATGCTATAATTTTATAGCTTTTTGAGTAGAATTTCTGGATAATTAATTATTACTAAAGACAGGCTTTGGGGTTTTCATTTATCCTTCTCTGTGGCACTTGTATATCTAAAGTAAGCAGTTAGTGAATTGAAAAAAAAAATCATGACTTAATTTGACAGACAGGGTCTTCCTATATATCCAGGCTAGCCTCAAACTTGCCATCCTCCTGCCTCAGCTTCCTGAGTGTTGTGATTATTATTTTACACCACCATGCCTATGTTTGATGGTTTTGTTTTTTGTAGGTATCTGCTGCAGATATTTCATCAAATAAAGATGAAGAAGAAAACTCTATGCACAATACAGTTGTGTTGTTCTCTAGTAGTGACAAGTTCACTTTGCATCAGGTTTGAACTTAATCTTCTGTTTTCTAATTCTTCCCCATCTGCCTAAATGTCATCCAGATAGGGTATAGTACTATGATAATTAAGAATGTATTTTTAAAATCTACAGTAAAATCTATATTCTTAACTTTATCTGCAATTTAAAATAGTTTTACATGTTGTTAATTTTCAGGATATGTGTGTAGTTTGTGGAAGTTTTGGCCAAGGAGCAGAAGGACGATTACTTGCCTGTTCACAGTGTGGTCAGTGTTACCATCCGTATTGTGTCAGTATTAAGGTAATGTGCTTAAGTTAAATGAGTTAACAAAAGCATTTCTAATAAAAAATTCCATTTGCTTGTTTATTTGTTTGTTTGTGTATGCACACATGTATGAGTCCACATGCCACAGGTGTGCATCTGGAAGTCCATCTCCAATGTGGGTCCTGGGGATCAACTCAGATTATCAAGCTTGCTCTTCAAGCTATCTCACTATTCTCAATATATATTTTTATTTTATTTGAGCACTAATACTGTTCTCTTAGTTCTTAAAAATGAATTATATATGTTATACAGGATATATACAATATTGAAGTCAAGTATTTGTCGCTACTATGCATATGTGACGATATTTTAGTACCTTAAATGCTGTTTTTTAAGTGTTTATTACCTCAATAAATTATCTCCCAAAAATTTTGTGGTCTTGCATTGTGCAAGTTACCCTTCTGCTGTCATAAAAGCGTAGGTATTTATTCTTAAAACAGTTTATCTTATGACTAACTGAGGCATTAGTTTTACCATCACCCACCTTTGATTACAGAAATTCAGAACTAGTACCTTACATTCATAAGTTTGTATGCTTATCCATGCTTCTCCCATGTTCAGATTCCTCAGCCTGTCCCATCGCGTTCCCCTCCCCCCGCCCCCTTTGGTTTTTCAAGAAAGGATTTTTCTGTGTAACAGTCCTGGCTGTCCTGGAACTTACTTTGTGGACTAGGTTGGCCTTGAACTAACTAAGATCCACCTGCCTCTGCCTCCCAGGTACTAGAATTAAAGGTGTGCACTACGACCGCCTGGCTCATTTTCTCCTTATGTTTAAAAAAAAAAAACAAGTATTATTTGATGCAGTTCTGCTATAACTAAGAGCCTGCAACTCTTACTTGCAAGCATTATTGATACTATGAACATTGTATGTGGTAACCATGTACTTGGTTTTAAAGTTACCTAAATATGGGCATGTTACAGTAACTGAATGAAGTGATTTCTTTATACAAACTCATTTGAAATAAAACTTATAATATTTGAGTAAAGTAACAGGTGTTCAATACAAGTATCAGTTTCCAGCTGTGGATGTAGGTTCCCCCAGAATACTATAAACCATTTTCTATTTATACACACACTCAAGCACAGTAATAATGTATGCTCTATACTAAGTCAAGCAAATGATTTCTAAGTTAAATAAATAAATCACGATTTTTTTTTTCCAGATCAGTAAAGTGGTTCTTAGCAAAGGTTGGAGATGTCTTGAGTGCACAGTGTGTGAGGCCTGTGGGAAGGCGACTGACCCAGGAAGACTCTTGCTGTGTGATGACTGTGACATCAGCTATCATACCTACTGCCTAGACCCTCCATTGCAGACAGTTCCCAAAGGAGGCTGGAAATGCAAATGGTATTCTAGGATTCATGTTACATTGTCAGTGTCTTTCAGTTCTGAGCTTCTGCTTATCATTTTGGTCTTATAAATTAGTTGTGTATGCTTAATCATGCACATTTGGCATGATGCATATTACTAATCAGAAAAATTTCCACATTGTAAAATTATTTCCACATTGTAAAATTATTTTCATTCTGTGCACCTTTAGCTTCCCAAATTGTCGTAATTGAATATAGAAATAAACTTGAGACTTTTGTGGGGATTTGGATTTCAGGTGTGTTTGGTGCAGACACTGTGGAGCAACATCTGCAGGTCTGAGATGTGAGTGGCAAAACAATTACACACAGTGTGCTCCTTGTGCCAGCTTGTCCTCCTGCCCCGTCTGCTGTCGGAATTATAGAGAAGAAGACCTCATTCTGCAATGTAGACAATGTGACAGGTACTGCACCTTTTTATCCCCCTTGCCATCTTTTTAAGCCTTTGTCTCAAGGAAGCGAAAGGAACTTAGAAAATTATTTTCCTTGAACAAAACTTTGCTTTCTAGATTTTTAGTCTACTAGAAATTTCCAGACGACTTTTATTTTAAAAATATCAAATTTAGACATTTAGGGTTTTCAGTTGGGGACTTTTTGATGGTTTATCAGTCTCTTGAAATTAGATACATAATTAGTGCTTGCATTTATGCATTTTCTTATGTTGAATCTCTGAATATTCTGGTAGATTCTAAAAATAGTATCATTTTCTCTGTCTTTCTCTTTGTCTCTCTCCTATCCCCTCTTCCTCTCTCAACATTTTTCCCCCTAAAGCTCTAGATTTCATACCTAGATATTAGATACAACCTTTGATCTTCCTAGCTAGTATATGTTCACCTTCAAAATGCAGACTACTTTCTTTGTTTCAATTCTGTTAGCAATTGAGCACTGTATGCATTAGTTTTAATTGATCAGTGGTATAGTATTCTTTTTAAATAAGTTGTATAGTTTTTGTGGACTATACGACAAACTGTTCTAAAGCAAAGTCGTCATCCCTTGACGCGCAAGTGTCTGTTCCTAGTTAGATGCAGCAGGTGACACATATACATGCATACAGTTAGTTTTATTTGTACTCTTGTGAATTCCTGCTTGACCAGGCTAGCTTCATTGCCATCTTTGTCTTTCAGCATTAGATCATAATAGTAATTGTCCTTTTAACAGTGTTCATTTGCTTCTTCTTTAGTATTTATATTCTCATTTATTCCTTTTCTTGACTTCTCAACACAAGAGAGGGTATTATTGGTTAATAGGGATAATTGGGAGGAAAGACTTAGACATTAGAGTCTTGGGACTTTAAGTTTAAGGACTGTCAACCCTGTTGTGATTTTTATAAAGAATACAATTTCTAGTATATTCCACTCCTTTAAATGTATAAATGTGGTCTTTCTAGGTGGATGCATGCAGTTTGTCAAAACTTAAATACTGAGGAGGAAGTGGAAAATGTAGCAGACATTGGTTTTGATTGTAGCATGTGCAGACCCTATATGCCTGCATCAAATGGTAAGAAAATATCAAAAATTATTAGTTTGTGTTTCCCTGTGTCTCCTTGATCTGATCTGTGAAATAGAAGTTGCTTTGTGCTATAATACTCTTCCTATTTCAACTTTATTAAAATAGTCTGTATAAAGACAAAATGACGCATATACATTTTAGATATAAAATATAAAGTTTTGCTTTCAAGGTTTAACCTCTTGAAGTTATCGTATTCAAAATTCCCCCATTCATATTCTGCTGGTTTTCTTCTTTATGCCCCTTGTTCTGTTTTGTTCTTGTTTTGTAACAGCACAAGTAATCCTAGCATTTGGGGAGGCTGAGGCAGCAGGATACTGAGGCTGACCTAGCCTGTAATACATGTGCATATCAGGCCAAGCTCACTCTATACAATTTTTTTTTTTTTTTTGGGTGAAACAATCCCTTTGAAAACCAAAAGCTCCTTTTGGGGTGTGATGGAACATATGGGTATAGTACTTGACTGCCTGTATAAGTCAGCTCCTGACACACACACAGAATCCTATAATATTCAGACATTTGTTGAATGATACATGTACAGACATGGAAATCTTAATTCTGTATGTCATTTTTTTTGTCTCAGACATTTCCTAAGTTGTTGTTTTTCTTTTCAGTGCCTTCCTCAGACTGCTGTGACTCTTCACTTGTGGCACAAATTGTCACAAAAGTAAAAGAGCTAGGTAAAATGTGAAAAGTTTTCTTTTAGAAATAACATATACTTCTTAAACAACTGGCTTGATGCGTATATGATATTATGTGAATTTTCTGGAATTTCTAGAATTAATATATAAAATGTTCATACTGGCTCATTTTGCTGAAGTGTAGTATTCCTTATAAATTTCAGAAAATAATGAGAATAATAGCTCTTTGAATTAACTATTAGTATCCTGCCTACCTTACTTCAGTTGGATACTAGACTTGCTTAGTTGTCAGCAGAAAAAGAAAGCCTACTTAAGTAAACATTCAATTAGCATTAATTAATATTTTATAATTTTTCTCTGATAACAGTGGTAGCATGACATTTTTATGAGAGATTCTTTTAACTGATATTGACAACATTTCTGATACAAAAACTTTTGTATTGTATTGGATTTGCTTTAATAAACAAGTTTTTACATTAAAGATTTGAATCTACACAAATGTTATCTTATTATTAATGTTTTAGCTAGCATAGGAAAGAGTGACTTAATTATGGCTTTTTTACCCATGTATATTATTTTACTTGAGGGTGCAGAATCTTTCCAATATTTCTACCTCTCTGTGTAAGTGATAATATTGGTACTAGTTTTCCAGATGGACTTCTGGAGTACTTTTGTTTCTCTTACATGAATTGATTCTTGCATTTTGGTCTTCACAAGGAAAAGGCTTATTACTGAGCAGTGGTGGCAGCACCGTAGCTTCAGTGTCTTCCTTCCTTCTTGATACATGAAAGCTGAAATGCTTTTAGGAAAATCTTTTTTTGTAATGTAGTTTTACTTACTTGCATATTTTTTGTGGTCCATGTACATCCATTCTGCGATAGTCCTTAAAGGTTTTCAGTGTTAATTGAACATCATCAGTTTGTGCATTTTGTAGATTTTTGCTGGATGATGTGTATATTTTCTTGCCATGTAGATGTTGGAATATTGATCAACTTATCTGTCAATTTGAGATGAACTCTTAAATTTGTATTTCTGTAATCTTAGATCCACCTAAGACCTATACCCAGGATGGTGTATGTTTGACTGAATCAGGGATGACTCAGTTACAGAGCCTCACCGTTACGGTTCCAAGAAGAAAACGGACAAAACCAAAATTGAAATTGAAGATTATAAATCAGAATAGTGTGGCTGTTCTTCAGACCCCTCCAGACATCCAATCAGAGCATTCAAGAGATGGTGAAATGGATGATAGTCGAGGTAATAACTCTTTGGTCTTCCTTCGGACACATGTGCAATAATTAGTGTATAATGTTGCTGGAGAAATGGCTCAAAGGTTAAGAGCACTGGCTGCTCTTCCAGAGGTCCTGAGTTCAATCCCCAGCAACCACATGGTGGCTCACAACCATCTGTAATGAGATCTGATGCCCTCTTCTGGCCTATAGGCAGAATAGTATATGCATAATAAATAAACCTTTCAAAAAAGCAATTAGTGTATAAAAGAACTTCTGAAAGATACATAGTTATAAAACATTAGTCACACTGTTTATGGTACCTCTTGATGAAAAACTTCTCCCTTTTGAGTGATGTTCTGAGACTTGCATTTGCTTGTTTTCTTGTTTTGAAATATTTTTGTAATCAAGATCTCTAAGATCATTGTGTTTGTAAGTATGGACATTCAGAGTGATTCCTTTCAGTTTGCTGGACTGTCATCCTAAGCCCTCCCCTAAGCTTTGTAAATTGGTGATTCATAAACCTTTTCTTTATCAGAATAGAACTCATAAGGTTTTTCTATCTGAACTTGTAAGATAACAAAATATTTTTAGTAACAACATTAAGTATAGCAACAGAGTAGATTTGTTTGTTTCCTTTTCAGAATGATCACTTCTGGTGTCTTTATTTTGGAGTGATTATTTTCAACTGACTCAGAAATAAAGCCGTAATTATTTTCCCACCATGTTCTACCATTCAGTAGTATCTATTAAACATGTATAACAAATGTTGGAAATTACATTAGTGGACAAAATATGTAAATCATGGATCTTATATCATCATGTTAAAGACAAGATTGCTTTAAAAATTGATTGCTAGGTATCTTTTTGAGCTCTTTGTTTTCCCTTTCTTAATTGGCATGACATCCTCCCTGGGAACACAACACTGGGTCATCATGATTCCCAACCCCATCCTGGGGCACAGGATTAGACTGAATGGTTTAGAATGGCTTGGTGATCTTTTGCATGGCTTCCTTTTCTTTTCGTTTTTTGTTTGTTTGTTTGTTTGTTTTTTTATGTATTTTGGTTAAGGTTTCTGTATTTCTTAGAATTGCCCAGTTTCATCTGTATGTTTACTTTTTCCAGAAGGAGAACTTATGGATTGCGATGGAAAATCAGAATCTAGTCCTGAGCGGGAAGCTGTGGATGATGAAACTAAGGGAGTAGAAGGAACAGATGGCATAAAAAAGAGGAAAAGAAAACCTTACAGACCAGGTAGATTCTATCAACTAGACGCATGTGCTCTCTCTTTCTCATCTCTCCAGATATGTATGGGTGTTTTACTTTCATGTATATAAGTGCATCATCTGAGTACCTGGTGCCCACAGAGGCCGTTAAGAGGGTGTCAGATCTCCTGGAAATGTAGTTAAATAACAGTTGCGAGCCGCCGTGTAGATGCTGAGAATTGAATCAGGATCCTCTGGAAACACAGCCAGTGTTCGTAATAGCTGAGCCATTTCTCGAGGCCCCAAGCTAGACAATGTAACAAAGCTTGTAATGATGACTTACAACTCAATAACTAATCTATTTGTGGCTATTACATGGAACTAAGATGTATTCCTTACAATGAAAAGTTTGACTACTTGACAATAAATCATTCCCACAAATATAACCATCTTTTATCCATGTTACTTATTTTGTTTTTATTTATGTTGAACTTTTAAAGCAATTCATATATTTTCTGTACTTCACCAGGTCTCTTGTAAGCATTCATTTTCTAATAATTTTTGTTTTAAAACTTCAGTAATTGTGCAGGCAAAAAGGTGAGCAAAACAACTTGTTGAATTTGTAGTGCAATTAATACATGAGTAGTTAAATTCTTCTAAAATTTTTTAGTTCATTTTTATTTATATATGTGTGTATATTTGTGTGAGTTTATGTGCACCACATGCATTCATAGACACTAGATGGTATCAGATACCCTAAAATTGGAGTGAGAGGTTCTTATGAGATACTGTGTAGGTGCTGGGAAAAAAACTCAGGTCCTCTGCCAGAGGACTGAGTATTCTTAACCACTTATCCTTTCTCTTCCCCTAATTTCTTACTTTCCTAGTGTATTTCATGGGTAGAGAAAAACCTGCCTTGGTTTTTACCTCATGGTAAAAAAGGTTTTGGAATTTCTCATCAATTTTCAATGATTTGAATTTGAGGCTTTTCAAATCTCATCTATTAATGATTTGAATTTGAGGCTTTTCAAATCTCATCTATTAATGATTTGAATTTGAGGCTTTTCAAATCTCATCTATTAATGTCTGTTTTTAGTGAAATCTCTGTTGTTTTGGTGGATTGTGTCTTATTGGTGAGAACATTCTATATTCCTTTTAGTTGTAGGTAAGAACTTTCCATTTCTGTTTTCCAAGACCTTCAGTGACACCTTCGTTATGAATGAACCACGTCTGTCATACCACGTCTTTTTTTTTTTTTTTTTTTCCATTGTGGTTTTTCAAGGCAGGGTTTCTCTGTAGACCAGACTGGCCTCCAACTCACAGAGATCCGTTTGTCTCTGCCTCCTGAGTGCTGAGATTAAAGGTCTGCACCACCACTGCCCAGCGATTTCATTTCTTTTTAATTATTATGTTTTCAAGTATACTTATGTTTTTAGCTAGAGCCATTCCATTTAGAATGTTAATGCTGTTTTATTCTGTCTTTTCTTTTTTCTCTTCCATATATGGGTGACATCCCTTTATTTGAGGGGTGTTGTGAAGCACTTTACTAGACAAATAGATCATGACAAAAGCTTATAGGATTTAGTGCCTTTTAAATTGTTACAATTGCTAACCATTTTACCAATTTTATTTTGCTTATCCTTGTGATATGGGGAAGTGTTATTATACCTATTTTACCAATGGATGTACTGAAGAGTAAATAACTTGCCCACGTTTAGTTAGTAGATAGAATTCTGTAGCCTGGCTCTATATTTTGTTTCCTAGCTACAGAACTTAACGTCTCTGTGACTTCTGGCCTTTTTGACATGGGATAACTAGATAGTACTGCTGAAGTTATAATGATCAATGAGTGTTAGTTTATTCTCATTCAGTTTTCATCCTCATCATACATGCTGGTCTGCTGAGCTGTTTTCGGGAGCTCTAACTTAACAATTACAGAAGGGAAGCAGAGATATATCAGTTCTTCATATTCAAGCTCCACCTCCGGTTTAGTGTGTAGTCTGAGTTTATCTGGAAGAGAAAATGCAAGTAGTTCTTTCCATACACTAGCAAGTTGTGATTATTATTTTTTGTAAGTGATAGTAGTAACTTTGACATTTATTTTAACTTCCAAACTCCTGTACTTTACATAAAAATGAGATTCTTGAGGTTGGAGGGATTGTTTAACAGGTAAAATGCTTGCCATGGAAGCATGAAGACCTACCAGAGTTTGGGTCCTCAGCATCTCTGTAAAAGTTAGGGAGTCAAGAGACGAGGGATCCTGAATCAGCAGCCTCTTGTTTCAAGTGAAATATTCTGCTACAATGTATAAGGTGGAGAGAGATAAAGGGTAAAATCCAGTGATTAGCTTTCTTCCACGTGTATATCTGTACACATGAATGAACACCACCCCCCACACAGACATGTGTGTGGCCTCCATGCCACATACCTATAAACATGCAAAAATGAGATCATTAGTTTATATTAAACATACAAGTGAATTTAGATAAAAGTTCACCATTAAAGACAAAGCCATTCTTGTTACTGTAGAATTCTAGAGACATTTATCACTTTATGTGATTTCTATCTTATATAGGTATTGGTGGATTTATGGTACGACAGAGAAGTCGAACGGGACAAGGAAAAGCCAAAAGATCTCTGATCAGAAAAGATTCTTCAGGCTCAATATCTGAGCAGTTACCTAGCAGAGATGATGGTATAGTACTGATTTTCTTTGATTTAACTCCTTGGGATTTATACTCTGTTGAAATAGAAAGTCACTAAAGCAATGCTGCCATATATAACCATATGCTTCTTTTTGGTGGAACAATTAACTTGAATGCTATAGAGTTAAGAAAATGATTTTAATTTAGGACGTGTGTGGGATGGTGAGGGATAGTTTAGTCTGGTGGCTGTTTCCCTACATAGTTTTTATGACTTTCTCAACTCATGATATTCCTTCCGTAGCTTTCCCAGTGCTGCAATTGTAGGCGTTTTCCCTACTTTCCATTTATTGCTATGGATGGCAATAAATAAATGGATGCTATGATGATCTATACTCCTCACATTTTCTTTGGAACTTTAAGTCCCTACTACCCCCCAAGAAATGTTTTCTGTGCTAAATAAGAGTAAAAGGATTAACTAACTTAGTTTTATCCGATACTTAGGCCCATTTTTAACAAAGGCCTCTCTTTCCCTGCCTTAGTGACTTAATATGCAATTTACAGGCTATTTAATTTAATTGAAGTGACAGGTTTGTATTTTATAAATATATTTTGTCACCCTTGCTTAAGAAAAAGCTTAGTCATTGTTCAAGCCAGACCTTCATGTGAGTGCCTTATGGGCCAGGCACACATAATTAATCCAGGCAGAGACAGGCAGATCTCCCAAGTTTGAGGCCAGCGTGGTCTACAGAGTGAGTTCCATGACAGTCAGGGCTACATAGAGGAACCTTGTCTTGAAAACCCAAAAAGTGATCTGCTTTTCACCTTCAAAAGTGCTTGTCATCACTAATGATCACGAGCTGTATGCTTATATTTTTAAAAATTATGTTTTAAGGTGGAATAGGAAGAAATCTGTGGTATTCTCAGCATGTCTTTGTAATATTTCTTGTTTTGCAAAGCTAGTCTTTTTTTCCCTTTGAAACTTTAATGAATTTTTAAAAATCAGAAATTCTTTTCTATTTCAAGAAGTGTAGTGATTTTCAAGAAGCTTCTTTTTTGACATAACATGGGCTTAATAATCTCTAAAGAATTTAGTATGTTTAATAAAACTATTGTGTGTGGTTTTTTTTGATATCCAAATAATTTCTTTAGCCCTATTTTTTAGTTCAATGTTTTTTAGTTCTTTTGTTTCTAGTAAGACAAAAGCAAATTTATTTAATTTTTTATTTCAAATATTGTTTCTTAATCTTCTGTTATTTCTCTGATGTTTAATTATTTTACATATTCATATTTGACCTACTTTCAATTGTCTTTTATCTCATGTAATTGATTTTGTAATATGAAATATTTGAAGGTATTTCTTCATTTCGTAGCGCTTTCTTTGTCTGCTGCAGTATTTAATTGTCTATATATGAAAGGCACACGTTGTTTATTTATTTATTTCTCCTAGAAAATCCTCTTCAGTGGGGAGCTTATTCTCTGTTTAGATTTTTCCTTTAATGGAAGTAAAGATTCATTTTGACTCGAGCTTTCATAGGTGTGAGTCCATGTTACTTTGAGAGGTGTGTGTGTAGGGGGGGATTGTTTAGAATTTTTAAAAGCTGCATTGAAGGTGATTTTTTTCAGAAATCTGCATCTTTTACTTTGAGATCCTACTTTCCTAGAGTTAACTTATGTTAAAACCCTCAAGCTTAAGGCACCTTTAAAGTTTACTGCAATAAACTTTAGGTCCATGTCCCATTTTTCCCATTTGTAAGTTTTTTGAACAGAAATTTTTTTAAAGCTTTTTTGTCAAATGTCAAATTCTATATGACAAGTACTTGCTTTAGGTACTGCAGGAGGTGATTTTAATGAGTTGGTGGTTTGGGTTGGTGAAGTTGTCCTTTTTCTTTTTCTTTCTTTCTTTTTTTCTTTTTTCTTTTTTCTTTTTTTAAACAAACTGTGTCACAGGCAAAAGGGTACTATCCATATCCACTGAATTTTCTTCAGGAGTTTGTTAGTAGCCATTTCCTCATAATTCTGAATATCTGGTGTTTCTACCCTTTGCAATCTGTAAATGTTCTGTTTAGGAAATCATGTTACTTTGCTTGGGAATGCTAGTTATTTAGAAAGACTAGGAGCCAGGCCTTGTGGCCTACACTTTTAACCCCAGTACGTGGGATATTGAGGCAGGTGGATTTCCATGAGTTCAAGGCCAGCCAGGTCTACGTGTAAGTTCCAGGTCAGCCTGGGGACCCTTCCTACCCCACCCCCAAAAAAGAAAAGATAGGAATTGTACTAATACTAAATAGATATGAAATGGAATTTTTAAAGCATTTAAAATTTAGAAATGTGTTTTAAGATCTTTGCGTGATATAAAAATTATTTGTTTATTCCTAGCTATGCATATTGGTAAGCTAACAAATTGCCATATTTTTCTGGAAAGTAAAGTGCCACATATTTATAAACATGGCTCTTATTTCAGGCTGGAGTGAACAGTTACCAGATACTCTAGTTGATGAGCCTGTTTCTGTTGCTGAAAGCACTGAAAAAATAAAGAAGAGGTACCGCAAAAGGAAAAATAAGCTTGAAGAAACCTTTCCTGCTTATTTACAAGTAATATTCTGCTTCATATTTTATTGTGTGGTTTGCTAATTTAGGCAATGTATTGAGGTGTTTTGATTTTTTTTAAATGTTTGGTAACATTCTACTCATTCTGTGTGATTTTTCCCTGATTGTCATAAATGACATTCTCTCTATTTGACTTCATCAAAGAATGAATATTTGCTTTTGTGTGTGCTTTGAATATTGTAGGTGATTATCAACCGTTTTTTTCATGAAGGAATGTGTGTATGTGTGCGCATGCAGTCCTGGGGAATCATAGCAGAGTTTTGTGAACATAGGAGTTTTCCTGTATTGAACTTGTTCCAACCCTATAAAGTTTGTTTTCTCTCTCTCAGTTAAGTTCTCTTAGTTTTACGTGTGCTGTTTGGCCATAACATAGATACTTTGTGGGTGGGAAATACTTCTTTAAAACTATACATATATGTGCACATGCCAAACCTGGCTCCTATTGATATTTTCATATATCAGTACAATTTATTTGGTTAATTTAATTGAGAAAGTTCTCAGCAGCCAAAACCGTAGCTTTGATAATTGGTTACCACATATAGAAACTTGTTAATGAGAAACCAAAGTCAAAGAAAACCGAAGAATTCTTACAAATTTTTGATACAGGATCTTGCTGTAAAGTCTAAACTGGCCTTGAACTCCTAATATTCCTGAGTCAGCCTCCTAAGTTTTGACATTACAAGGTGATTGCTATCATGCTGGGCTATAACAAACATTTATTGTTGTTGCTGTTGTTGTTATTATTGGCTTTCCAAAATTTATCTGTAATTATGAAAATATTTTTGATAAACATAGACTACAAAAAAAGAGGAAGTCTTTCTAGTTTTTATTATATTTGTTAAATCACAAAAGACCTGAAAGATATTATTAGGGAGAATGCCATCTTAGAGGCAGGATAGATTGTAAACATCCTCATCTACTACTACCTAATTCTCGGTTCCTTAGTAAATTATTTTATTCTTCCCACTCCTTTATTTCTTCACTGGTAAATATTAAATTGGAATACACTATCATTAAGTGTCTACCTTAATTTTAGTACTTATACTTAGCACTATTCCTATGATTCAGAACTAGGTTTTAGGTAGATACCCTATTTAAGGTACATATTTTTTTAACCTTAATTTTCCACTACAGGGTTTCTTTGTGTAGCCCTGGCTATCCTGGAATTAGCTCTTTAGACCAGGCTGACTTCAAACTCATAGATCCACCTGCTTCTGCCTCCCGAGCGCCAGGATTAAAGCACCCCTTATGTTTGTCTTAAAATATATTTTTAATTACAAGGTAACTTGCTCAATTTTCTTCTCTAGTAATTACTAGCTTTAGCTTTGTGTGTATATATGTGTGTGTAGAAATCTGTATGTGAATACACAGTTTCTGTGAGTAGAGGTCAAAGGTCAATCTCAGGTTATTCCAAAGCTGTTCGCCTTTATTTATTTTTTTATTTTTGGACAGAGTCTTATATTGTGATTTGGGATTCATTGAATCAGTTGAAATGGTTGACCAGTAAACCCCATGTATAGTCTCAACACTAGATTTATAAGCATATGCCAACAGAATTTTTAACATGAATTTTAAGGGTTGAACTTAGATCTTTCTCCTGAGCTATATTCCCAGCCCCTAGACTACTAGCCTCTTAACTGTCTATATGCGGGTAAGCTTATCCTTTAAATTAGAGTTTGTGTGTCTAGTATAGGTGTGTGTCAACAGTAAGCCTGTGTGTTTGTGTTTAGAAATTCACATCTGATCTCTTCTTCTAAAACAAAGTTCCATCTTCTTTCCTTCCTTCCTTCCTTCCTTCCTTCCTTCCTTCCTTCCTTTCTTCCTTCCTTCTTCTCCCCCCCGTCCTCCTCCTCCTCATTATGATGATGATGATGATGTGTGGTGCCTTCTATGGTGTTGACATTGATGTCAAGTAACAACTTTTGGGAGTCAGTTCTCTCCTCCCACTGGTTGTCAGGCTTACACAACAAATGCCATCTCACTATCCACTATCTATTTTTGCCATAGAGTATCTTCACTGAACTTAGGGTTTCTCACTGTTTTGGCCACTCTGACTGGCCTCTGGAATCTTCTTGTCTCTGGTCATCTTCCTATACCCTCTCATCCAAGAGTTATAGAGCTTCTTGCTTTAACTTGGGTGGCTAGATATCTAGGCTTAGATCCTCATACTTACATAACAAGCTTTTTATGCACTGAGTCATCGCCTCAGCTCCTGTGCTCTTTTTTAAAGCAGCAATTTCATCAGTAGGAAAATACTCCTTTTTTTTTGTTTGTTTTGACTGTCTTTATGTGCTTCTTTGTTCTTGCCTTCTCCCTCTCTCTCCTCACTCTCATTCTTCTCCCTCCTCCTCTCCCCTTCCCTTTCTTCTTCTACCTCTTCCTCCTTCTACCCTGACCCCTGACCCATCTGTCTTCTCTGGGACAGGGTCTTACTGTACAGTCGTGGGTCACCTGGAACTCACTCTGTAGACCAGGCTGGCCATTGAACTCAGATGTCTGTCTTCCTCTGCCTCCTGACTGATGGAATTAAAAGACATGCACCACTTGCTCTTGATATTTTTTAAGGCAGAATTTTAATAGGCAGTTGGTCTTACAAATAATATATATTCCTATAATCTGTTTTTAAAAACTAATAAACTAATCCTCTACTATAAACCTTCCTCTCCTTCCCTTTATCCTCTCCTTGCTCTTTTATACATACAGTGTCTCTTGTAACCTTGCTGGTCTTGAACCCTGAATTCATGCATGTTGGCACACACTTTACTAACCGAAGTAGTTAGTACTACTAGCCCCTATCCTGCACTTAAAGCTGTTTTACAATTTTACAACAATAACAAAAGACCTTAATTGCATGTTTCTTACAGGGTAAAATGAAATAATTTTATTTTTATTTTATGTATATGAGTATTTTGTATGTCTAAGTATGTCTGTGTATCACATCATTGCCTAGTGCCCACAGAGACCAGAAGAAGGCATTGGATTCCCTGAAACTAGAGTTCCATAGAATTGTGAGACTCTATATTGATGCTGGGACTCTTTGGAAGAGCAACAAGTGCTCTTAACCACTGAGCCATCTCTCCATTTCCAGCGCCATGTTCACTTTCTAATATGAATGAGTGCTGTATAAATGAATTGGGTTTCTTATATCTTTAACAATCAGGATAAAAGGCATGCACCCTACACTTGGACCCCTCACCTCTTTTCTTGATACTCTTTTCAGGATGTACTGAGAAGTTGATCTTCTCCTTTACCTATGGATGTTTGCTGTCTGTAATCCATATTTAGAAACTCCTTTAGCTTAACATCAAAGTATGGAAGCCAGCTATTTGCAAAAGAGCATCTAAATATGCTCTTTCTTGGCCATTCTTTCGTTCCCTTCTTTTTTTTTTTTCTTCCCTTTTTTTTTTTTTTTTGGTTGGTGTATGTTTGTGTGAATGTGTACACAGCGTGAGTATGTGTGTGTTTGATTTTTATATTTTCCTTATTTTTAAAAGACACTTTTAATGCAGACCAGGTTGGTCTGAAGCTTGGTGTGTGGCCAAGAATGATCTTGAACTGCTTATCTTCTTGCATCTCTCTCTGTAGTGTTGGAACTACAGGTAAGAGCCAACATGTCTGGTTTTAAAGGAGCCTCTAAAAATACTGAATATTAATCTGTTGAGATGGTTCTTGCTTCTAAGTCTGATGCCCTGAGTTTGATCCCTAGCACCACCCCTACAAGTTGTCTTTTAGATTCACACATGCCACGGTGCATGTGTATTATCATGTGTCTGTAAAGAGCTCTTGTCCTTGATCTGTATTCTGGTTGTGGTTCATTCTTGGAGTTCACCACACTGTCTAGTTGTAAACTACATGAAGCTTTTCTTTGATGTTAACTCTAAGGAATGAAAAAACTTACCAAATGTGGCATGTGCCTTTAATCCCAGCACTTGGGAGGCAGATCTTTGAGTTCAAGGACAGCCAGGTCTACAGAGCAAGTTCCAGGGTAGCCAGGACTACACAGAGAACTCTTGACTTGAAACAAATAAACAAAAAGCAACAAAAGTGAGGCTTACCAAATTCATTATAGAATTACAACTATTAAATATCAGGAAAGTCATTATGAGTCATTAAAAGTATTATTATTGGTGTTGTCAGGTTATTGAAGTTTATACTTATGGAATTACACCAGTGATTGATTTCTAAGCATCAAAGATGTTTTATGCTATTCAGCATTCTTTTATGGCCTTAAAGATTTTCAAATACAATTTTCATAGCTTATTCATTTTAAAAATCTGAAATATTTGAATAGTATATAAAATATCTTCCAGAATTAATCCAGTTGGGGTAGGGTATGTGTGTGTGTGCTAGTGTATCGTGTATCATCGTATTTGAATAGAGAAGATTAAAGGACCACTTCAGATGTTGGGCCTCGCCTTGCATCTTATTTGAGACAGGTTCTCAGCTGCTTTACTGTGTATAACATACTAGCTGGCCTGTGAGCATTTGGAGATTCTATCTTGCCATATAGGTACACTGGGTTTACTGACATGTGCTACTCTTCTGGCAATACATGGATTCTGGGGATTCTAGCTCAGTTCCTTACAATAGTGCAGCAAGCTCTTTCACTACTGAGTCCATACCTAAGCCCTCCAATGCCTGTTCTACTACTAACATTGTCTTTGGATTTTTATTGCTATAATAAAACAACACAGCCATAAACAACTTGGGGAGGAAAGAGTTTATCTCAGCTTGAAACTCTCAGGTCACACTCTGGGAGGTCAGGGAGGAATACATAAGTAAGAACTGAAGCAGAGGCTGTGGATGGCTACTGCTACTGTCTTTAATTTCCACTGCCTGTTGAACCTGTCTTCTTAGAGCACCTGGGGCTACCAGCCTGGGCCATCCCCAGTGAGCTGCACCTTGTCACAACAGTCAGTCAAGGAAATGCACCACAGGCTTGCCCACAGGCCAATTTGGTGGGGGGCATTTTCTCCAAAGTGTCTGTAGCTTGTGTCAGGTTGACATAAAACCAGTCAGCATGAACATTTTTTGCCCCCTTTCAATTTTGTGTAATTTATTTTATATTCTTACAGAAGTCTTCATTTGCACCTTTTGTTGGACCTTTCTTTCAACTGTCTTTCTTTTGGTCATATATTTCAGAACTTTTCTTTGGTAATATGGGTTTATATGCTTTTAAATATTTATGTGTACTTGCAAATTCCCATGACACACTTGTGGAGGAAGACAGTTTGCAGAAATCAGTTCTCTCTTCCACTGTGTGATTCCCAAGAATTGAACTGAGATTGTCATGCTTTCTGGCAAGTACCTTTTTGCTGAGTCATCTCACTAGTCCTCTTTATATGCTTTTAAAATCTGTTTTTTAGTCTGGGGATATAGCCCAGTTCGATATTCTTATCTGACATGTGTGGGGCCTGAGTTTCAAATTACAACTTCAATTTCCAGTGCTGCAAGAAACAACAGCCCATTGCCCCCCTTCATTTTATATTGAGAATATTGATCTGTCTACCTGCTATGAACACTGGGGCCGTTTTTACTTAAAGAGTTACAAAAAGAAAGTGCCTGTGAACCTTCTATTTGTGTGTATATGGCAGGTATATAATGTTATTAACTTCCGCCAACTCTCTGGATTGCTTTATCCAGAGAGACCAGAGTAGAAAATATTCTATTCAGGGTTGCTGGGTTGAAACAAATGAAGGGAAGTTCTGAGGTTCTGCTTTTGTCTTTTGTGTTGATCTTGAGGAGTTCTGAGAAGAACTCACCTTGAAGCTCTGCCCCTCCAGCGGAGAAATGTTCATCTCAGTAAATAAACTGAAAGCTAGCAGCCTTTCCTAGATCACAAATATTCCATGCGTGGACCTAATTCCTTCAGATTCATAGCATACGTCCTCTGATGTGGGTATGCTTCAGTGTGAGGTTACTGCAGACAATAGAGGTGTGCAGATCCTGGATTAGTAGATCAGAATCTTGTGTTATCCTCAGTAGGTAAGCTATGCATATTGATTATATTTGTGAAGGTGTGTCTATTCCTGTGCTACTAATTAAGAAGCCAATAACATCAAAAGCATCTATCAGTTTCAAAATTTCATTGTAGATTAATCTCAGTGAATAATTCTAACTGAATTATTTTGCAATGTCTAGAAACACATTTGACACATTGTATTTATATTTGTTTAAGTTTGTTTTTGACAAATATATCAAAATTAATTTAACAGTTTTTACAAAACCAACAGGATTGCCGGGCAGTGGTGGCACATGCCTTTAATCCCAGCACTCGGGATGCAGAAGCAGGCGGATCTATATGAGTTTGAGGTCAGCCTGGTCTACAAGAGCTAGTTCCAGAAGAGGCTTCAAAGCTACAGAGAAACCCTTTCTCAAAGAAACACACACACACACACACACACACACACACACACACGAAGACATCCCCCCCCCACAAAGAATCAGGATCTTTGTATATTCTGTATTCAGTTTTTACATTGTGAAATTCTTGTCAAAATGATGACAGGATAATGTTAGCTTTATAGAATTTAGAACTAATTATTTTCTTATGTGTTCATCTTTATCTAGGAAGCATTTTTTGGAAAAGATCTTCTAGATACCAGCAGACAAAACAAGCTGAGTTTAGATAATCTATCAGAAGATGCACCGCAGCTTTCATATAAAACAGGTTTCTTGGATCCTTCCTCAGATCCGCTACTGAGTTCATCTTCTGCTTCAGCAAAACCTGGAACTCAGGGTACGTAGACTAATTCACAGGTATTTTCTTTATACCACATGTCATTTACCTTCTAGTTAGTATAAAACACTCCTTAGAAATACTTTTGTTTGATTTCATATATATTATTAAAGTTAACTTTATTGAAATATAGTTTATATTAAATAAATGTAACAATTTTAGTGGAAAGTTCTAAAAGACTTTTCAAATGACTTGTCAGATTAACCTACCAGTATGATAATCACCAAAATCAGGAGTTGTGAGTAAAAAACCTTTCAGTTTATACTTTAACTGTTAAAAGTTGACAGTGTCAACTACACAACCTAAAGAAATTCTGACGTGTCAAAAACTGCAAAATGAAGTTGGGAGTGGTGGCACTCGCCTTTAATCTCAGTACTTGAGAGGCAGAGGCAACAGAATCTCTGTGAATTTGAAGGTCAGCCTCGTCTGCAAAGCAAGTTGTAGGACAGGCATGGCTACAAAGAGAAATCCTGTCTCAAACAAAAGAAAACAAGTAAACAAAAGCTGGAAAATGAATTTCTCCAGTTGGGAATTGTTTGTAGATAGTATAGTATATCCACATGTAGTTTTCTCACCACATAGACACTCTGTACCAGTTAGTTCATTGTTATAAGGGGCTGTCCAATGTCTTGCAGTATAATTATTGTCACTTCTGATCTCCTGAGATCATGACTATTTTTCTCCATCTGAATATAGTGGTATGCGTCTTTAAACCCAGCAGCTGGGAGACAGAGTCAGACAGGTCTTTATTAGTTCAAGACCTGCCTGATCTATAGAGTAAATTCTGGAGCAGCCAGAGTCACATAGTGAGATCTTGCCTCTCAAAAGACTTAAACAAACAAATAATTGTCTGTATGTATGTCTCCAGTAATTCTTAAATCATTAATGAACAAAATTGCTCCTTGTTGAGAACCACTGTGTAGATGTAGGGTATGTAGGTGCTATTAAAATCAGAAGAGGGAGAGTTGAGGGATGGCTCTTTAGGTAAATGGTTTGCTTTGCAGTTACAAGGACCTACATTTGATCCCTAGAACCCGTATGAAAATTCTGGATATGGTGGTGTTTACTTGTAATCCCAATACTGAGGAAGTGGAAACAGGAAGATCACTGTGACTTACTGCCTAGACATTCTAGCTTAATTGTTGAGCTCAGGCCAGTGAGGCTCTGTGTTAAAGGGAGGTAGATTTTCCTGATGATGACACCTGAGACTGTCTTCCATTCTACACATGCACGCGTGCATTGGTGTATGTGCACATGCATACATGCGCGCGCACACAGAGAGAGAGAGAGAGAGAGAGAGAGAGAGAGAGAGAGAGAGAAATATAATATGCATACATACTATCTGTACAAACTTGTGTGTACAGTTTTAAAAACTAGAGTCATGAAGGAGGCTAAAGATATAGTTCAATTGGTAGACTCTTTGGCTGTCATGCATGAAGCATTGAGTTTGATTCCAGTACCTCATAAACTGGACGAGGTGTCATGTGCCTATATTCCCATTTAAGAAATGGAACCAATAGGGTCAAGTTCAAGATATAATCCAGTATGTAGTGAGTTTAGAGGCAGTCTGGGCAGCATAAAACCCCCAGCCTCATGAAGAAAAATATAAAGTGAAGGAAAGAAAGGAAACACATGTGTTTTTCAGTATTTATATCAATTTAAGAGTTACAATCACAATGGTTTTTTTCTTCTAGAATCTATAGTACTACCAATTATAGTGTGATTTTATTTTCTGGCAAGCTTTTTTTTTTGCACTTTGTTAGTCTTTAATTTTATAAACTCATTTTAGAAAAAATATCATAAGTAGAAGTATACTAAATAATGACTTTCAGTATTAAGTAATTAAAGTTTATTTTACCCACATTGTCCTGTCATGAAATATAATCAACTTCCTTATGCTATAGGTTATATCTACAAAAACAAAAGACTAATTTAAGGGATTTGAGTACCTGAAGATTTTTGTATCTTTAGGGTTGTCTTACATACCAAAGGACAACATGTGCAAACTTTTATTTTTGATTTGACTTACTTAAAATAATTGCAGTCAGTCTTCTCTCTTCTCAGGCGAATAAACAATGATTAACAAAGAAGGATGAAAAGATGAGAGCATGATTTTGTTTAGTCTTACCAGATTCATACACAAAATTACTTTGTTTTATTTTATGATGTTTTTAAGTACTCATTAGTTCTTATTCATATGTTTTAAACATTGTATAATGGCTGGTTATTTCAAAAAATATGTTAGATATATGACTTGCTTCTTGAAGTGTTAAATTAAAGTTACTTGTACAAAGGATATGTTAGAAATATTATGACATGTGACTTGAGTTAAATGGCTGTTATTTGCATTTGAATTTGAGGATAAGGTCTGAGTTTGATGGGGACACAGGATAGAACATAAGTTGATACAAGTGTTTCTTACATAAAATTTCCTAAGATGTGATGATTTTGTAGTAAGGCCAGAACTTAGACTAGAATAGCGCTCGTTACAAAACATAAATGTAGGGTTTTTTTTCAGTTAATCTACTTCTTGCATATATATAGAAAGTTTAATGGAAGTTGCCTTTTTGAACATTTCATTTAATGTAGACATGAACACACTTAACAAAATAATATTTATTATTATTTTATGTACATGGATGTTTTACCTGAACGTATATTGTGCACTAAGTTTGCAAATGATGCCCCTGGAGACCAGAAGAGGGCACAAATTCCTTGAAACTGAAGTTTAATCTGAAATGGTTGTGAACTGCCATGTGGTTGCTAGGAATTGAATTTGATCCTTTTAAAGAGCAGCCGGTGCTCTTATCTGTTGAACCGTCACTCCAGCTCCAGGGATGGATGTTTTAAAATCTAGTCTTAAAAAGTTTATGATATAATTTTTTATCTAGTAAGTTTTCATTACTTAAAAGCAAGAGGGCTTTTTCATTAAGTGCTTACCCTGTAAACTAAAGGCCCTGAATTTGAGTTCAGAACTCATGTTAAAAAATTGGGCATGGTTTTATATGGTAGTAATCCCAGTACTGGAAAGGTGGAGATAGGAAGATTCTCAGATGGCCAGCCTAGTCTATTTAGCAAGCTTCAGGCCAGCAAAAGACCTTATTTCCAAGAACAAGGCGAGTGGCACCTTATGAATGACACTGAAGTTGGCCTTGAGTACCTCCCATATGCAAGCATACACGCGCACACACACACACACACACACACACACACACACACACACACAGAGAGAGAGAGAGAGAGAGAGAGAGCAGTCCCCTCATAACCACAGTATTTTTTCTTTTAAATATACCAATCTGTAGAAAGTATTTCATACATGTACTTAATTTGTAGTATTATAAATATATATTTAAAGTTTTATGTATTTTACAAATATGAATGTTTAACCTGCATGTATGTGTAACATGTGCATGTCAGGTGCACTAGTTAATCAGAGAGAGCTTGGATCCCCTGGAACTGGTATTGTAGATAGTCATAAACCACAGTATGGCTGCTGGGAACCAAACTTAGTCCTTTGCAAGAGCAAGTACTCTTAATCACTGAGCCATCTCCCCAGTTCTGTGGTGTGGGTGAGTGGGTATGGTGTGTATTTTAAAGATTTATTTATTTTTGTGTATGTGACTATTTTGCCTTCTTATATGTTTTGTTCACCATGTATGTGCACTGTCCACGGAGGCCAGAAGGGGGCATTGGGTCTCCCAGAACTGGAGTTTTAGTTGGTTGTTAGCTGACATGTGGGTACTGGAAACATGTGTGTCCTCTGACAGTGCAAGAAAAAGTATTCTTAATCACTAAACCATCTCTCTAGCTCCTGGAGTGTTACTTTTATTCCATTAAAAAATTTTTGTTGCCTTTAATTAAAATACACTTGACAAAGCTTAAAACTTTCAGATATTCTTAGTTTGAGTGGCTAAGGTAATTACTACTGGTAACTTTAGTAAGAGTTTCACTTTTTTTTTTTACTTGATTAGGTAAAAATCTTTAGAATCCTCCTCTTTTCATTATTTACATTTTTCATCTTTACTTCTCCATAGTTTGGTCTCTACTTTCAAAGTAAACCCCAAAGTCAGCTTCAGCCATTTCAATTTGTCTACCATGCAGTAATAACTTGCATTACCTTTCATTCACACTGCACAAGGTCGCAAGGCTTCTAATGCTCCCATCCCCCCATACTTTTCTTCACTAGTCTGTTCTGCTCATGTCTTCCAGTATTCTTATACTCCCCTCAAACTCCACAGCAAAGCCCAGTCTTCGCCACACTCTTCAGAACTTTGCCCAGGCTTGCGCTGGCTATAACATCTGTCTCTTTGACTCTCGCTGTGATTCCTTTAACCACTTTGGCCTTCTATGTCAGCTAGGGTAGCTGATTTCCGTATGTATACAGTGTTTTCACCTACTTTGTTTTTTGTTTTATTTTGCTCTCTACATAATGGAGAAAAATGAGAACCAACAATGGAATCAGGAAAACAATCAAAAAATTACTTGAATTAGAAAACTCCTTTGTATAGTAACCCTAAATGTAGATGGTCTTATTTTGTTTTGAAACAGAATGTTGCAATGTAACCATGGCTTTTCCAGAACTTGGTATGGAAATCAGGCTGACCTCCAACTCTAGAGACCCTCTTACCTCTGCTTGCTGCTAAATTGATTACCTTAGCGTGATCTTAAGTCCCACATAGTGGATGGAGAAAATCCGTTCCTGCAGGCTCTCCTCTGACCCCTCACACAGACATGTGCATGCTTTTTCCTTCCTTCCCATACTAAGTGTAGAAGAGAGAGTATTAACAAACTTTTAACCATATTAACCAAAAAAGACAGAAGATTGAAAACGAAGCAAAAGGAGATGAAACTAGTGATGAAAAAGGAGACATAACAGATACTGAAGAAATTCAGTGGCTAATTAGGAGACACTTGGAAAATCATACTATAAAATGCTAGAAAATGCTGAATATGCATAAATTATTAGTTGCATATGACCTATTAGTTAAATCAATCTCAATCTCTCTCTCTCTCCCTCTCCTTCCCTTCCTCTCTTTCTTTCTAGAGCTTTTAAGAGTCAAAATCTATCGCAGCACTTGGGATGCATAGGCAGGCAGATCTCTATGAGTTCAAGGCTAGCCTGGTCTATATAGTGAGTTCTATGATATCCAGAACAAAGGGTGAGACCTTGTCTCAAAACAAAACATAAACCTCAAAACCAACAACAACAGAGTCAAAACTTGGAACCTGACAGTTCTAATGAGCTAGACGTGGCCATCGCGCTCTAGGCCAGTTAAACAGACAAGTGTGAAAGTGAAAAGCAAAGAAGAGATGTAACACTATCATATGAGTAAGAAGAACAGAGAAGTCCAGTGGCCTCTCTCTTCCCCTACATCCCCCTCCCCAGTCCATCTCTCAGGTCCTGATATGAGGTTTTGGTTTAAACGGAGGATAGTCATGGAGAGGGTGTGGTCTCATCCATCATTGATTTATCATTATTTGGACTCTGATCTCTCCTTCAAGGTGGTCTGACCAGTCAGACTGTGTGAAATCTCTTGCAAAACTCACATCAGCCTTTTCCTTCTCCCAGCATGAGACTCCTTGAGAAATCCTATTTCTTGGGGTCCACCATTTCAGTAGTCTAAAAGCTAAAGAGAAGGTGCAAATGTCTTTCATGTATTTTCATTCCTGCCAGACCTATTCTCCAACAACATCAGAAGTCATATTTATGTTTGAAAGACTCCACCCTTAGCCCCACACATTGCATACTGACTCCACACTGCGTATGGGGCTGCTTCTTTGTCAAGAAAGTCAGCCAGGCAGAGCGCTCGCACGCGCGCTCTCTCTCTCTCTCTCTCTCTCCCCCCCTCTCTCCCCCTCTCCCCTTCCTCCCCCCCCCCCCCCGCTTCTCCTCTCCCTCCCCTCTCTCTCTGTCCTGGAACTTGCTTTTTAAATGTGGTCTCAAACTTTACATGCCTCTGCCTCCCTACTGCTGAGGTTAAATGCATGTGCCACCACCACCCAA
Organism: Myodes glareolus; assembly: GCF_982192425.1. Lineage (NCBI taxonomy): Eukaryota > Metazoa > Chordata > Mammalia > Rodentia > Cricetidae > Myodes > Myodes glareolus. The sequence goes on along the minus strand of NC_142031.1, from coordinate 114,193,574 downwards.
ATCAAGAGACTATTAACAACTTAAACATAGCCATAGAGAGCAAAGCTGAACATCTCTTCATGATTCTTTAATCATGAAAATACTAGCTCTGAAGATGTTAGCCATAGAGGGAACATACCTCAATATTACAAGGAAAACTTGGATAATCAGCATTCTAAATTGAGTAAATTGAAAGCATTCTTTCTGAAATCAGGTAAGAGTACGTACTGTCTCTTTATTCAGTACAGTGTTTGAAATATTATGGTACAAAACAAAGCAAGCTAAACAAAAAGATTAAAAAATCAGAAAGAAATTATCTTTATTTGTGGTCAGTCTAATACTGTACTAAAAGACTTTCCCAGAAAACTCAAAAAAGTAACAGGTGACAAAATTTATATGCACAAATCAGTAGTTTTTCTATATGCTAATAACAAATTTGCCTAGAAATAAGTCAGGAAACTAGTCCTGTTCACAGTAAGTAACTAAGACCAAAATACACAGATATTAGCCTAATGAGAGAGATAAAGGACATTTACAATGAAAAAATTGGGGATAACAGTGGGAAAGAGAAATATATAGAGCTCATGTTCATAGGTCCACAGAACTAATATTGTGAGATCAGCTTTACTGTCTAAAGTCTGTAGGACATTGCATTCTTTAATAAAGTCACAGTGCAGTTCCTCAAAGAATTGGGGGAAAAGTCAACTGAAACTACCAAAGCCCCTGAATAAACAACACAGTTCTTAGCAGAAACAATAGTGCTGATATGGAGGCATTACCACAGTACCAGATTTTAAATTATACTATGGAACTATTGCAACTTGAATATGATCCTGGCACAAAATATGGGCATATAGATCTGTGGAATGGAATAGAAGATGCAGAAATAAATCCTTACAGTTACAGTTACCCAATATTTGTCAACTATCCAAAAATAAATTTGGAAGAAAAGGTAACATCTTCTATAAGTAATGCTGGGAAATGTACATATTTGCATGTAGATAGTGAAACTCAGTTTCCATCTCTTACTGTAAAAAAAACAATTAAAAGTAGATCAGACAACTTTCTATAATACTTGAAGATAACTGATACTAATAAAAATACTTTATAGAGGCATAAACAAGGAGTTTTTTGAAAGTGGCACTAATATTATAGAAAATAATTCCAGATACAACAAATCAGACTGCATGAAGTAAAAATGGAGCTGCACAGAATAGGAAACACTCAGTAGAGTGAGGAGATCGCTTACAGAGTTAGAGAAAATCTTTGTCAACTATGTGTCTGACAGAATTAATATAAACTCCATAAGGAACTAAAGGCTAACTACCACCCCCTAAAAAACACTTGTTAGTTAGTCAACAGGAAAACTTAGACTGTTTTCAAAAGAAGAAATATCAGTGTTCAGTGAATACATGAAAAATGTTCTACATCCTTAACCATCAAGAAAATGCAAATTAACTGATGTTATGGCACACCCTTTTAGCCCAAAACTGGGGAGGTAGAGGCAAGCAGATCTCTGTGAGTTCAAGGGCAGACTGGTCTACATAGGCTCTCCAGGATAGTGAATGCTACATAGTGAGATCTTGTCTCAAAAATGAGAGGAGGGACAGGTAATGCAGATTAAAACTATGTTGAGATTCCAGTCACAGTGGCTGAGTTGCGAAAACAGCAACATATGCTGACAAAGATGTAGTAGAAATGGAATCTTAGAGACTGTTGGTGGGAATGGAAAGTCGTACAACCTCTATATGGAAATCATAGAGGTTTATCCAGAAACTCAAAACTAGTATATGATCCAGCTGTGCAACTTCTTAATATAACCCAAGAGAACTGAAGTCAGCTTCCCACAGAAATCCTTGCATATATATGTTTATTGTATCCTCCCAATACCAAAGATGTGAAAGTAGGCTGATGTCAATCAACAGATGACTGACTGTACAGAGAGAGCATAAGAAAGACAGTGTGGGACAGAAGGCACCAGCTGATAGGGGCTGTAATGAGTATGTAATAATTTTGATGTGTACAAAGCATAATACAAGTGTATGAAAATGTTATAGTGAAAAGCATCATTTTGCATGGTAGCAAAAATTTCAAGTAAAAGAGACTTGAAAACTGGGTATAGCAAAATCTACCTGTGGACAGTCATCTCTGGAAATGTTATTTCTGCCTATTTTTCAAATATATCCTCACAGCCTGTTTTATTTCCTTACTTCATTGTTACTTATGACCACTGAGCCCATGAGAACAGGTCATTTGTTAACAGTTCATCTTGTTCCAGTGACTTGGACAATGTCCATAGACATAGTTCTTTGGTATTAAGACAGTCTTCTGGTTAACAATCAGTACTCAACAAACAGGAACAGAAGTAGTAGATGCCTGGCTTATGCCTTATTAGAAATTTCTGAATACTAAGTCCGTTTTTCATACTTTTTTTTACATTGTACTGTATTTCTAGATGTCATTCTTAGTTATTCCACTTAAGTAATAAATTAATTTTTATTTTATAAGATTTTGATTTTCTTTTTATTGCTTAATGGTCTTCAATTTTTATCTCTTTTTGTCAGTAAACATCAGTCTTAAAAACAAAATCTGAAATTTTAATGTTTTGTTAACCAAAAAATAAGTACCTTTGATTTTAATTCCTTAAAGTCGTGATGGTCTTTAATTTTTATCACTCTGCCAGTTGTCTCAGCAGCTGCTATATTCTAGATACTTAGGACATTTTAGAATTTTATGTCTAGGAAAATACTTAATTTTCATATACTTACTATATTTAGGTACTGCTGATGACCCATTAGCTGATATTTCTGAAGTCTTAAACACAGATGATGACATTCTTGGAATAATCTCAGATGATCTTGCAAAATCAGTTGATCATTCAGGTATACATGAATACTGTTTGCCTGATTTCTGTTTTGTGATTTAAGAGCTGTATGGATGTGGAACACTTTTATTTTTCCCAATAATGGAAGTGGGTTTGATGTTTTGCTTTGATTTTTTTTTTTTTTTGACCGTGTCAAAAAAGCCAGTATTTGATCTTCCTTGACTAGCTTTAGGAGGGGACATAGCAAGTTGACTCATTCCTGTTACCTAATTGCATCAGATTTAAGGCATGTTGCCTTAAAAGTCTTGCTGCACTTTCTCCTCTTTTTGTGTGTTTTCCCTTCCCACTTCTGTGGTAATCATCCATTTTATTTGATTTGGGTCTTGTAGGTCTTGATTTATGCACTTTCCAGGTTGGGAGCTCACCCTTCCCTTTTGGTAAGAACTGAGCGATGGATGGCACTGACTAGAAGTAGTCTTTCTTAGTAGTGATCTCAGCTGGAGCAGCCTGTAGGTGCATGCGTGTTCATTAGTAGTGCTAATGCGTCACTAATCCATACTTTGCTTTTCCCTTCTTGTGTACAGCTAAAGCATAGTGCTTTCAATGACTTCCTTAATAATTTTAATGAATGGTTCTTATATATTATATAACAGTAGTTTATAATATTACCTGAATAATAGTTTCTAATACAATATTAAATACAAGCAGACTAAAATGTAAGACTAATGGTATTAAGAAAGTACGAAGAAATAGATTGATAGGCTACTATTATTAGATGTTATAAAGTTATGAGCATAATTTATATTTTCAGATTATAACTATGAAATATTTAAAAATAATAATTGAAATTATTTACAAAAGATAATTGTGAAGCTGTAATACTGAGTGTGCATTTTTGAATTAATTTATGCCAAACCTTATTCCTGATTCACATGTTGTATTTGACAGTTGACCTGATGATACCACTGGTTTTCAAGTTAGAGCAGTTATTTATGTAATTGCATCTTATATATTCTTAAAAGTGTTTAGATTTTGTAGATATTGCCAAGTTGAAATCAGTTATGTTCTGTTGTTCCTCAGGTAATATATTTATTTTGAAGAAAAGATAACTTTAGGCATCATATAAACATTGTAGCTAAATATTGTAATAGCCTTTCCAAAGTACTACCAGAATTCTGATAATTATAATTCAGAAGTGTAGGCTTCTTTTAAATCAGTATTGTGTGTTAATGCATATAGATAGTGTTGTCTATTTTGTAAATGTGCTGGACTCACCTTTTCATTTATTTTACCTTATTCTTTTAGATATTGGCCCCATTGCTGATGATGCTTCCTCTTTGCCTCAGCCAAGTGTCAGTCAGAGTTCACGACCGCTAAGTGAAGAACAGCTAGATGGGATCCTCAGTCCTGAGCTAGACAAAATGGTCACAGATGGTAAAATATTTACCCTACATCTAGGCTTTCTAAAAGACATGAGTAAATATGACTTTCAAAGCTTTTTGCATGCAATTTTACGCTTGGACTTGCTTTCATAATTTTTCTATTAATTAAATGCTATTTTATATCCATATATTGAATAGGTAATTATTACTGTTTTTTTTTTATTCTAGGAGCAATTCTTGGAAAGTTATATAAAATTCCAGGTATATTTGTTTTTATTGTTTTACTTTATAACAAGTGGCATTCCACATTGAATGACCCTAATAATTTTCATGTTATTTCTGTGATTATTTTACTCAGAGCTTGGAGGAAAGGATGTCGAAGACTTGTTTACTGCTGTACTTAGTCCTGCTACCACTCAACCAGCTGCATTGCCGCAGCCTCCTCATCCACCACAGCTATTGCCAATGCATAATCAGGGTATGCTATTACCTTCTAAACATGATTTTGGTTGCGTGTGTATTTGCAGGTATATGCGAGGGTGTGCACACATCAGCCTCAGGTGATGTTTCTTAAGAGCTATCTTCTTTGCTTATTGAGAGCAGTACAATGCCCAGATTACTTATTTATCTATTATTGTGTAGAGTATATGTGCTCAATCGTGAATGTGTGTCAGAGGGAGAGGCTAGGTAGCGGTCAGAGAGCAATATGCAGGAATCAAGGCTCTTTTTCTGCCTGTTGTTCTCAGAGATTGAACTCAGATTGTCCAAACCCTTGGTCACAGGGGCCTTTACCCACTGAACCATCTTGCTGGCCCATTTTTGGAGTCCCATTAATTTTTTCTGATTTATTTATGTGTGTGTATAACTGTGTGGGCACATGCACTCTGGTGCATGTGTGGAAGACAGGACATCATTTGGATGTTGGGGATCTAACTTAGGTGTTAAGACTTGGCAACAAGCACTGCCTTTATCCAGTCAGTCTCCTCACTCCTTACCTCCCAGCTCTTTATGCTCTTTAGGCAGCTTACTAATTGATGTATCTCTCCAGCTGAAGCATGGGTGTTTATTACACACGCACATACACTGCCCTGTTCCTTAATGCCACATGGCACAGACTTGTCGGAGAAAACCCACTTTGCTAATGATTGAAAAATACTACCCCCAGTCGGACTCCATGCAGTTCTCTAACACATAAGATTCATTTTGAGACTAGCCCATCCTTGCTCCTTAATTTGCATGCACCATTTGTAATGGTGCCTGGCCTCTCTTCTTTCCTCAGTCCCCCCCTAACTCACTTTTCATTCTGCTCATCCACACATGGTGACTACTCTCTTTGGGTGACCATGCCTTCCCTGAAACAATTAAACTCAACAAGTCATGTCTCAGTTTTACTATTGTTTCTTCAGAGGTCAAACATGCTTAACCCTACCCCCCATGTGCTTTCATTTGTAGAGAGTGGCACAAATATAAATGCTTTTTGAGGTGATAACTTTTCTCTTTTTAGCTTGTGATCTCCTCAAAGATTAGATTCTCATCCTGTTCATCATAGGATGTATGTTCAGAGTCAGTCAATGACTTTTGCCCATTTTTAAATTCCTGTGAATGTTTTTGGAAATTTGCCTATTTTGTGGTTTTTTTCTTTTTATTTATTTTATTGTTTTTATTTTTTTCATTAAAAATTTCCGCCTCCTCCCATTTCACCTCCCCTCCCCCTTCCCTCTGCCTCTCCAGTCCTAAGAGAAGTCAGGGTACCCTGCCCTGTGGGAAGTCCAAGGCCCTCCCCCCTCCATCCAGGTCTTGGAAGGTGTGCATCCAAACAGATGAGGCTCTCACAAAGCCAGTCCATGCAGTAGAATCAAAACCCAGTGCCAGTGCCTTGTCCCATTTTGTTTAACCAATTTATCTGCTAGTAACAATTTGCAGTCTAAAGTAGGTTCAATCTATAACCCAAGATTTCTCAGAGGATGCATTAAAACCATGTGCAAAGGGATACTGTCCTTTTCCTTCCACCCCTCTATGTGTACATGTATGTGTGCCTGTGTTTATGATTTTTATTTTGGTAGAAACGGGACACACATACCTCATTCTGATTTATAGGTAGTTGCAGTTAGTCAACTCTATAGATAAAAGAATACATGTTATTTTTCTAGTGTTACAAACTGTAGCTATGGTATGGGTGAGTTTTTTTTTCCTTCAGAGAATCATATTGCTAATAGAGTATAGATTTCTGAGGTTTTTACTGAATTGTATGTTAAATCTGTTCTCAGCCCATCTAATTTACTTTAGGTAATTATAACGCGTCTTATTCGCCCCACCCTTTGGTGGTTTTTTTGTTGGTTTGGTTTGGTTTGGTTTTTAAAGACAGGATTTCTCTGTGTAGTCCTGTCTGTTCTGGAAATGCTCTGACTGGCCTCAAATTCAGAGATTGACCTGCCTCTGCCTCTTGAATACTGAAATTAAAGGTCTGCGCCACAACCTCCCAGCTTATCTTTTCCATTTTTAAAGGAAGGTTAGGTAAAAGTGAGAAGGGTAAGAGAGTGAGTGCAAAGATGTCGTGTGGTCTTGTTGTTAGAAACAGAATGTAAATTTAATTTACATTTAGAATGAGAAGAAAGTGAGGCAGAGTGTAGCATTGTTAATGGTAATATGGAAAGTTAAGAAGCAGAAAAGGGAATTTCAAGAAGGTTGAGATAAAGTAAGTGGATGTTTCTTCAGCTAAAAGTTAGGTAAGTGTTCCATTCTTTCCATGAAGTCATTTTTTTTTCTATAAACCATTGATGGTAGTAGGGAAGAACGAGGAAATCTTAACGTTTGTCTAATGTCTACTTGAAAAGAAGATGATAAAGTATTTGGAAAGAGAAGCTGAATTTCAAACCTACAATTTATTGTTTTTGTAGTTAATGCGTATTAAATATTTACGGCCTACCAGGAAATATATGTCCTAAGTAAACACACAGTAGTCCACTCAATGTACACAATTCCTCCATTTTATAAATTGAATTAGAAGTCAGTTCTGCTTTTAACAAGTTCTAGACTTGTATTGGAAACGTAGAGTTGTTGGACTGTAGAACTATTTATATAATATACTGAAATTAGGGAAGTATGATTATTAAAGACCACATTTCAAAATTTTATAACCAAGCTTATCACCCCTTAATCTGTATTATATAGTATAATATTTGAAAAATTACTACTTTAAAATAGTATTAAAAGATTTCATTTCAAATATTTAAGCTTCTTATAATTTATGAATATTTAATAAAATGATTGTTTTTCTTCCTTTAAGATGTTTTTTCTCGCATGCCACTCATGAATGGCCTTATTGGACACAGTTCTCATCTTTCACATAGTTCTCTGCCTCCTGGAAGTGGATTGGGGACTTTTCCTGCTATAGCACAATCCCCTTATACTGATGTCAGGTATTTTAAAATTTTGCTTTTTATGGAAACTTAAATTATACTAACCTTTTTTCTATCTTTAAATTATTATACATGATACTAGTATATATTTGTTCCATTTACTGTGAGTTTTACTTAAGACCACCAAGCACACTTAAAGCTGTTTTCTAAAAATCTTAACTAGAGTAGTTCTTGAGCATAGTGTTAGTAGAAAGTTACTGTGTTTATGAAGTGAATGTGTTTTGTTATTTTCCAGGGACAAAAGTCCAGCCTTTAATGCAATTGCAAGTGATCCTAACAGCTCCTGGGCACCAACAGCTCCTTCTATGGAAGGAGAAAATGATACCATGTCAAATGCCCAGAGGAGCACACTGAAGTGGGAGAAGGAGGAGGCTCTTGGTGAGATGGCAACAGTAGCACCAGTTCTCTACACAAATATTAACTTCCCTAATTTAAAGGAAGAATTCCCAGGTCAGTCATGAGTGGATCTCTTGAATGCCATGCCCTTGTTTTGAAGAGTATTCTACAAAGTTCCTTTTTCAGCACATGTCTGTCTGACCTGGTTGCCCATGGTGCAGATTCCTTTACTTAGTAAACCTAGGCCTTGTGCTCATTTGTATATTTCCCAAAACTTTCTTTTATTTATAAGATTGTCAGTTTTCTAGGTCTTATCAGTGCTCAAGTATGATTTGTTTGATTAAGTACCTTTTTTATTCTTTGAGAATTTCTCTCATATACAATGTATTGTGGCCATCATACATATCTATTCTTATACCTCCAACCCCTCCCAGATTCGCCCCCTCATTCTATTCCAACTTTGTGTCCTCCTTTAATTTTTTTTTCTTTCCTTTGGTTGGTTGGTTGCTTGTTTACTTGTTTATTTATTTATTTTGGTTTTTCAAGACAGGGTTTCTCTGTAGCTTTGGAGCTGTCCTGGAACTAGCTCTTGTAAACCAGGCCGGCCTCTACCTCCCAAGTGCTGGGATTAAAGGTGTGCGCCACCACTGCCTGACTGTGTCCTCCTTTAAAACAAACAAACAATAACAACAAATAACTTAATGAGTTCAGTTTGTGGTGCCTATATCCTGGGTATAGGATCCATTGTCTACCTTTTAGGGATCATACCCTTAAGGAAAATTGATTTTTCTTCCTCTAGAAGCCATCAACTGTCAGTAGCTCCTTGCTAGGTGTGGGAGGTCATGAGCAAACTGCCCTCCTCCAACCCCCTGCAGGTTACCTGGTTTCAACAGAGGCTGGAAGAGGGCATTGGATCCCATGGAGCTGTAATTACAGATGGTTTTGAGCCCTGTGTGGATACTAGGACTCTTACCTGAGTCCTCTGGAAGAGCAATCAGTGATCTTAATTTATGCTGAGCCCCCTCTGTCTCCATTCCCCATTATGGGACTATGTTAGACTTGAAATGCAATGTTTTATCTATGTCTGATACATAAAACCTCAAAGGTAATTTTCTGTAGTATTTGGAGTGTAAGGTTTGTTTAGGCTAAGACTCAATCACCAGCTGTGATTTCATGTTGGAACTCAAAATGTTTTGAATTTAAGTGATTTCTGATTTTAAGATTGTTGATGCCAAACCTGTTTTGTGTTAAAAATATGATATGAATAAGATAATAAGATGATAAGCAGTTTATTATTAGTTTTTATTACAACACTGTATCACCTTATTTCTGAAGTGTGTCTTCTGTGGTTTTGCAGATTGGACTACTCGAGTGAAACAAATTGCCAAGTTGTGGAGAAAAGCCAGCTCTCAGGAAAGAGCACCATATGTGGTATTTACAAATTCCTATGTGTTAATACCTTCCCTCCATTCCAACCCCACCCCATATGTGTTATATCTTTAAACACAGTATTTGAAGCTTATTTTTATTAGGTAATGAAAAGAAATACTTGTTAATACTGAGAAAACTAGCAGTTAGCTTTATTTTAAAGTTATGTGTTAACTCATTTTTCTTTCTTTTACTAAAGAACATAAGTTATTTTTACTAAAGAACAGAACATTTTTAACAGACCAGAGTATTTTAAGGACACAATTAATCTCATCTTAAAATTGTTTTGTCTTTTAACAGATAGTACTGCATTTGCAGTTGAGATTAGTTTCCTTTTTTATGTGTGTGATAGTTACAAAAGAATCTTTATACATTTTGAAAGAAAACACATTGAGACTTCCTTCAAGGAGTTCTGAAATACCACCATAGCTGGAAATGATTAGGGACTTCACAATTCAGATAGTGAATTATTTTTTTCCAGAGGAGCTGGACTGAACCCTTGCTTCAGTTGCGGCCACAGTAAAGCCTTATTGTGAGAAAAATAAATGCTGTTGTCATCTACAAGATTTTTTATGAATCAGTTTTCAGTTATAATGGTAACTTTGGGTGGAGCTAATGGGGGAAGGACTGAGGGATAATTCTATGGTTTGTTTTACCTTAAATTTAGTAATGATAGGATTTTTTTAATGTATAATTTTCCTTATTTAAATTTTAAGTTTAAATAAGTTTAAATCTAAGTTTTAGATTTCCATCTTTTTTAGTTTGAGAATCAATTTGCTATCTTCATCTTTAAATTGAGGGACATGCTAGTTCTTTTTTTGTTCTAATGATGTATTTGAATTATCATAGTATATTTTCTTACCCTAGGATTTCTTGCTGTAATTCAAACACATAAATAGAAATGTCTTTACCTGGTAGTAGCATGTGTTGTGGAGAAAATGGGCTACTATCCAGGTCCTTTTTTTTTTTAAAAAAAAAAAAAAAGAAGCAGACTGTAAGTTTTCAAGAGTGATATTTCAGCTATTTAGCACAAGTTTTATGTCTTAAAAACTAGGATGTATTTTTTATTTTTACCAAAGCAAAAAGCCAGAGATAACAGAGCTGCTTTACGCATTAATAAAGTTCAGATGTCAAACGACTCTATGAAAAGACAACAGCAGCAAGACAGCATTGATCCCAGCTCCCGCATCGATTCGGATCTTTTTAAAGATCCTTTAAAGCAAAGAGAATCGGAACATGAACAGGAATGGAAATTTAGACAGGTATGTGGGGTGTTTGTTTGTTTGTTTTGATGATTTGGTTTTTCAATTGCATTTTAGCTTTTTGGGGAAGAGGGCTTTTTATGTCATTTCAGAATACAGTTCTTAATAGAACCTGAACAAGTGTTAAAATAGATATCCCTTTTTGGTAAAGTATATATTCATATTGGTCTTAGATATTCATTGAAATATTGTAGATAATATACTGCTGCAGGCATAATGACATGCTATGGTGATAATCCCTTGTTAAGAATTTACTAGGAAGCAGTGTGCTAGCTACTTATATCAAGTGATAACTTTGAACTATCTTTTTTTTTCATGATAGTTGTTTCCTTCATGTTCTTTTTTTTCTATCCTAACAGCAAATGCGTCAGAAAAGTAAGCAACAAGCCAAAATTGAAGCCACACAGAAGCTGGAACAGGTAAAAAATGAGCAGCAGCAGCAACAACAACAGCAACAACAGCAACAGCAGCAGCAGCAGCAACAGCAGCAGCAGCAACTTGGTTCTCAGCACCTTCTAATACCTTCTGGTTCAGATACTCCAAGTAGTGGAGCCCAGAGTCCCTTGACACCTCAGCCTGGCAATGGAAATGCATCTCCTGCACAGACATTCCATAAAGACCTGTTCTCCAAACACCTACCCAGTGCCCCAACTTCCACACCTTCAGATGATGTGTTTGTCAAGCCACAACCTCCACCCCCTCCTTCAACCCCATCCCGAATACCCATTCAGGAATGTCTTTCTCAGTCCCAGAATTCTCAGCCACCTTCTCCACAGATGTTCTCACCTGGATCATCTCACTCCAGGCCACCTTCTCCAGTGGATCCTTATGCAAAAATGGTTGGCACTCCTAGACCGCCTCCTGGGGGCCATAGTTTTCCCAGAAGAAGTTCTGTTACACCGGTGGAAAACTGTATGCCTCTGTCTTCAGTCCCTAGGTCCATTCAGATGAATGAAACATCAGCCACTAGGCCATCCCCAGCTAGAGATTTATGTGCTTCCTCCATGACAAACAGTGACCCCTATGCAAAGCCTCCAGATACACCTAGGCCCGTGTTGACAGATCACTGTCCCAAACCTTTTAGCCTTCCTAGATCCCCTGTGATTTCAGAACAAACTACAAAAGGTCCTCTAGCACCTGGAACCAGTGATCACTTTACTAAACCATCTCCTAGAGCAGATGCCTTTCAAAGGCAACGGCTACCCGACCCATATGCACGACCATTGCTAACACCTGCTCCACTGGATAATGGGCCTTTTAAGACCCCGCTGCACCCTCCTCCATCTCAGGATCCATATGGATCTGTGTCACAGGCATCAAGACGACTCTCTATTGACCCTTATGAAAGGCCTGCCTTGACACCAAGGCCTGTAGATAATTTTTCTCATAGTCAGTCAAATGATCCATATAGCCAGCCTCCCCTAACTCCACACCCAGCGATGAGTGAATCTTTTACTCATTCTTCAAGGGCTTTTCCTCAGCCTGGAACCATATCAAGGTCAGCATCTCAGGACCCATATTCACAAGCCCCAGGAACTCCACGCCCTGGTATCGATTCTTATTCTCAAACCTCAGGAACTCCTCGATCCAATCCAGACCCTTATTCTCAACCTCCTGGTACTCCCCGTCCTAACACTATTGATCCATATAGTCAGCAGCCACCAACTCCCAGGCCTTCTCCACAGACAGACATGTTTGTTACGTCTGCGGTAAATCAGAGACACACTGATCCATATGGTCATCATCTTGGAACATCAAGACCTGGGATTTCAGTTGCCTATACTCAGCCACCAGCAACACCAAGGCCAAGAACTTCAGAGGGTTTTACTAGGTCCTCCAGTGTAAGACCAGCCCTCATGCCAAACCAGGATCCTTTTTTGCAAGCAGCACAAACCCGAGTACCAGGTTTACCTGGCCCTTTGGTCAGGCCACCTGATATGTGCTCCCATTCACCCAGGCCACCTGCGCCTGGCCTTACAGACGCATTCAGCCGTGCTTCCCCATCTGCTGCTCGTGATCCCTACGATCAGCCTCCAATGACTCCCAGACCTCAGCCTGACTCTTTCGGAGCTAGTCAAGTTGTCCACGATCTTGTTGACCGTCCGGGTCCTGGGTCAGAGGGAAACTTCAGCACTTCTTCAAACCTTGCTGTAAGCTCCCAAGGACAGCAGGTCTCCAGTGTCTCCCAGCTTCCTGGACCCGTGCCAACTGCAGGAGGAACTGATACTCAGAACACTGTGAATATGTCTCAAGCTGACACAGAAAAACTGAGACAGGTAAACATTACAGTGTTTGTTTTCAAATGTTTTAAACGTAGTATCTGTGGAAGTTCCTCATTAAGTCAAACGGTAATTTCTTCTACACAAATGTTAAAGCTTTTTAAAATTAGTATTTAGAGCTGATTAATGTAAGGAAAAATGAAAATGATAAAATTAATGTCAATTAAATTGTATTTAACCTGGGTCTTATTTCATTCTTCATGAATTCGTTGAAAGATCTTTAAATATGAAAATTCTTAACTTTTTATGGTGGTTATTTGACCAAGGAAAAAGATCCAAATCACCAGTTTTTGTTGTCATTTGTTTGGTTTTGGGGTGTGTGTGTGTGTCTGCATATTTAGTAGTTAAATATAAGTAGTGTTTTATGACACTTTAAAACATTTTGAAATTTTAAACATTATTTTAGTCATTTAATGGAAACATTGGGAATTTTTAAAATGTTTAATTATAAATCTCTGCAATTTTGTTTCTTTCTATTTAGCGGCAGAAGCTGCGTGAAATCATTCTTCAGCAACAACAGCAGAAGAAGATTGCTAGTCGCCAGGAGAAGGGGCCTCAGGATACAACAGTAGTACCTCATCCAGTGCCCTCTCCACACTGGCAGCCAGAGAGTATCAACCAGGCTTTCACTCGACCTCCACCTCCCTATCCCGGGAACATTCGATCACCTGTTATCCCTCCACTAGGACCTAGATATTCAGTTTTTCCCAAAGATCAACGTGGACCCTATCCTCCTGAGGTTGCTGGTATGGGGATAAGACCACATGGATATAGGTAATACTTTTAATTTCCCGCTAGATTTAAGTTGATATTGGAAGAAGGAACTAGACAAATAGTATTATTGTGCCAGAAGTTATTACAGATTTCTACTTCTTTCACCACTGTGAGATACAGTCATTATTTTTTTAAAGTAAGGAAAGGTCATGGAATTCTTTCCTCTAAGAACTTTAAAGCTTCTTGGTAGACCCTTTGCCATTAAATATTGACAGAATATCTGTAATCTTAATGATTGAGTTTACCATGCCAGCCAACTCATATCTTCCAGACTGTAGCTACTGCATTCTAATGAAGCTTTTTATTAATTGATAGACAATAACGATATATTTTACTCTTTTAGTTTAAATTGTAAGATTTCTTAAAGAGCTGCAAATTCGAAAAGTGCTTTCCTTTAGAAACTCTGATACCATTGACTTGTAGAGTAGGTGGAGATGTATGACAGCCCCAAACTTGCTAGTCTTATAAGGAGAGAACTCTTTAATGTGGCACACAATTTATTCTTGCACTATATCTGTTATTTTTTTTATTTTATTTCCCTTTTTATTACTCTTTAGTTGTATTTGTGCCTATTGCTGTTTTGTGTATTTCAAAAAAACTTGTGTAGGGGGAATGTGTTAGAAGAAGTGCATGTGAAGGTCAGAGATTGATGCCGTTTGTCTTCTATCACTCTTTACCGCATATTTTTGAGATTAAGTCTTTCATTTAACCCGGAACTTGCCAATATGGCAAGACTAGCTTTCAAGTGAGCCTTAGGGATGCTCACTAGAATTATAGGCATTTTTTGCATGTGTGAAGGAAATACATATTGTGATTGTCATGCTTGCTCAAGAGAAGTTCTCCCTCCCTTCCTTTCTTTCTCCCTGTCTTTCTTATGAAATTCTATTTGGGTATGCAAGGCACACAACACATGTGGCAGCCAAAGAACAACTTTGTAGAATCAGTTCTATTTTTCATGTGTCTTGGGAGCCATACTCAGGTTGTTTACAGGGCAAGTGCTTTTCCTCATTGAGCCATTTCACTATCCCAGTTCTGTCTATTTAAAAAAGAAAATTAAAGTTTTTTCATATTATATATATTGATTATGATCTTTTCTTCTCTCAAGTCCTCTCAGACTTGCATTTTTCCCATCATTGCACTTAGTAATAGTATTTCTTTTTATATGGATACATAGAGTAACTTAAAACTTTTTATTTTCTCGTTCCAGTTCTAAGTTAATCATCATTCTTAATTATTTGAATGTTTTGTGTTTTTCTTTTTTGCTTTTAGGTTTGGATTTCCAGGACCTGGCCATGGTCCCTTACCAAGCCAAGATCGCTTCCATGTGCCTCCTCAACAAATACAGGGAACTGGGATTCCTCCGCACATAAGAAGATCAGTGTCTATGGAAATGCCTAGACCTTCAAATAACCCACCAATAAACAATCCAGTTGGGCTTCCTCAGCATTTTTCACCACAGGGCCTGCCAGTTCCGCAGCATAACATACTAGGCCAAGCATTTATTGAGTTGAGGCATAGAGCTCCTGAAGGAAGGTCGCGGTTGCCATTTGCTGCTTCTCCTGGCAGTGTTATGGAGTCACCTTCTCATCCCAGGCATGGAAATTTTATTCCCCGACCTGATTTTCCAGGCCCTAGACACACAGACCCTGTGAGACGACCTCCTCAGTGTCTACCTAATCAGCTACCTGTGCATCCAAATTTAGAGCAGGTCCCACCATCTCCGCAAGAGCAAGGTCATCCTGCCCACCAATCTTCTATTGTCATGAGGCCTCTAAGTCATCCCTTAGGTGGTGAATTTTCTGAGGTTCCTTTGTCTGCATCTACTCCATCTGAAACAACACCTGATGCCCTGCAGATAGCCAGTCAGCCCTCTGATGGTCTGGAGGAGAAGCTAGACTCTGATGATCCTTCTGTGAAAGAACTGGATGTGAAGGACCTCGAGGGAGTTGAGGTCAAAGACTTGGATGATGAAGATCTAGAAAATTTAAATTTAGACACAGAGGATGGCAAGGGCGATGACCTGGACACTTTAGGTAATTTGGAAACAAATGATCCTAACCTGGATGACCTCCTAAGGTCAGGGGAATTTGATATCATTGCTTACACGGATCCAGAACTTGACTTAGGGGATAAAAAAAGCATGTTCAATGAGGAATTAGATCTTAATGTTCCAATTGATGATAAGCTAGAAAATCAGTGTGTATCAGTTGAACCAAAAAAAAGGGATCAAGAAGACAAAACTATGGTTCTCAGTGATAACGATTTGCCACAGAAAAAAACCACTGGTACCAGTGAGATAAAGACAGAAGTCCTATCTCCACACCCTAAAGAAGAAACAACAAATGAAATGAAGAAAAGTGATGACAGTAAAGGTGATGCTGACACTCTGTGCTCACAGGCTTCTGCACATACAGACCGGAGTGAGAGGGAAAAGACTCCTTTGCTGTCCACTGATCCGGATATGCTTGAGAAAAGAAACAATCGGGAAAATGCTGGCTCTGGTATAAGTGCCGTTCAAGGGTCCACTCCTCTGCCTGCTCAGGATGTGATGAACTCTTGTGATATAACTGGATCAACTCCAGTCCTTTCCAGTTTACTTTCTAATGAGAAATGTGATAATTCAGACATTAGGCCTTTGGGGTCTTCTCCACCAACTCTGCCCATTTCACCACCCACTCATGGGTCAAGTTTGCCTCCTGCTTTAATAGCACCACCTGGCCCTCTTCTGGATAATGCCATGAATTCTAATGTAACAGTGGTCCCTAGGGTAAACCATGTTTTTTCTCAGGGTGTGCCAGTAAATCCAGGATTTATTCAGGGTCAGTCATCAGTGAACCATAATTTAGGGACAGGGAAACCTACAAGTCAAACTGTGCCTCTCACAGATCAGTCCAGCACCAGTGGCATGTCTGGACCGCAACAGCTAATACTTCCTCAGACATTAGCCCAGCAGAACAGAGAGCGCCCCCTCCTTCTAGAGGAACAGCCTTTGCTTCTACAAGATCTTTTGGACCAAGAGAGGCAGGAACAGCAGCAGCAAAGACAAATGCAAGCCATGATTCGTCAGCGGTCAGAGCCATTCTTCCCTAACATTGGTAGGAAATTCCTTGTGTCTCAAAGTGAATTATTGGGGGCATTTGGGTACATGAGCATGCTTCTAAGGTCTCATTATTGAAATTTCTTTTGAAGTGGAGCACTGAGAATTTTCTGTGTTCTTGAATCTATAAACTAAAACAGGAATTTTAGATTCCTTCCAGATCAGTCAGTATGATGAAAACTTTAAATTGTGACCTCATTCAATTCAGCTTTTTATAGTGTTAATGGAAACTAGTCCTTTTTTAGTTTTATCTGACAGTTGTTGCCAATGAATCTTTTTTCAGAATCATGAGAAGATAAATTTTAAAAATTATGATAGAAATAAAGCTTCTTGTTTGTGTACAAGTGTTTGATAGTAATTTTTTGGTTTTTGTTTTCCCCACAGAAGTTCCTTTCAACTTATTTTTGTTGATTTACTATTTTTTAAGAAAAATAGAAATCCATGCAGCCCATATTCTTCAGTGCCCTGCCTTATAAGAATTAAAAATCAATGGGTACATATCTGAGGAATATTTTCTTTTAAACAATAATGACAACAAGAGCTTTTTATCAACATTGCAGTACAAATTCCATCATTTGATTCCTTTCCTCACTGAGATGCAAAGAGATACTCTTTCAGTATCCTCTCAATAGTTTTATTATGTAGGTATATCCTAGAGACATTGGTAGTTTTCCCTTTCTTTTAAAAACTGATAACTAATTTAGTGGACTTCTTTAGTTGCATCTCTAAAGAAATCATTCTACTTAGCATTGTAAAAGTTTGAACCAATAAGAGTTTGAACAATATACCTGTATATTACTGTTATGATTACCTACAGACTGGCAGACTTGTTCTATTTACTTACAATTATGGATACCTGAAATGTAGCTAAATTCAAGATTAGGTCGTCACCACTTTTGGATTTTCCTATGTAGCGTAGAAACATGTAATGATTAAAGAAAAATAAGTTGTAATTATAAGCTATATATATAATAAATATATAATTTATATATCTATAAATTATGTAATAATTGTGACATTTAAGTTTACCACTTTGTATATCTTGAACCATGAACTTGAGCTATGAAATAAGTAATATCAAAATACATTTCTTCTTTAGATTTTGATGCAATTACAGACCCTATAATGAAAGCCAAAATGGTGGCTCTTAAAGGCATAAATAAAGTGATGGCACAGAACAACCTGGGCATGCCACCAATGGTAATGAGCAGGTAGGTGGAAGTGCTCTTCTTTTTCCTGGGCGTGTGGATGTGCATGGAAACACTAATGCTTATTAGAAAGAAGTCATAAAAACTCAATAAAATCAATCTTCTGGAAGTGAAGAATATTTAAATTCAGCTGGATATGATCATACATAAAGTGTTAGGCAGATGCAAGGAATGAACTTCCACTAATTTTTTTTTTAAGGGAGAATAAACAGAATAAAATAATACATACACATTGGGAAGACTGACTTGGTCATTGACAACATCAAACTTTTTGTGTGTGTGTTTTCTTTTCTTTTTTTTTTTTTAAGCAAGTATTCGCACTAATAGATTTTTTTTTTCATTTGAGAAGCTCAGTTGGTTAAGGAAAAAAATATTCCCAAACTGACTTTGGATTCAAGAGGGGGATATTTGGATACTGGTAGTTGAATAGTTTTAACACCTAACAGAAAAATGGAATTTGTGCGTTCAAGAAGGTTAAAGTTAGAGTGGTTATGTGCCCCAGTGGAGTATTTCCTAAATCTTGATCATTTTCCAATTTCAAAAAATTTTTTTAATACAGTTTCTTTGCCCTACTACAGACATACTGGATGGAAGTCTAGGGATACTACCTGTATGCTTGTGCTTTTGACTAGCACCTTGAATGGCTCTGTAGTCGTATTGCTGTTTCTGACTTCTGTCAGAACAGTAACAGATCCATAATGATCTTGCTGAAAAATTATAAAGGGGGGTGTAAATGATTATGGAATTGAATATAGAGTCTGTATAGTTTAAAGATACAGGCATATGCTTTAGAGAACTGTGCAGATACTCTGGGTATGATACAGGCATATACTTTAGAGAACTATACAGATACTCTGGGTATGATTAAGGTGCATGTTTTTTCGGTCAAAATAGAGATAAGTGATTTGTGAAGACTCTCATTACCTAGCAGGATTTATTTATTAACATTGTTCCTCTCACAGGGTGACTTTATGGCATAAGTCTTTTAAAGCTTGAAACCTTTGAAATTCTTCTCAGATATATAATAAAAATACAAAATTGAAAGAAATGAACTATATATGAAACACAGTTATTAATATATGATTATATTGATAAGTATGTATCGTAGTATTTTAACAAACTTAGCAGTAAATTTCATAACTACCACAATTTCAAGGTAATGATTAGCAATGACCTACTAAGTAGGTCATATGCAACACTTGATAGGAAAATGTGTTTCCTACTGGTGAACATGTAGTACTGCTATTTTTATTATTATTGTATTTTAACTTGATAGTCAGAGTCTAGGAAATGCTAAAATTTTTTAGCTTTTAATTTAAGGGCCTCAGAATCAGAAATCTAATTGTATCTGAATCTGTTAGACATGCAATACTTTGTCAGCCACATGGTAAGTGTGCTGGTGACTGTTCTGAGTGCTTTGCAGGACAAAGATAGTCCCTTCTGAGTGTAGTGTGGTATGTTAATGATGTGGGCAGACAGCCAGTGACCAGAGCTATACTAGGGAGAAGGGAGATAAATTAGTCAAACTTTTGAATAAGAAATCACAAATATATAAAGTCTAATGACATCAATGCTTCTTTACAATATGTGGAATATATTTTGAAATCTTATTACACATATATCTTTTTTGTTTTTCAAGACAGGGTTTCTCTGTTTGTATGTATGTCTTAACATGTTAAAGCATTCAGTGACTCAGTAGGATAGACATGTTTTCAAATAAGCCATAGTGATTCTGTGGCAGTTATTAGCTTAATTAGAATGTTTCTCCAGATGGATTTATCAATAGAGGTTTGTCATCAGTTCTATTTTTTAACTTTAAACTGTGTTTAATCATTAGATATAAATACATATGAGAATGAGTAAAATTTTTTGAGATAATTCTTTATATACATAAGTAGCACCTTCCCTCAACCCTTCCACCGAAGCCCCCAGTGTCTTATTCTGTAGCCTAAGCTGGCTTGGAACTCAACCTGGCCTTGAGTTTGTGGCATTCCTTCTTCCTCAACTTCCTCATGAACCATAATGTTCAGTTTACCTGTTCATTTTTAATAGATTACAATTGGAAAAATGTTCTTATGTTATAAAAAGCTAGATTTTCACCATAATTGTATCCTAAAAAATATTTTGAGCCCAAGGTCTGGATGGAATAGCTTAGCTGACTTCTTATGCAGTCCTCATGAAGATAGCTGCCCAATTATCCTGAGCTTTCATCCATAGTGAAAGGAAAGTGCTGGGTGCATACTTGATGAAGTTAAGGGAAGAGCTGTTGAACACCATGAAGATGGTTGTCGTAAGTCTCAGATGGGAAACATTGCCATTGCTCTTCTCTTCCTTAGAAGAGAACATTACTAGGCACCTATGTGACTGGTTCTCAGCTTGTCATTTGATACTGTGTGCTTCCTTTACAGATTTCCTTTCATGGGCCCATCAATGACTGGAACACAAAACAGTGAAGGCCAGAGCCTGGTGCCTCAAGCTGTAGCTCAGGTAATGCTGCTCAAATCACTCATTTATGGAGGACACATAGATCGATGTCTTACTAAAGCCAAATCATAGTGAAGCCCCTCCTAGAAAGGAATATGGGCCAATTTTCGGGCAACACAGTTGAAAACAGATGTGTTGTGGTGGTGCAAACAAAAGACAGATTATAAATACTACAGTTTCTGCAAAGGACTTGCACACATTAAAGATAAAATGTCACTTGGAAGGAGACTAAGTGGTTTGGGCTTCTGGCTTTATATTCATTTATATCTCCTGAAAGACATTTCATATCCTCTTCGTTGGAATTATTCCATCACATTTAAAATGTAAAACTGCTGGCAACAGGAAAAAGTTTCTGTAATTCTATTATGTATAATCATTCCGTCAGATGACTTTGACTATTGAGCATTTATAATCAACTTTAAGTGTAAACATTGAGGCTATGTTCATGGTATCAAGTCTGAGAACAATAACTCTTTTCATGTGTTAGTTTCTCTTTTGATTTTTAAAACATGCATCTGTTTGGTACAGGTGAACCTTTTTTGTGTACTTTTGGGATTATCATCTACTCTGCCCATTATAATTTACATTTATTATACAGCTAATTCTTGGCTTTTCCTTATTAAGGGAGAAACACCCTTTGATACACTGGAAAGACATAAGCATAGTTGAGTCTTTAAAATTCTCAGTTTTTCTGTGAATTCAGGGTGCACTTCAGCAAGTTCTTGAGCCACTCTTTCCTGCTGTTTCAAATGTTACACCAGCTCTCCTGCAGACTGTAAGATTGAGAATGCCCTATGCTGACTGTCGAGCACAGCTCATGTCTGACAGAACTTGTATCAAATGAGTACATTTTTTTTCAAGGTTCTATTTATCAGGTTTTTGTCAGGAAATTGTGACATTATCAGCTATTTAATCACTGTGAGAGAAGCATGGCAGAAGTCTGAATACAGGACTAACATTATCATGAGTGCATTTTCTTTTATATGTATACTACATTAATTCTTGCTATAATTGGCCTCTTGCTTGCTATACAGTACTATTTAGTGAATCTATAACATATGTTTATAAATTTTTTGACCAAAAAAAACCAGGTAGGCATTATCAAAACATCAGACTTCGTGTGAATTTTTAGCTTAACCATGACAATATTTAATTTAACCTCATATTATATTTCAGATGAATAATTCATTATTTATTTTCCAACAAAATATGGAAAATATAGTTCAGAGATAGAAATAAATGTTCAGATATTAAACTGTTGCCCAACTAATTTATTCTAGTTTTTATAAGAAAAGAAAAATTTTATAGATGTTTTAGAAAATTAAAAATTTTCTATTCTTTTTTCATTTTTTCCTGCATTTTGAAGTTTTTCCCCCCTTAAACTGAAGTATGGAATTAAACATATTTGTAAATTTTACTTATTTTAGGATGGCAGTATAACACATCAGATTTCTAGGCCTAATCCTCCAAATTTTGGTCCAGGCTTTGTCAGTAAGTATAAATCTAATAAGTTACCTGTTTTCTGGGGGTTGCTTGTTTGACTGTATCTGTGTTGTTTGGAAACCTCGGAGTTAGTGTAGGAGTGTTACCGTAAGCTTGAGTGCCTCCTCTTTTATCAGCGTTTGCTGTCCTCTAGGCGTCTTTACATCAAGGCATGTGTTTTCATTGCTCTTTTTTTTTTTTTTACTGCTGTGCATGAAGAATTAGTTAGAAATAAATACTTGAATGTAGGAAAATCATCTTCCCTATTTTCTTCAACATTGTTGCTCTTTTTAAAATAGATATGGCACTTTCCAGTCAATAGCATTAAACCACGTTTGCTCTCATGACAGTCTGCCTATGACAAGGACACTAATTGGGGAAAAACAAAGGGAATATGTTTAAAAGAAACTGGGTTGTAGCATGGTGTGAAGGTCAAGTGTGCAAGATGCCACTGAATCCTTCTAGCTGTCCTTAGGGGTCCCAAGGTGGTTCAGGATAGCATTTAACGTTCCCTCAAACTGAACCTTTCTGAAATCTTCAGACTGTTTAGCTAACTTTTTTCACCATTATCTTTCATTTTGCTCACCTCTGCTCTCCTGGTTCCAGAAACCAGAAAGGCTTTCCTTGCGGTAGGTCTCATTCTACCAGAAGCAGAACTTCTGAAACCTTGTGAAAAAGCCTGTTCTTGACAAATACCCTTCAAATTTAGTGCACTAGATTGCACATTCATACATATACTAGAACTTTTGGGTTTAGGAACAAACCCAAAGTCTGACCTTTTGAAATTCCCCCGCATTAATTATGATCATAATTTGAATACATATTTGTATTAAAAACAAGTAAACTATTATAACCAACTGGCTTTTTCTGGCTGTATTGTGCCCATTGGATTTGGTTGGATCTTAATGTATGACAATATTCTGTTATCATTGATGTTATTTTCAGCTAATGTCCTTCTAGGATTGTGATTTTCTTTGTCTTGTAGTCAGTGAAAAAGGAATACTCAGAATTTTTCACTACATGAGATGACCTTTTTTGGAGACTTGGCATCAGTGGAATAAAATGCTCTAAGAGAACAATGAGAGAATATTAGTATGAAACAAAGATGTGATGGGGAGAGGCATTAGCCGTTTGTTTGGTTAGCTTTCACCTCCCCTGGTAGACATAGAAATTACAAAATGAGTTAGTGTTTCAACTCACATATTTCCTTTATAAAATGTAGATTTCAGGTTGCTTCTTTCTAATGTTTTTCTGGGTTTCACCTCCCTGTTTAATATATGTTTCCTCCCACCCCCCACTACTAAAATATAGGGAAGACAGTATTGATTGAGAGAAATCAGCATGGGAAATGACTACCTAATCCATGCTCTGGAATTTAGTGGGATATATTTTTCTTGCCTCTACAATCTGTAAAATTAAATTAATAAAATGCACATACAAGTTAATATTCAGCTTGGTTTATGAATTAGATAATTTGATGGTTCTTTTTGAAGATCGGAATTGCAGAACTTAAATATTAAGTTAACCAATGTTTTAATCAAGCATTCTCTGTCTTTCTTGGGTAAATGCTTTTTCTAAAAGCTGATACTTTGTAGTTATGTAGGGCTCTAATATTTAGAATTTTGTTTTCAATTTTTCTTTTAAATATTCACAAAGAAATTGTATCTTCTTACAAAATAACTTGTTTAACTCTTAATAATCTTGAACTCTTTAGAAAATTAACACATTTTTAATTTTGATTTTCCCCTCAGATGATTCCCAACGTAAACAGTATGAAGAATGGCTGCAGGAGACTCAGCAGCTTCTTCAGATGCAGCAGAAATACCTTGAAGAACAAATTGGTGCACACAGAAAATCCAAGAAAGCTCTTTCAGCCAAACAGCGCACAGCCAAGAAGGCAGGGCGAGAGTTCCCTGAAGAGGATGCAGAGCAACTCAAACATGTTACTGAGCAGCAGAGTATGGTTCAGAAACAGCTCGAGCAGGTACTAGACAAGTTTTTAAATGGATGGAAGTCGTTCACCATTAAAGAGCTGTTTTGTGTGGCATTTATTCAATGGCTCAGGGTTTTATTTTATGCTGTTAAATGGCATGCAAATTATACTACACTAGGACCTCTTAATACCTGAGGAAGTAGCTGCTAACACCTTGGAGGCAAAGGCAGGTAAATCTCTGAATTCCAGGCTATCCCTGTCTAAATAGTGAGTTTCAGTCTAGATAGGGCTACATAGTAACCCCCCCCCAACACACATACACTTTATTTTTTTTAAAGTCACCGTGCCATACACATGCTCTCATATCATTTGATAGGTTAAGGCTAACAGAGATACTTTTTGTTGAAATGAGAATCTGATCTGACAAGTACTTGATTGCCTCCATGTTTATCTTTACCATGTCTTTTGGTCTCTGATTTCTAATGAAAGTTCATATATAGCATTTGAATGACTATAAATATGGTTGGTGATTTTGTTTTTTTAAGACAATTTCTCTGTGTTGCCCTGGCTGTCCTGGAACTCACTCTGTAGACCAGGTTGGCCTCGAACTCACAGAGATTGCCTCCCGAGTGATACACAATTAATAAAAGCTCGGAGACAGAATTTGGGGTTAAACCTAAAAGTCAGAAAAGCAAAGCAGCTAGACACTGGCTCTTAGCTCTACTTCAATCCGAAATGGCAATCCAGTCTCCAGGAATCTCAGAATGAGACTGTCTGAAAACTGCCTCTTCCTGTTTTATAATCATTTCTAGTTCTGGGATTAAAGGTGTGCACCATTACCACCTGGTTTCTATGCAAACTATTGTGACTACTGGGATTAAATGATGTGTATCATTGTCACTACTGGGATTAGAGGTTTATGTCATCGCTGCCTGGTCTGTAAGGCTGCCAGTGTGGCTGTTTTACTTTCCTGTTCCCCAGGCAAGCTTTATTTATTAAAATACAAATGAAATGCCACTATACTCGAGTGTTAGGATTAAAGGCATAGGCCATCATTGCCTGAATTTCATACTATATTTTTATGTTTATTTCTTATTTTCATCTTAAGAATCATCATTAAGTAAAGGATAGAGCAGTTCAGTTCTATCAGTGCTTACCTAACTTACATGAGATACTAAGTTTATTCTCAAGTGCTTTCAAATCAGTAACAGTAAACTTTAATCCCAGTACTCAGGTGGCAGAATTCTCTGAATTAGAGGCTAGCCTGGTCTACAGGTTAGCCAGAGCTGTTAAGAGGAACCTGTCTTAAAAACAAAGCAAACAAAAAACAGTAACACAAAAGAGGAAAAGAAGAAAACTAGAATATCTTGGAAAGGTATAGACAGAAGTTTCTGTCCCTCTGGGTTCCACAGCTGTTCAGTCTCAAAAAAAATAACACAGAGACTTGTATTAATTAATAAACTATTTGGCTTATTATTTTAGGCTTATTATTAACTAGCTCTTACAACTTAAATTAACCCCTAATTCTTGCCTATGTTCAGCCGCATGACTTGGTAATTCTTCTCAGTGAGGCATTCTCATCTTGGTTCCTCTGCATCTGACTCTGCCTTTCTTGTTCCCAGAATTCTCTTAGTCTGGTTGCCTGCCTTTACTTCCTGCCTGGCTACTGGCCAATCAACATTTTATTAAACTAATATGAGTGATAAACCTTTACAAGGTACAAGAGCAAGCACAGCAAAAAGGGACTTACTTCCAAAAAATGAAACCATTTTGCTGTTTTCTTTCATTATATACTAGGTATTTCTAAGAATTGTTTAAGGTTGAAAAGAAAGTTTTAAAATTACTTTGAATTTTAAAAGTTTAAAATGAAATGTTCAAGATGAGTTCATAGCTCACTCAGTTATTTACCTTAATGCATTAGTACCATTGGGGTCTTATAAATGTTTATAGGCTAGACACAGTGGCACATACTTGTTGTCCTAGCTAATTGAAAAGGCTGAAATGGGAGAATTATTTGAGTTCATGAGTTCAGTACCAGCCTATGTAACACAATGAAATCCCATCTCAAGGAGAGAAAAGCGAAAAAGACACCACCTCCCACCACCAAAGTTTTGGGATAATTAAAGAAAGTTTAGTGTATTGGAACAATACATAGTAATAAAATGAATGAAACTGCTGATAATGCATACAACTTGTATTCAAGAGTATTACATTGAGTAAAAAGAAGCCATTTTCAATAATTTATGTAACATTGTAATGATAAGAGTTACAGAGATGAAGAATATATTAGGAGTAACTATGGGGAAGACAGAAAGAGTTTGATTCTAAAGAGGAGACATGGGCGAATTTTCTGTTGATTACGGTAATGACTATAATTTCTCTGTGTACTAATAATGCATAGATTTGTACACCAGAACTTAAACTTTGCCTTTGTTTTAAGTTGCAAAATATAAAGAAATCAAAAATATTATTACTAGAGGCAGACAAGAGATTCATAGTGTATGGGTTCATAGAAATAGAAGTGTTCCCTGTGTAATGAAACACGCCAGGAAACCCCTCTCTCTTGTTTTATCTGACCTTGTCTACAACTTGAAAGTATTGTTATCATAACCACTTGATACTTAAAAGAAACTGGCAAGTTCGTCCAGGATAGGTTACATGCTTGCTCATTAGTTAACTGTTAGATTAGAGCTTTGGATGCAGCTTTCTTCGTTCAAGACACAGATGTCAGCACAATGTACCTCCAACATGGTAATTATACTCTTTTCATTGATTAACAAACTAGGACTATTACAGAATGAGAGCATCTTTTCTCTTTAGATTCATTCTCTGGACCTATGTTCATTGATGGTAAATACTCTCTCTTTAAAGCAGATAATTACATAATATTTTTATTCATTTTTCTGCTTATGATTAATTTTATCTCAAAAGTATCTTGCTGAGTAGAACCAACATAATTTTGATAAAAGCCTAGGTTTTTTGCAAATCAATTAATGAAATCCTAATTATGAGATAATATACTTTATTTGAAAAATTAGGCAGACCCATACATACCACATAGTTGTCTGTAACACACTGTAATCTCAGTAAGAAAGTAGTTTATAGATTTTTGTTTGTGTGAGCTGGAGAATGAACCTAAGTCTTTTCACTTACTGGTTGTCATAGTTTCTTTTCCTGCTGCTGAGTCAGTAGTAACTTGTAGAAGGAGACTGCTTGTTTGTCCATGGCCATCCAAACCAGAATAATCACACAGAAACTGTATTAATTTCAACTCTGCTTGGCCAATAGCTTAGGCATATTTATTCCTGGCTAACTCTTATATCTGAAATTATAACCCATTTCTATTCATCTGTATTGCCATGAGGCTGTGGCCTACCAGGTAAAGTTCTGGCATATCATTCTCCTTTGGCAGCTACATGTTGTTTCTCTGACTCTGCCTATTCTCTCACTATTTCCTGCCTGGCTTTACTTTAATAAGCCATTGACCAAAACAGCTTTATTCATTAACCAATAAAAACAACACTTATACAGAAGGACATCTCACATCATAACTTAAGGAAGAAAGAAAGGATTTATTTTATATTCTTACATCTGTTATCATAGTCAAGAGAACTCCCTCCAAGGCATACCCAGAGGCACATCTCTCAAGTTGACAAGCTAACCATTATCCCAGATAAGCACTCTACCCCTGAGTTTTTATCCCCACCAATAGTGATGTTTTTTAGAAGTAGTAAGAAATGACAGAGACAGGCTTTGAGATAACTTCATTGTGTAAAGGCACTTGTTTCCAAGCCTGAGAACCTTAGTTTAATTGTTGGGACTCATAGTGGAAGGACAGAATCAACCCTAAAAGTTGGCCTGAATTCCATGCATATGTGTGTGCGCTTTCTTCAGATGTCAGAAGAAAGATATGGAGGACTCTGCACATATTCCAGATATTGTTCCGTGTACTTTGTACATCTCATGGCCCCTGTCATTAATCTAGTCTAATTTTTCAGTTCCAACCTTTAAACTAGTAAGAAAGACCAAAAAGAGGTAGGAATGGACTGGCAAGGTGGCTTAGTGGGTAAAGGTGTGTGCTCCCAAGCCTTATAGCTGAGTTCAAACCCCACCACCCCCACCGAACTCACTTGGTGGAAGGATGGAAACTACTCCTGCAAGTTGTTCTCTGACTGCCACACCCACACTGTTGTATGTGGGCACACCACATACATAAAGTAGATTTAAACAAAACTTTAAAAGAACAAAAAGATAGAAGTTATACACTACCGAAGAGGAGACTGACCACTTTTATTTTGCAAAATACATGCTAGCTTGCCCTGGAAATCAAGTACGTAAATTCGATTACTATTAAAAGTACTGGGTTAAATGTGTTAATACAAAGTGTATATGGTGACGGCTTTCTAAAGTGTGTGTGTCACTTTGTGACTTTCTTCCTCAACTTTGAATGAGTGGGTGGTTGTCCTCAGAAAATGCATTACATCTTCACAATGTTTGTCTAAAAGAACAAATTAATTGACCTTTGTAATTATATATTAAGAATCAAAGAAAAATAAAGCCAGGTATGATGGTGCACGCCTTTAATCCTAGCACTCAAGAGGCAGAAGCAGGCAGATCTCTGAGTTTGGGGCCCGCCTGGACTGCATAGAGAGAGACCCTGTCTCAAACAAAACAAAGGAATCTAATTAGAAACTTGAAAATAATCTCTTCAGAGCTTAGACAGGTTTCAGAAATTATAATTTGAATGTGTCACCAATCAAATTTAGCATTTTACCAATCTTTTTAATCTGAGAGAGGAAATGGCATATTTGCTAATAATTCTTATTTTAAAACATCATTTTATGTGATTAAAAAATGGAATTTTAGCCAGATGTGGTGGTGCATATCTTTAATGCCAGTATTAGGAGGCAGAGGCAGGCAGATATCTGAATTTGAGGCCAGCCTGGTCTACAAAATGTATTTTAGGACAGCCAGTGATATACAGAAAAACCCTTTCTCAAAAAACAAAACAAAATAAAAAATCTTATTAAATGGTTACAATTTTAGTAATTATTCTTACCTCGTATATTAATGTGACTTCTGTGACATTATACTTTGTTGTTTTGTTTTATCTTACTGTTAGATTGTTGTGGTTTAAATAGCATATGAATTTAATACTTCTTACAGAAAATTAGTTTTGAATTTTTTGTGGACAGTTAATATGTGAAGAACTTTCACAAGTAAAAAGTTATTTTAATATTTTTAGTTGTGTATACATGTTCAAATGTAGTACAGCATACATGTGGTCACAAGGTTTAGGAATTGGATGTCTACCTCTATCATGTGGATCCCAGGTATCTAACTCAGATCATAAGCCATCAAAACTGTCAACCAGAATGTTAGTATAGTACCTGCCTTCTCCTTATATATGCTTTAGTAATAATTACCTTTATTGTTTCAGATTCGTAAACAACAGAAAGAGCATGCTGAATTGATTGAAGATTATCGGATCAAACAGCAGCAGCAACAGCAGCAGCAACAGTGTGCCCTAGCCCCTCCCATCCTTATGCCAGGGGTTCAGCCCCAGCCACCTCTTGTTCCAGGTGCCACTCCACCCACCATGAGCCAACCCACCTTCCCCATGGTGCCACAGCAGCTTCAGCATCAGCAGCACACAGCAGTCATCCCTGGCCATTCCAGCCCTGCTAGAATGCCCAGTTTACCTGGATGGCAACATAACAGTGCTCCTGCCCACCTCCCCCTTAACCCTCCTAGGATTCAGCCCCCAATTACCCAATTATCTATAAAAAATTGTGCACCTGCCCCAGGGGCAGTGTCAAGTGCAAATCCACAGAGTGGACCACCACCTCGAGTGGAATTTGATGACAACAACCCTTTCAGTGAAAGCTTTCAAGAGCGGGAACGAAAGGAACGCTTACGAGAACAGCAGGAAAGGCAGCGAGTCCAACTGATGCAAGAAGTAGACAGACAGAGAGCTCTGCAGCAGAGAATGGAGATGGAGCAGCATGGTCTGATGAGTGCTGAGCTTGTCAACAGGACCTCTGTGTCCCAGATGCCGTTCTACGCTTCTGACAGACCCTGTGACTTTTTGCAACCCTCAAGACCCCTTCAGCAGTCTCCACAACACCAGCAGCAAATGGGGCCAGTTTTACAGCAGCAGAATGTTCAACAAGGGTCTGTTCATTCATCCCCAAACCAAACTTTCATGCAAACCAATGAGCGAAGGCAAATAGGACCTCCTTCCTTTGTTCCAGATTCACCATCTGCCTCTGGGGGGAGCCCAAACTTTCATTCTGTTAAGCAAGGACCTGGAAGTCTTTCTGGGTCCAGCTTTCAGCATTCCCCATTGAGGCCTCCATTCCCACCAGTTTTATCAGGAACACCTCCAGGAGCTAATAGCAATGTCCCATGTGGCCAAGACCCTGCTATAACCCAGGGCCAAAATTATCCAGGATCAAGCCAGTCTCTCATTCAATTGTATTCTGACATAATCCCAGAAGAAAAGGGGAAAAAGAAAAGAACAAGAAAAAAGAAAAAAGATGATGATGCAGAATCCACCAAAGCACCATCAACCCCTCACTCAGACTCAACTGCTCCACTCACCCCAGGCATCTCTGAAACTACCTCCACTCCTACAGTGAGCACACCCAGTGAGCTTCCTCAGCAAAGAGAACAAGAGGCAGCGGAGCCAGTTTGCCCACCCACTCCCAGTATCACAACAGGTCAGCCCTGTATAGAGTCAGAAAATAAACATCCCAGCAATGAATTCATAAAGGGAACTCTAAATCAACAGACACATGTTAATTCAGATGCAGACAAGAACCCCATGGAACCCCCCAACAAAGTTGAAGAAATAAAGCTGGAAAAGGTTGAGACAGAGTCATGCCCACATCAGGAGGAGGCCCATGTGGAAGAGAAAACTGGTAGTAAGATTGAAGACACCATGGCTGGTCCTGTCTCCTCAGTACAGTGTCCTTCCCATTCTGCCGGAGCCCCTGTTACCAAAGGAGATACAGGAAATGAACTACTGAAACACTTGTTAAAAAATAAAAAGGCCTCTTCCCTTCTCACTCCAAAGCCTGAGGGCACTTTGTCTTCAGGAGACAGCTCTGCAAAGGACGGTAAACTGGCTGAGAAGCAAAGCCCAGCAGAAGGATTGGTAAGTGTCAGTTGTGAAAACTGTAACTCACCTTTGTTTTCAAGCTATTTTAGTGGATTAGTATCAACAAATTACTATTTTTAAAACTATTTTGCAGCTTTTTTTACTTTAAAGAAACATTTTTTTTTATTTCTATGGAACCCTGTTTTTGCTTGTATTTACAAAATATATGAGTAACTTTTTGCTTGTGATGTAAAACAAACATATTGTTGTAATGTATGCCTTTCAGCTGGTTATCACAACCAAATTGGACTATAGCAAAGGAAGTATGTATGAACCTTTCTAAGTGCATAATTTCCATTAGCCTCTTTAAAATTTAGAAGACAGCTCTTGCACTTGTCTTACTTGCCTTGAGTACTCTCAGGGATCACCCTTATTGGGAACCTATGGTGTCATAAAACACACGATTTTAGATGTGGATACTATTTCCATCTTTGTAGTTTTCTATGTATCGATATTCTACCCATTTTAAGTGTTAACATTGGACTTTCTTTTCATTTCTATGACAGACAGTTTTCAGTACACACTTTGGTTACAGGGTAACCCCATTTCAGTGAGCTTCATTAAGGTGTTCCACAAGCAGGTGTTCTGTCTTTGGAATAGATCTGTTTGTTGCTTTGCTCCTTGTCTTTTATAGACAGTGATGGTTTAATGCACTCAGACAGCTTCCCTGGGATGCTGCTCAGTTGGAATTTTATAATTTTCATATTTTACTTGAAGTTCAATAGTGTTTTTTCTTGTCCAAACTTGCAATTTTAAGAACTATGACACTTGTCTTCTTACAAGGATTGGCTGTAATTGGCTGGCTATAATCTTTCTCTGTTGTCGTCTATCATTCAGTAGAGATTGAGCGTTGCCCCAGCAGTTGTTACTTTTGTCTAATTTGCGGTTGTGGTCTCTTCCTTCTTTTAATTTATTCTTTGAGAGTTTCATGCATGCATACAGTGCATCTTGTGGTTGTGCTTTTCTGGTTGTTTGTTACCAGTAAATATACTGCTTAGGCCCAATCCCTGGCTGCTGTCTCCAAGGTATTTTGCCTCTGGGAATGCTGAATGCCCTCATGCCCAGGACCTTGGTCCCATGCCCACTGTGCTCTCTGTTCCGTGTGCTGCACCCCTTCTTTTTCCCTATCTTTTCCTAATTTCTTTTTCTTTTGTGAAACTTGGTTCTGAAATCTTGTAGATAACTTCCTGACTTGACCAATCACAGATGTGTGTGGATCATGTGTTCACATCACATCTGCTATGGTATTACTCACATAGTATCTACCTTCAGCATGTTCACACTAAAATTTGTGCCATACAAGAATGTTTAATGGCACAGGAAAGCAGGCACATGTCAAGTATAAAAAGCAGAAACTAATATATGATTATGAGCACAAGGTATAAACCCCTCTGATTAAAATAAAACAACAAAAACCATGTGAAGCTATACATGGTGGTACTCGCCTATAATCTCAGCACTCAAGAATCTGAGGCAGGAAGATTGCTGCAAGTTTGAGGCTAGCCTGAGCTACAAAATAAAACTTTTATTCAAAACATCAAATAATATAAGAATAAAATAAAAAAAATTTACTTGTACTTTAAAATAGTTATATCTGCTTTTAGGATAATTGTGAAAATTAGAGATAATGTCTGAAAGCATTTAAAGTGGCTGAGGTATGCGTACTTAACATGCTTGCCTGGTCAGTCTCTCATAAGCCAATTACAGAATTCTTAGGCCTTTGCAATTGAAAGTTCACTCCTTGAGGACCAGCAGCATGCACGTCACCTGGGGTGGTTTTCCAACATACCAGATTTCTTGTACTGCTATAGTTGTAAAATCAGATTATATCATTCATCAAGATTCCCCTGGTAATATGATGTGTTAATGCTGGGGAAATGCTGCAGGCTTCCTTACATAATCATGGTAGCCCTGGTAAGGCAGAGATTGCTGGTTCATTTGGTTTAAGGTTGGACCAGGGGCTGCTCTGTTTCTCTTTCTGATACTGCTCTTGGAGAATCAGGGATCTACCCAGGCACAGGCAATGTAAGTCTGCTTCAACCTCCTCTGTTATTTGTATGAGCTAAGAATGGGTTTTTTTTTGTTTTGTTATGTTTTTGTTTGTTTGTTTTTTGTATTTTTCAATGGTTGGGAGAAACCTAAGAAAAGGTAGTCATTTGTGATAAATGAAAATCTTTTGAAATTTTAATTTGTCCATGAATTTTAAAAGTTTTATTGAACCATGGCCAATTCATTTGTAAAAAGCATATGGCTGTTTTTGTAGTACTAGACCAGAACCAACAGTTCAGACAAACTGTATAGCTCATAAGCTAAAATCATTGCCCTATTTTCCGTTATCTATAATTTTGCCATCAATATGATATTACTCAGAACATAACTAGAAACTATAATTTTTGAAACATTCAAAAATTATATGCAGAATTGAACTAAGTTTTGCAGCTCTAGTTATCAGTAACAAGCCACTAATATTAATTTTAGAAATAAGAAAGCATGAAAAATATTCCTATGTTTTGATATTGCTACCTATAGTCTTAGCTAAAATCTTTTTCAAGGCCTATATTACTCTCACTTCTTCGTAACCATGAAGGCAAAAGGAAGGGAAAGGAAGCTAGACACAGATGGATTCTTGCAGAGGACTTGAGTTTAGTTTCTGCACCCACATAGTGGCTTATAACCATTTGTAACTCCAGTTTCAGATGATCAGTTCTCTCTTCTGACCTCCACGGGCACCCACCATGCATATGGTGTATATACAATGTATACATACAGATAAAACAGCCGCACACCTCCATAAACGAAATAAATATATCTTTTTAAAAGCAAAGAAAAGATTAATTTGTTATCATCTGCGTTCTCTTTTTTTTTTTATTTTTGACTAAGTATATAGCCGTTAGGTTTTTCATTCACATGTAAGATTTGACACTAGTTTGAGGGATCAGTATGACATCTTACTACTTTCTAGCAGCTGTTCTCTCACCTCAGATGCATGGGCTTTAAAATGTTCCTGGAACCTGTGAATTAGTTTCAGGTCTCAGATTTCAACAGTTCCTAACTCTTATAGGGGATCAAAAATAAATCACCAAGGCACAATAACTTGGTACAAGTAAATGTACCAAAGCTGCCCAGTCATTTGGCTTGGTGCCTCCTGACTTCAGCGTAGATAGTGAGGAGTCATACTTCATTATTCTATCTAGGAGTTTCAAACTTCCCTACAATGCTGAGGCTGGCTGTTTTTCATAATTTAATATACCTGAATGCAGAGGGAAGGGGAAACAATTATTTCAGCAAACCTCACTGTGTTAAATTCCCTTCTTAACATGTGATGCCATGTTAGAAATGTGAGTCACAGGATGGAGCTGGTCTAGCATGAACTAAGAATCAAACATGTGGGTAGTTACTTACTTCTTAACCTTTCCAATTACATTAGCAAACTTTGGGGGCTCAAATGCAAGGTGGTTTTGGAGGTGGCAACAACCAGTTGCCAAAATCAGATGGAGGAAGTGAAACCAAGAAACAGCGAAGTAAACGGACTCAGAGGACGGGGGAGAAAGCAGCACCTCGCTCAAAGAAAAGGAAGAAGGATGAAGAGGAAAAACAGGCTGTGTATTCCAGCTCTGACTCCTTCACCCACTTGAAACAGGTGAGCTGTCAGAACAGCCCTTGCCACTTCCAGGAGGGGAGAGAGCAAGTGCTTTTTCAGCCCTATGAAATGGAAGCTTTCACTTTATTACAATTGCAGTTAGTTCCTAATTAAAATAGAGAGCTACAGGGATAAAGGGCATCTGGAAAGGAAACTAATAAACCTTGTTTGCTAGCAAACCTGCACTTTATCTTATTGGCACTTGAGATTTATATTCAAGTAGATGGATTGGTAGATGATGGTCAAGATTTATATATGTTCAAAAGGAGCAGCCTCAACACCAGGAAGCATTGTTTCCCCCATTTCTTGTGACTCGGGACCCAAAGACATGCAGCCATGGACTCTTCATTTAAACTCTGCTTGTTATACCTTTGTGGTTTTACAAATGTGGGGAGGGGACACACTTCACACCTCCCCCAACCCCCATTCCCATTGATGGTGCCTGGCCTCAGTTCATGGCCTGGTTCGTACTGAACAAAGATAAGGAGCATGTTTTTTGGAAAGGCACATGTTGGCATCTCTTTTACAGATGGGAATAAAACTTATTTTACATATATCCCAGAGATTCTGTAGTTTCCAGCATTTTGAATCTTGAAATTTTTTAAGTCTTATTTTTCACAATCCTTATTTGACTTCAGGTCTTAGGAAGCCCCAAAACACTTCCATGTTTGTTAATCATGTACATTACTTTTAAATGTGTTTTTTAATAGCAGCTCTCTCTGCTCCCTCTAATGGAACCGATCATTGGAGTGAACTTTGCGCACTTTCTTCCTTATGGCAGTGGCCAATTTAATAGTGGGACTCGACTTCTAGGAACTTTTGGCAGTGCCGCCCTTGAAGGGGTCTCAGACTACTATTCTCAGTTGATCTACAAGGTATGTTTCTTTGCCAGGGTGCTGCCTTGCTTCACGCTGGAGAGCTTCCCACTACTGAGGAATGTGGCTTAGTTTTGCATCTAGTTTACATGAAGTCTCCCAAGTTTCACTGAAAGTTAGGGTCAGCTAGAAGATTCAAAGTGTATCTGGCTAAGTGTTTCTAATATGTATACTTGAAATTTCATAGACATAAGAATACAAATGATGGAAAATATCCATTGTATCTTTCCATATTGAGGAAACACGTTTTTCCTTCCTTGTAACCTTTGTTAACTCTTAAAATGAATCAAATTGACGGTACATAGTGGGAATAAAGGGTATGGTTAGATTTTTACCTTGGAAAATGAGTTTTAAAAGTTTTAATATATTTCATCAAATAACTTAGGTGCTAATTGAAATTATGCACTAATTCTTAGGTTACCAAAATAGCATAAAGTCAATCAAGTTAATATTACTTCTTAAATATTTTTATGATTGCATTGTAAGATCACTTTACTTCGCATCTGACTTAAACAAAGCAATTATTTTGAGAAATCTGTGAGAGTGTCTGTTTTCTGGTGGCTTTTCTTCTGTTATTAAGATAACTGTCTCTATGCTCCCTTTGCTGTTCTCATGGCCTGGTCTTCAGTTAGAACTCCTCCTTGCAGGCTGCTCTTCAGCATTGCTTCTCTAAGTCTCCCTTACACTGCACTGTTATGTGTGGTTATCACAGGGTGATGCCAGCACTCCTGGGGAGACCAAGACTCTAATGACAAATTGGTGACTGAGAGAGATAACTGAAAACCAGTTGTAATTTTCTTAGTATATTTGGTATCTTTAGTAATTTTTTTTCTCTTTTTACTTCTTTTAGAGATCTTGGATAGTCCAGGTTCTCATCTGAAATGTAAATTGCAATTATAGGTTAAACTCTGCATTTCTATAAAAGTAGGATATATTTTAATGAAAGTTGAGTAAAGGAATATGTCACTGCTTTTTTGCGACTTATTCAATTTTAAAGCTGCTTTTCATTGGTTGTTGTAATTATAAAACTTAAGAAAAGTTACATAAAATAAAATTAAGTGTAACAAAAATTGGGTTCTTCATTTCAAAGCTGAATGCTCTAGCTGGGCTAAGTAGGCAATTGGATAACAACATCCCATTCTGATAACCTCATGGCTGTGTGTGTGTGTGTGTGTTTATTCTTGTGCATTTCGAAATGGAAATGCCTCTGGATTATGTTTCATATAGTCTTGCTTCCTTGTGCTAAAAATTCACAGAATTAGGTTTTAGCAAGGTCAATGGATATTTGCTCAGTAGCATATAATTTAAAATTTTTTGGTCTCCTGCAGCAGAATAATTTAAGTAATCCTCCAACACCCCCTGCCTCTCTTCCTCCTACACCACCTCCTATGGCTTGCCAGAAGATGGCAAATGGTTTTGCAACGACTGAAGAACTTGCTGGAAAAGCTGGCGTGTTGGTGAGCCATGAAGGTATGATAACTTACACCGCTGAAGAGTCTTCTTTTGAAAGCTGTGTATATCAAAATGTCCACAGAACTATACAGTTCCATCCACTTTGCCCTCCCTACATACTTTGGTTCTATTTGTTTGCTTTTCCAGTTGCCAGAACTTTAGGACCGAAGCCTTTTCAGGTGCCTTTCAGACCTCAGGATGACTTGCTGGCTCGAGCTATTGCTCAAGGTCCGAAGACAGTGGATGTTCCTGCCTCACTTCCAACACCACCTCATAATAATCATGAAGAATTAAGGTAGACGCTGGTGTGTCTGTCTGTCTGTCTGTTGTCTGCATGTATGTCTGAGTATTACATGCATACCTGGTTTCCACAGAGGCTAGAACAGGACACTGGATTCCTGGAACTAGAGTGTTAGGTTATAAGCACACTGGGAATTAAACCTGGGTCCCCTGGAAGAGCAGCCAATACTTTTAACCACTGAACCATTTCTTGGCCTTAGAAGCTACTTTTAAAAATTAGTTGATCCTTTTAAAATATGTGCTTAGCATAATGTGTTTAGGAGTAGTATATAGTATACTACATAGTATATATATTACTATGTATATATGTGTACAATATATGGTATATACTATATGCACTATTATATAGTTTATAATATGTGCTCTATATAGTATAATGTATGTGTAGTATATATATAAATATACTATATAGTATATAAAAACTTGTGAAGTATAAACTACTCTTCAATATAAACTGCCCAAGGCATCATTACTGTTAAAGTGTAATTAGTTTGTTCATTTTAATGTCTTCATAACTTAAGCGTTATACACCATGATAATTAAATAGACATTAAAGTTATGGGAAAACCTCCATACCAAGTATTTCAAAGTTTCCTTTTCTAAGCTGCTTATGGAATTTGTTGGATTTATTGATACTTGTAGATATCTAAAATTAGAGATCAACCATCATAGATACCAGAGTGCTATCATGGAAAAGAATGTGTCTTGCTCATCACCAATTTGTATTAGTTCTTTTGCCTCTAGTAATCTTACTGGGGGAATCAGCTTCGCTTAGTAGATAATTTTACTCCCCACCTAGTTAAGAGTCTGTATGAACTTGTTTAGACTTTTATCTCTTCGTGGAAAATCTGATGGATCTCTGTTCCGAGATGTCCATTTAGTCTAAGTGTCTTACTTTATTGAGAAAACTTGTGACTGGACACATCAACAGGATAGAATTTTTTTCTGTAACCACTGGAAGTGTCACCTGTTGGGGTTTGGAATCCATGTCTCCTTTCTCTTTTACCTCACAGCTAGGAATTCCCAACTGTATCAGTAGAGTGAAATTCTTTCCAGCCTTGGGAAAGAATCATACTCGGAAGTATGTATTTGGTGATCCAACACAATGTTTATTCCGTGGATTTTATATGACTGCCCAGCAGTCGTTTTCATGTCTTTTTTTAAGTATGAGTAGAAGAAATGAAAGATAGAAGATTCATGACAACATTCCATACTCTTAACTTGAAGCTTCACCATCTTTCTGGTAAACCAGAAAGAACCTTGGTTGAGACAAGGGAGTCTGCTCTCCCCTGCCCCCACCACTGTATTTTATTATTTAAGAAAATTAAGTGCCTACAGCACCACAGTTAACTGTTTTCTCTTGCCACGTTATACAACAGTAAAGATGTATCTGTAGTCACATGAGGGGTGACTCTTATCTCAGTGACTTTTTTTTTTGCCAAGGTGTCAGTTTCCCATGCTATGCTGTAGTCTGAACATCTCCTTCTAGCAGGCCTTTAACTTCCATCTTAAGCTTTGTCAAAGGAATAGACGTTTGTACTGTTTTGTAGTAAACTTATTTACTATGTTTTCTTAGCAGAGTAATAACTGATCTAGTTGCTGCTATGATTTTGCTATTACTGAGAGTGTCCTTCCTGCAATAGTTGTGGGATTGGTGAGAAACCCTAGTGAAATTGTACATAGGGATGTGTATACTCCTCTTTCAGGATACAGGATCACTATGGTGAACGGGACACTCCTGACAGTTTTGTTCCTTCATCTTCTCCTGAGAGTGTGGTTGGTATGGAGGTGAATAGGTACCCAGATCTGTCGTTGGTGAAAGAAGAGCCTCCGGAACCAGTGCCATCCCCCATCATTCCAATTCTTCCAAGCATTTCTGGGAAAAGTAAGAGATTGGCTTTATTAATTTAGTCTATCAAGTTACTGTTGTAAATATTTTGACTGTGGAAGCTATGACTACTCTTTTCTCCCCCACCCCTTTTAGGTTCAGAATCAAGAAGAAATGACATCAAAACTGAGACAGGCACTTTATTTTTTACTTCACCTTTTGGTTCATCCCCAAATGGTCCCAGATCTGGTCTTATATCTGTAGCAATCACCCTGCATCCTACAGCTGCTGAGGTAAAAGATGGCATCACATCTTATGCTGTGGAGTGTGTCCTGTTGTTAAAGCTTGATCAGTGACCCACAATGAAACAGAATTTGGGGTAGCAAAACAAAAGATATGGGTAGACGTCCAGGCTGTTCTTTAGTACTATTAAGAGGTTTATCTGAGAACTAAGCCAAGCCTTAAAAATAGGAGCTGAGAGTACATGTCCTCTTGTAAAAGTGTGTTTTTTAGAAAGCTCTAGAAAGAAGCCTTTCCACAACTTTCCATGTTGTGAAAGTTCACCATTGATAAACCATAGTCAATAGTCGAGTCTATAAAAGCAGTAGAAACTTTCTACAGGCAGCTGATGCTGATAGCACTTAGGATCTATCAAGGACTTGTTTTAAAAACTCGAAGTTTTATAGAGACATTTTGTTGAAGGTCAGACTTAAAATTCATGATGTTTTGGTTGTCTGCAAAACTGTTATGGACCATGTTGGACTTTTTGCCAGAGCTAGATAGGAGTTTTCCCATAAGTACCATGAGGGCCTTCTCATTTCCTATTGTTGTGTCTTTTAGGCCTTTCAGACACTAAGGTAGCTAGAATCACTGTCTATAAATCCCAGTGTTAGTTGGAACTCTGAAGATTACTTTTTATGAAAGCTTTGTTTATCAGTTTATGAAAATAATTTAAGTTTAAATAAGAGTAGTTGGGGTTTTTTTCATACTGTATATAATCCTGAAGATAGAATTATCCTAAGTATTAATTTCTCAGTAATTCGTTTTTCTTCTAGGTGAGTAAAACAGTGTTTAAATTTTGTTTCAGAACATTAGCAGTGTTGTGGCTGCGTTTTCCGACCTTCTTCACGTGAGAATTCCTAACAGCTATGAGGTTAGTAATGCTCCAGATGTTCCATCCATGGGTTTGGTCAGTAGCCACAGAGTAAACCCAGGTTTGGAGTATCGACAGCATTTGCTTCTTCGTGGGCCTCCACCAGGATCTGCAAATCCTCCCAGATTAGCAAGCTCTTACCGGCTGAAGCAGCCTAATGTACCATTTCCTCCAACAAGCAATGGTGAGCTAGTGAGCTTTTTGTTAACTCCAAATCCATTCTTAGTTAAAAAGCCTACTCTTTTCGAAATTTTGATTTAATTTTTAACAAATAATAAGCAATGTGTTGGTGTGTAATCTTTGATTAAGTTAATCTTCTCTGACTGTTGTTTTCTGTGACGGGATGTGAATTTCTGTGCTCTGGCCCTATGGCATCATGCTGGCCTCAAGACTGTCTGTAGCCCTGACTGCAGATGAGGCCATAGATAGTATTTTGTTTGTCTGTTCTGCTCAGCTCCTGTTGCTGTCACTTCCTCAATTAGCCTTTATATGCCCTCTGCAGGGCCTCCTTCTTTCCACAGGGATGCCTAGGTCCCCATAGCTGAGAACTAGCACATCTTCCTCAGGCCTGCCATGAAGTTGCTTTTTCTAGCTCAGTGGCATCTTGTGTACCAGCCCTATTTCTCACCACCTCCTCATCCCCCAGATTCCTTGTAGTATTTTGTCTGCCCTGAACTTTTTCAATAATCTGGTTGCTTCTCCTTTCTCATCTTTGAACTCTTTTTTTTTTGAAAGTCACCTATGTTAAAGTTTTGACTTTTTGCCATCTTATCCACTGGCTGCTTCTTATTTCTCTTTCCATTTTCTGCTTTAACCTTCACCTCTCTATCGTAGGAGATGCACTCTGTATATGTAGACTTACTCTTCTGATCCCTCAGTCCTTACTCGAAATATACCTTGATTCTTATTTCCCTCTAATGCTGTAAGTCTTATAAGTCATTTGTACCCATCGCTCTTTATCTCCCACAGAACTCGCAGTATCACCTTACCTGTCAAGGAGTGGGTCTGGTCTCTGTTAATGCCCTGTACACATTTGAGGATCTTAGTGCTTTGCTTTTGTTTGATTCTTTCATGCTAGCTTCCTTTTCCAGTTATTTGGGAGTGGGTGTTTTCCTTTATTTCTACTTTAGTGTCAAATATTAGATGCCTGGTCACCATAACTTAGAAGATTTTCATTAAAGCATAATATAAAGTAAGTCAATAATCCATGTTGTAATTGATTGTTATAGTTTAATTTTATACTGTGTAATACTTGTATCTTTGGTCTGTTTTAATTGCTAACAAAAGTCCATTGCCTGTAGGTCTTTCTGGATATAAAGATTCCAGTCATGGTATAGCAGAAAGTGCATCACTCCGACCTCAGTGGTGTTGTCACTGCAAAGTGGTTATTCTTGGTAGTGGTGTGCGGAAGTCTTTCAAAGATCTGACCTTTGTGAACAAGGTATTTTACTCTTCTTCTAATGACCCACCCTACCTCCATGCTGTTGGCAATGACTCCTGTAACAGAACAAAGTGCTTTATGGGGCACAATATACAATTACACAATATACGTATTAGGTGTGTTCAGCTTCAAACCAAATAGCTACAACACCCTGTTAAATTGTTCATTGATGAGGGACACATTTTTTAAATGCAATGAGATTTGACCAGCGTAGTTTCTGTTTTTGTTGTTGTTTTTTAAAGACATTGGTCTCTCGATAGATAGATGGATAGATAGATAGATAGATAGATAGATAGATAGATAGATAGATAGATAGATAGATAGATAGATAGATAGATAGATATAGCCCTGGCTGTCTGAGGATGAATGTTGGGTCAGTGCCATCACAATTGGAAGATAGAAAGCACTCACTTTTGAATATCATCTGAGAATTAGCAGTCCTTGTGGGTACTGGTTTCATTAACTTTATGTTTTATTGAGGTTCCACATATGCCCCTTTGTTTTTCAGGGTTCCCGAGAGAACACCAAAAGGATGGAAAAGGATATTGTCTTTTGTAGTAATAACTGCTTTATTCTTTATTCATCAACTGCACAAGCAAAAAACCCAGAAAACAAGGTAAAGTGAGCAAAGTATGTAAAAAGGGATTTCTGCCTTATGAGTTACTTACATGTCTCTTCTTCAGAGAGCTCTTGTAGATAATCCTAATCAGATACTGATTGAGTTGACAGATAAGCCTGAAATAGTCTTCAACTATATTTTTCCCTATTAAATAACCTATTCGACAAAAAATGGGAAGGTGCAAATTACATCTTAATACTCCTTTATTTAGTGGTATTGAGGGTTGAATTTGGGGCCCAATACTTGCTAGCCAACTACTTTACCATTAAGTTATTTCCTGCTCCTCTTTTAATTTTTGATTGTTGAGGTGGGTCTAAATGAGCTGCCTTGCACTCATAATCCTCCTGCCTTGGCCTCTTGCCTGGGACCCTTGGTTGTTTTATTTTTAAAAATAAAAAATCTTATTTTTATTTTGAGAAAGAGTATTTTTATGTAGCTCAAGGCAGCCTTCAACTCTCAGTCACCCTTCTGTCTCAGCCTTCAGAGTGCAGGGATTACAAGTTTGTGCCACCGTATACAGATTAATTATGCTTTCATTAAAAAATTCTTCTGTATTTTTTTATATTCAATTTTATATACATGTCTAAATACGTAGTGTGAATGTATATGTATGTCATGTGTATGGTGCCTCTGGAGACCAGAAGAGGACGTTGGACCTCTTGGAGCTGAATAGCAACCAGTCATAAGCCACCATGTGGATGCTGAGAACTGAACTCTAGCCATCTGAAAGAGCAACCAGTGCTCTTAACTGCTGATCTTTCTCCATCCCCTAACTCAACTACATTTTAAAAGTGTACTAGAATGTTGCATTATACTAATTACAAAGATTTTACTAAAGATTGATACTTTTATTTTATTGGTCAGTAGGGCTTCTAAAAAAATTTGTCTATCCTTGCATTGTACTAGAAACCATTTTGTGCATATTCATCTGCTCTGTATATTTAACAATGTAGTTGTTCAAATGATGCATTTTAACAGTGTATTTTGAACAAAACAATTCCTGTAAAGCAATACTGCCACTCATTACGGCTTCAAAATAATTTTATTAATGTGATTCTTACAAAAAAGTATTCAAAAACCACTACTTTTTGACATGTATTAATCCCTAGTACAATATAATCTAAACCTACAAATAAATTTATGCTTTTAATTGAAATTTATTCCTAGAGAGTAGGAGTAGGTTTTTATCGTGTAGCTTCTTAAGTGGATACCTGGAGTGGCCCGTGTATTTAATATGATGTTGCTCTTAGGATAAGAATGTAAGCAGATGAGAGCATAAGGCTTTACTGTTCAGATTCTGATGGGCTACCTCATACCTGAGAGGTACTGGCACTTTTCACCTAGCCCTACTCCTTGAGCAGCTGGTCTCAGCTGAGGGACTCAGAGAATCCAAGTTATTTACACACTGGCAGGGTTCTTCTTTCCTTTCTGCTCTTTCACACTAGTAGATTAAGTCCAAGATTAACAGACAAAAATTAATGAGTAGAGATGAATTCTTTCTAGGTGATGCTGCCACATTCTTAAAAACATTGATCTGTTGCTCAAATTGAATTAGTTCTAAAAATTGGTTTTTTTGTTTTGTTACATTTAGGAAGGGGGATGTCCCAAGAAAGTTCAAGAGCAGAACATTCTCCAAATTATGATTTTGTCACAGGGACCCATTTGCCCCTTACCTTCTTCATCTTCTGTTACCCCTAAATAACCATCCTCTGGTCTACTTGTTATGCCTAAAAATTCACTCACCTATGCCTTAAGTCATATACTATTAAACTTCTCACTAGAATTGCTTTGAGGACATGTGAATCCTTCCTTTTTCTCATGGTTTCTTTTTGCGGCCCAGGAATGCCTTCCTCCACTGCCACAGTCCCCTATGAAGGAGCCTTCCAAAGCATTTCACCATTACAGCAACAACATCTCCACTTTGGATGTACACTGTCTCCCTCAGTTCCAGGAAAAAGCTTCCCCTCCTCCTTCACCTCCCATAGCCTTCCCTCCAGCCTTTGAAGCAGCCAAAGTAGAGTCAAAGCCTGATGAGCTCAAGGTGACAGTCAAGTTAAAGCCTCGGCTGAGAACTGTTCATGGTGGGCTTGAAGATTGTAGACCACTAAATAAAAAGTGGAGAGGAATGAAGTGGAAGAAGTGGAGTATTCACATTGTCATTCCCAAGGGGACCTTTAAACCACCTTGTGAGGACGAAATTGATGAGTTTCTAAGGAAACTGGGCACTTCTCTTAAACCTGATCCTGTGCCCAAAGACTATCGAAAGTGTTGCTTTTGTCATGAAGAAGGTGATGGGCTAACAGATGGACCAGCAAGGCTGCTCAACCTTGACTTGGACCTGTGGGTCCACT
This sequence comes from Myodes glareolus, assembly GCF_982192425.1. NCBI lineage: Eukaryota > Metazoa > Chordata > Mammalia > Rodentia > Cricetidae > Myodes > Myodes glareolus. The sequence goes on along the minus strand of NC_142031.1, from coordinate 114,148,866 downwards.
TGAATTGTGCTCTGTGGTCCACAGAGGTCTATGAGACACAGGCTGGTGCCTTAATAAATGTCGAGCTAGCTCTGAGGAGAGGACTACAAATGAAATGTGTCTTCTGTCATAAGACAGGTGCCACCAGTGGATGTCACAGATTTCGATGCACCAACATTTATCATTTTACTTGCGCCATTAAAGCACAATGCATGTTTTTTAAGGACAAAACAATGCTTTGCCCCATGCACAAACCAAAGGGAATCCACGAGCAAGAGTTGAGTTACTTTGCAGTCTTCAGGAGGGTTTATGTACAACGCGATGAGGTGCGACAGATTGCTAGCATCGTGCAGCGGGGAGAACGGGACCATACCTTTCGTGTTGGAAGCCTCATCTTCCACACCATTGGTCAGCTGCTTCCACAACAGATGCAAGCATTCCACTCTCCTAAAGCACTATTCCCAGTGGGATATGAAGCCAGCCGGTTATATTGGAGCACACGCTATGCTAACCGGCGGTGCCGCTACCTGTGCTCCATTGAGGAGAAAGATGGGCGGCCAGTATTTGTCATCAGGATTGTAGAGCAAGGCCATGAAGACCTGGTCTTAAGTGATTCATCGCCTAAAGGTAAGATCTACTTGTTTGCTGTTGTAAGACAAATGAATGTTTTGTGTCAAGTGTTTGTTTTTTACATGAAAATTTCATGGGATTTTTTTTATCAATGCAAATCTTAGCCTCTTTGTATTACAACACCTTGTTTTTTGCTCTAAAGTTTATACAGGTTTGAACAGAAGAGTTGGTAAGACCTGCCTGTCATTTACCTTCGAGCCCCTCTCAGGGTCAATTACTAGAAAGCAGAGAGCATAAAGGATTGTTAAGATATTATCTTATCTCAGATTTAGAGCTGGGAATTAGAAACTTGATTTTGTACTCTTGGGCATGTCTATTTTTTCATTTTTATTGATGTAAAAAGTACTAAAGAGTTGCTTTTAAAATGTTTTCATGGTTTTAAAAATATGGCACAGTCTAAAGATATTTCCAAAGAAACTTTCAGTTTTGTGTTTTAATTCTCATCTGAGAGAATGCCTATCTGTAGCCATTGCTAATGGAATTAGTCACTTTTAACTGAGTGTTTTCTTTGTTACATATCCAATTGAATTCACTGAATTCTTTCATGTTTACTGTTTGGTGTCTTAAGGTGGCATAATTTTCCCCCAGATTTCAGTGAGTCTCTTAAGTTGCTGACATTTAACAAACATGTCTGTTACATTGCTGGCCAACAGGTTTATTTGAAAGCTAGCAGGTCTTTATGAAAGGCTCTTCTTCACCCTCTCTTGGGTTTGAACAGTGTTCAGTTTTTCTCTTTGTTTAGCTAAAAGGAAATATATCGTTACAATTTTTTTTCATTTATAGATGTTTGGGATAAAATTTTGGAGCCTGTGGCATGTGTGAGGAAGAACTCTGAAATGCTGCAGCTTTTCCCTGCGTATCTGAGAGGAGAGGACTTGTTTGGCTTGACTGTCTCCGCAGTGGCACGGATAGCAGAATCAGTAAGTGTCCTAGTCACAGCCTGATCCAGAATGCTCACTGTGTTCCCCTTGGAGACATTTCTACTTTCCAGGACTGACCCATTCTCATGAGGGAATGGGTGTGGGTGGTTAATTGGAGACCTTAGCTCTCTCAGAGGAGCAATTAGTGTCATCACATCCTGTTTATTCACATGGTTGAAGAGGTATCTTTGGTCTGATGAAGTTGTAGTGTTTTGCAGAATATTTTCCCCCTTAAGTTTTCTTGACATTCTCCTGCTCTTGTCCAAGGGGCGGGTGGTCCTAGAGAGCAGTAGGTTACAGCAGCACTGACTAGTGTCTTCTCTGAATGTAGGTGTGTTTGGCAGTGAATCTGTGTAATAGTTGAGAAATGTATTTCAGAGCCAGGCCTGATGGTGAAGGCCTATAATTGCAGATACTTGGGATGTTCAAGTAGACGTATAAGTTTAAGATTAACCTGAGTAAACTAGTGAGACCCTGTCTCAGAGTTTTAAGAAAGTAAAGGTTCTAGTTCAGTGCTGGCCTTGATTGTCTTAGGGCCTAGGTAGTATTCTCAGAACTGGTAAATAAATGAATGAATAAATGGATGGATGGACGAACAGATGGACAGACAGATAGATAAATGGGAAAGTGTTGTAGAAAATAAGACCAAGCCAGTGAGATGGCCCAGTGGGAAAAGGCACTGCCACTAAGCCTGACAACCATAAGTCAACCTCCAAGACTTTAGGGGGTGAAGGGAAATAACCAGCTTCCCACAGTTTGCCCTCTGTCTGTCTGTCTCTCTCTCTCTCTCTCCTGTCCTCTCCTCTCCCCTCCCCTCTCCTTCCCTCCCTCCCCTCCCCTCCCCTCTCCTCTCCTCCCCTCCATAAATATATACAGGAATAAACAGAATTTAAGTTATTTTTAAAAAAGGAAAAGGAAAGACCACCTTTGGACGTATCAGTTACTTTTCTAGTAAACCTCATTTCCCACCAATACTGCTGCTGTCACTTGTCCCAGAATGGAATTATAAAGCTCCTACTTTGTAAATTTCTTCAGTCCCCAAGCTCTTTACATTTTTAATAGTATCTATCAATTCCCCAGTCGGTCTGTATCCTCAGATCCTCCTTCCATACTGCTGTGAGAGTGACACCTCATATTATGATCACATTTGACAGAATTGAGAAGTGATCCAGAAACTAAACCACATAGATGACCTCCAGCATCCAGACAAATGTGTGACCACTACTTCCTCATTGTAAACTGAAACATCCGACCCTAATTCACATGTAGGAAGGCTTTGGTTGGTGTGTTGGTTCTGGAAATTTATCTTCTCCTCAAGGAAATATGGTCTGGACTTAGCAAGTTTTACTTTGGAATTTGTACATTATTCAAATAGTTATGAGTGCAGGCTCATCATAGTAAATAGTTCACAGATGGGGAAGAAAACATTTCTAAATTGTTTTTACTCTGGGTCATCTTTGGCCAGCTGTAGATTATATCCTTGGCCAGATGAGTTACCTTTTTGTGTATTTTTTTTTTTAAGCTACCTGGGGTTGAAGCATGTGAAAACTACACCTTCCGATATGGCCGAAATCCTCTCATGGAGCTACCCCTTGCTGTTAACCCCACAGGTTGTGCTCGTTCTGAACCTAAAATGAGCGCCCATGTCAAGAGGTTTGTGTTAAGGTATCTTGTTTCATCTTCACATAGTACAGCCCAGGGTTTCTAGGCACCTTAGTGGGTTTTGTGCTTGATTTGTCTGCTGCTTACAAACCCTGCTGTCTCTGGCTGTGTATGTGCCTAATAACTTCAGAAGATGCACTGTGTCTCTGCTAGGCAGCCTTCTGTGTGTTTCTGTCAGTAAGACTTTTAATTGGCTTGGTTTTCACACTATTCAGAGGTGTCTTCAGTTGTCCTTTTATTTTCCTGTTGGCACATCATCATCTGTAGGCCTCACACCCTGAATAGCACCAGCACCTCAAAGTCATTTCAGAGCACAGTCACTGGAGAGCTGAACGCACCCTACAGTAAGCAGTTTGTCCACTCCAAGTCATCACAGTACCGGAGAATGAAGACTGAATGGAAATCTAATGTATATCTGGCCCGGTCTAGGATTCAGGTGAGGAATGTTTTGTTTTGGTTGGTTGGTTGGTTGGTTTTTTTTTTGTTTTGTTTTTGTTTTGACTTTTTTTTTGGGCAGGGTGGGGGGTTGTTTTGCTTTCTGTTTTTGTGGTTCAGTGATTTGAACCCAGGTTCTTGTGTGTACTAATCCCAGCTCTGGAATCTCACTTTGAGAGTTGTGTTTGAGAGAGTTTTCAACATGAGGACTATGGTTGTAGCGTTAGAACATAGTGCTGGACCACCTCGAGTAGAAAATATTCCTTTGGACTTTACCTCTTTATATCTCATTAAAGACTGTGGGGGAAAACAGTATTTTGCACACACACTGAGTTTTGAACAGCTCAGTAGTGCTGTTTACAAACATTTGAAAAGTAAAACTAAATACCAGCACTTGAAAGGCAGAGCCAGGAAGATCACAAGTTCCAAGACGACTATCTTAAACAGATAAAAAACTCAATAAATACTTTCATGTGACATTGCAGCTTTGAAAGTCATATTTTTTAAGCACTTTCTTGTCATGAAATCATTGCACATTCCTGGTAGAAAGTGGGTATCTAAATGGTAAGCATTTAAAATTAAACTTGTAGGGGCTGGAGAGATGGCTCAGAGGTTAAGAGCACTGGCTGCTCTTCCAAAGGTCCTGAGTTCAATTCCCAGCAACCACATGGTGGCTCACAACCATCTGTAATGAGATCTGGTGCCCTCTTCTGGCCTGCAGCATACACACAGACAGAATATTGTATACATAATAAATAAATAAATATTTTTAAAAAAATAAAATTAAACTTGTAGTCCTCACCTACTGAGTTATGATCTTAAAACTGACATGTCTAATCAACATCTCACTTGTCCCAGAATGGAATTATAAAGCTCCTACTTTGTAAATTTCTTCAGTCCCCAAGCTCTTTACATTTTTAATAGTATCTATCAGTTCCCCAGTCGGTCTGTATCCTCAGATCCTCCTTCCATAAAATCCTGTTAACTCACTCCATCTTCCTCCAAGTTCCAGCCTCTTCCTGGAAAGCAGTGTTTCTGTGTGCAGTAGAGATTCTTACAAGTTTAGTGCAAGCTCTTTGCTCCTTACTGGTAGTTTCTAGAATCTTCTTGTTCTTAGACATTTTGCATTTGTGCCTAGCATCAGGCCCTCTTTATCACTTTCTTCTCTTGATGAATCCTTTCAGTCTAGAGTACTTTGACCTTCAGCCTGAGCATCCTTCTGTGTTCCTGTCCTCTGCTTTTTCTGCTTGTACCCAGAAACCACCGTTGGTCAGCTCCTGAGACATGTAACATCAGCCAGGAGTTCTGAAACTGAGACTAAGGGTTTGCCCACCCCAGAGACTCTAGAGGGTCACAGCCAATCTCATGACTTAGATAAGCATCTCCCTTCTTCATGGGTTATTTTTTTCTAGTTCTGATTCTGGTTTCCTCGTTTTGCTCTTCTAAGATGTCCTTTACTTTATTAGCTGATCTTTCTTATAAAGTTTTAACGACCAGCTAAGAGCTCTTTGCACTCATCATCATTTTGTTTGAAGTCTTGTTTCATGTTCTTTTCTATCTGCTATAACCCTCTTTGAGATTATGTGGACATGCAATACGGTCTCTGCTGCTTTCAGTTCAGTCTTTCTCCTCATTTGCATTTTAGTTAGATATTGTTCATTCTGTGCCTGTTCCCATTCCTCAAGAATGTCTTTAATAGGATCTTAACTGTGTCTTCAAGTCATAATTAACCTAAATCATTTTTTTAAATTTTCTTTCTTTCTGTGGACATGCATGAGGGTGTGCATATGCCATGGTGTACATGTATAGATCAGAGGACAGTTCTGAGAGTCAGGTCTCTCCACCTTTACAGGAGCTTCAGTGATTGAATTTAAGTTGTCTGGCTTTTGCAGTAAGCACTTTTATCCACTAAGCCATCTTTGTTGATAGAACCTGAGGCATCTTTGAGAGTTTTGACTTTCTGTCATTACTTTTCTCTTACATTCCTCTCCTTTCTCATTTCTCTGGTGACCATGGTGATGATGGTAGATGTCTTAAAAGGTGAGTCTTGCTTACCTCCCATCTCTCTTTCTTCCTCTCTCTGTCTCCTGACTCTAGTCCCCAGGGGCTCATTCTGCCCCTTTTTCTCCTCTTTCAATGTGAGCCCAGTGGCATGGCGTGACTTCTCTTCTTGGAATTTTAAAATAAATTACAACATTGATTTTCTGACCAGGAAAGCTCTCCTGGTGCTTTCTCCTGCCTACTGGCATTCTGAGGTGCACCAGATCCCTGGAATCCAGTCCACATACGACAGCCTCATTTGTCCAACTAACGGATCACTAGCCCCTCCATCCAACACCAGCATGATTGGTTAGCTCCCTCTTTTCTACCTCTGGCCATTTCCCATGAGTAAGGACTCATCTCTCTAGTGTGGTTTTTTGCCTTTTGACCTCATCAAGTCCTGGTACCAGGCAACTATGGCTCTCTCAGGCTCAGAGCCCTTGGCTCTTGTTCTTTGTGTGATGTGCACAGGACAGCCTCTCTGTGTGTGATCCTTTCTGATTTCCTGAGATGCTAGGAATTGAAAACTCTTGGATCTTATTTCTCTGCCTCACTGTCACTTTGCAGTCAGACGTGGTCTCAGTACCCCTTAGATAACAATCCAGTGGCTGCTTCCGAGCACTCTATTATCCCAGTATTTTACAGGACCTTTGGAACAGTCAGCCAGCAATCCAATAGATGGAAGGAGGTGTCAGATCCCTTTCACTCTTCGCTTCCCCCTCCCCCAATAAGCCTCTTACACTAACTCTGTTGCTTGTGGCATGTTTGCTTAGGGCCCACTGAAAGGTAATGTTCCACCCTCAACGGGTCCACTCTCTTCTTCCTGCAACAAATCTGCTTTTTCGTTCACTGATGGCATTGTGTTCCATTCAATACCAACAATTGGTCTCTTGAGGGGTTATCCACCTTTGACCATTCCCCTGGATGTGAGGCTTCCTTTCTCAAGCACAGTCTTCTCTTCATCTTTCTGCCTCAAAGTCCTGTTGCCAGGCAATTGTGTCTCTTTCAGGCTCAGAACCCTTGGCCCCTGTTGTTGTGTGACGATGCATGGGACAGCCTGTGCCTACTTAATCTGATCCTCTCTGAATTCCTGAGGTCCTGGGAATTGCAGACCCTTGAGTCTTCTCTGCCTCACTCGTGGCAACTGAATCATCATCCTGTGGTCCTGTCTTTTTGAGAATTATGTGTTTCATCACCTTTAGGTTTGTACCAGCTTGCAGTGTTAGGTGTTTTTCTGTATGAAATATCTTATACCCACCAGAAACTCTAGTAGCGTTTTTTCTTATAAAGGTTATTTTTTTATATATAGACAAGAATATCATTTCTGTACACATACCATAGGTTGTATTCTAGTTTTTTATCCTTACAAAAACTCCAGTTATTTTACTTCCCTTCATTGTACAGCCTGTTATAATAATGCCATTTAGCATATAACCTGCTGTGCTAAACTTGATCTTGCAACCATTGCTATTACTGTACCTTAGGTTTTTAGAATAGTCATCAGTTTGGACTACTTGCTTATGCTGATCCAAACAATACTGATCTGCACTGACATTCTTTCTATATTCTGGCTCACGCCTGGAACAATTCAAACTGCATAAGTGGGTTTCTTTTTTAAAGATGAGTCTGTGACAGGAAGATATCTATTGACTGCCAACTCCCTTAGAATCCATGGACAGGACTTGAGTGTCACAATTTCTCTTCCTTTTCCCCAGTTTCTTCCCTGGTCAGAATCGAAAGCACAAGTCCAAATTAGGACAAGAAAATACAGATTACCTGTGAACATTGTATTTATTTACTTACTTTTTAAAGTATATTTCCCCACAACTTCATTTGCTACCCTGTCTAAGACTGCATTACAGGATTTATCAGACACAGCCTAGACAGTATAAGTTGCCAAATAAGGCACCAGTGTGTTAGGCAGTTCAGATTTTCTCAGCCACTCGAGGCTAAGGCAGGAGGACCACAAGTTGCTTAGTGAGATCCCCTTTGAAAACATGTATGGTAGCGCTTTCCTAGCACATGTGAAGCCCTAGGTTCAAACCCCAGTAGTGAGGTTAGGGGCTGTATCCTGTACATTTCTCCACCTTTCATGGTAATTAGAGCGAAGTAATGTTTTCTGTTTTCCTTATTCCATTATTTTTAGAAAACTGAGAGTCAAATCTGAAACTACTTTGTAGTATTCATAATCCCTTAAAGTTCTTCTACTTCCTATTTTATGTTTTGTTTTTGTTTTTTCAAGACAGGGTTTGTGTACCAGCCCTAACTGTCCTGGAACTAGTTCTGTATTCTGGGCTGGCCTTGAACTCACAGAGATTCGCCTGCCTCTGCCTCCTGAATGCTGGGGTTAAAGATGTGTGCCACCCCTGTCTCGCTTTCCTGTTCTATCAAATTATTACTCTATGGAGTTTGGGCTAACTTCATATAGACGGCAGTAGCTTACCTGACTGATGATAACTTAGCAAGCCTAGTGGGAAATGCAGCCATCCAGTTCACAGTAGCATTTACAGACATTGTCTTAATCCATTTGGCATTGCTGGTGTAGGGTGGGCAGCTTGTCAACTATAGTTTACCTAGCTTACTGTATTGGTATGACAATGCCTCACTTCTAGTGAGGTCCTTTCTCTTGTGACCTTCCAGAGTGAAAGGCAGAACAGAAGTGTGTTCTAAGTTATCCTTCTGTGGGAGCTCAATCAATCATTCAAAGATAGCTAACCTGCTCCCACTAGCATTGCAATATTCCATGCCTGAGGACAGTGTGAAAAAGAATACAAAAACAATGTAATAATGTAAAGTTGAAAGGAGCAGGATTGTCAGAGTTTTAAATTTCAGAAAACAATACAGTCAGTGACCCTCGCTTGAATGTAGACGAAATCTTAAATATGGCTTTTGATAAGACTCCAAGGGAAGTACATTTTTATGAGGAAAATAAAGGTTTGTCGAGTATATTGGATGTGTACAATTCTTTTTTTCCTTCCATTTAGGGATTGGGCCTGTATGCTGCTAGAGACATTGAAAAACACACCATGGTCATTGAGTACATTGGAACGATTATTCGAAATGAAGTTGCCAACAGGAAAGAGAAGCTTTATGAGTCCCAGGTACTATATAAACTGACCACAGACAGACATCTGAAGAGCACAGCCATGTGTGTTCAGCTGTGAGCAGAAGCCATAGCTGTAGACTCTTCCATGGCTTTGTCTCTTCCCTTCACCACCATCTTTTGGAGTTGGTGTTACTTGCCCATATGTAGACTAATACCCCAGCTTTACAAAACCCCATCTGATGTTCACACTGACCCACCAGCAGTGCATCAGCTGTATTTGGTAGGTTCCACAGGAAATGACCAGGGGTCTGGTCAGCACAGACTATGAGTTGAAGTGAAGGAGCTTCAGATCACAATGATGATTGCCTGCCTTCTCTTTAGAACCGAGGTGTGTACATGTTCCGCATGGACAATGACCACGTGATTGATGCTACACTCACAGGAGGGCCTGCAAGGTGAGACAGGACTGCCATTGGTCCAGAAGACTTTGCTTGCATAGAAATGTCCCCACTCTGGCTGTGCAGTGGACTGGAATCTTCATACATGCTTTGTTAAAACATCAATAGAAATGTCATTAGTTTCCTTTAGAGGGAAATGTTCCTCTCATTGCTGTCGTGTTCAGTTTTCTGATTTGTCTTGCAGATATATTAACCATTCATGCGCCCCTAACTGTGTGGCTGAAGTAGTGACCTTTGAGAGAGGACATAAGATTATCATCAGCTCCAACAGAAGAATCCAGAAAGGAGAAGAGGTAAGGGGTGGAGGAAAGGGGGAATCTGCCTGTTGTCTATTCCAGGATGTAGCAGTTCATGGACCTGGGGTTTCTAGCACTGTCCCTAACCCAGAGTTTTGCCATCTGTTCATCTCACTTCAAACATTCAAATGCCGGCTTCTTACATACAGTAGTTCTTAAAGCCACATGAAACCTACCACACAATACTACATACATGTCTTAGGATCGTCCTTTGTCCCCTAATCTGGGCAGTTTGACAAACTCCTCTCAAGATGATGCCTGCCACTGATTAGACATGTAAGACATGGAATTGCCACCTCTGGCAGTCGCACAAACTTGATAACTCATATGCTGGATTATTGGAAGAGTTGCAGACACAAGTTTGGAGAGCCACTTGCTCCTGACTATGTGCACACTTAGAAAATTTCACATCATATATGTGGGTGTTTTGTGTTTTCTGTTTTTAAAGTGTTTCATGTAAGACTTGACATTTGTTTCTAGTATCCCAAAGAGGTGACTCTGGTCTAGTTTTTCACCTGATCACTGTTACTCCTAATTGCCTACTTTACATTCCCCAACTCTGACTTTCACGTAGCACCAGCACCTTGAATCAAGTGCCCTAAGTCTGGAATTGTTGCCCATGGCAAGCTCTTGGGAAGACTGCAATGTTGGGAAGCCTGGGTGTGTTCGCTGTGACAAAGCCCCAGTCTTCTGTGGGCAGAGTGTGAGAGCACACCTATTTACTTGGTCCATTTAGAATGTGCTTTTAAAATTAAGAACATGCTTATGAAGATAGGTTAAAGCTCACCGTTCACAGTAACAGACGTATAAGAATATTCTGGTGCCAGGACCCAGGTCTAATCACTTTAGGACAGGCCCTACAAAGCCCAGCCTTGTGACTCTCCTGTTTGTATCATCTTGCACACACCCTCTAGCTTTGCCAAGCCTGTTTTCTGTAAAATGAAGACATATTGTTTAATTCCATAGCGGGGAAGAACTCTGCAAACACCTAAGAAAAGGCAGTGGCTTCTTTTCAAAGCACAGCTGCTCTGTGGGTGCAATTTTCTTCCTTCCTATGTAGTCTTCCACACAGCTGTCTGATGTCTGAGTTAGGCAAGACCCAAGACATTTACTGTGTCTTGCCCCTCACTTGGCTTTATGGTTTTATGAGGTAAAGGGGGCAGTGATGTAAAGCTTATTTGGTGGGACTCTTAATGCTTCCCATCCATTTGGTTGGTCTGGAATTTGAGTAAGAATTCTATAGCCTTGAATGTTGATCCAGAACAATTCTTTCTCTGAGGGGAATACTAGCTTATCCTGAGCCAAATACAAAGTGGCCATGGTTGGCAAAACAGATTCAGTGTACCCTGAACTCCATTGTGTTCCACTGTGGAAAAGATGGCATTGACTTTGTCATTACAAGATAAAAGAAAGTGCTCAATTAGTGCTTTAATTGGTGAGACATGAAGTATTGGTAGGTTTTAGACACTATCTGAAGATTGGTTTGGGATGGTGGATGTTATAAACTGTTAAAATCACAAAGATGTTAGACCAGGTACAGATGTTGGTAGTAAAGGCAATGAAGGGGATTGGATGTAGCCCTAGAGCAATTTTTATGGCAAATCTGCAATGCTCCATCTCTCCATGGTGGCAAATTCTAGGAAGCTAATAAATCTGTAGGACCTTTGAGTAGATGTAGTTTCCATCCACATGAAGAGAAGGAAAAAGCCATGATGTTGGCAAGGGCATGATCATCTCTGTCCAAACCAGGGTAGCCTTCTATAATTTGAGGGAGTGTTAGTCCTCATCTTTCCAAAAGTGGTAGAGAGAACGCCAGAAGACATAGAAACAGCGTATCCACATTATCTTCCCGCAAATCTACTTCCTGTTAATGTATGGCACTTCCCACCCCACCCCATCCTCCCGCAAGATTGCATGGGACCTCACCAAACCCAGTCCTGCTTTGGCTTATGTTTGTTTTCTTTCTGGTTTTGGAAAGTGGGGTTTGGAAGAGTTGGAAGTGGGGCACTGCCCTGACTCACACCGTGTCTTTGCCATGGGCAGCTCTGCTATGATTATAAGTTTGACTTTGAAGATGACCAGCACAAGATTCCATGTCACTGTGGAGCGGTGAATTGCCGGAAGTGGATGAACTGAATGCATTCCTTGCTATCTCAGCGGGCGGCTCGTCCCTAGGAAGAGGCGACTCAACACTTCATTGAATTTTACAGACAGAAAGATATTTTGTTTTCTGACTTTTTGAAAAACAGCTTCTGGAAGCTCTGGTTCCTCGGCCTTTGTCTGAAGGAAGCACAGCACAGAGGGAGCCAGCTGAGGCTGCCTTGCTGTGCACTGAGGTCAGCAGAGTCACAGAATGGTCCAGCACTTTTTTTTTCTTTTTCTTTTCTTTCCTTCATTTTGTTTCCCTGTGGGTGGGTTTTGTTTTGTTTTTGTTTTGTTAGTCTCACTAAGGAGAAACTTTTACTGGGGCAAAGAGCCGGTGGCTGCCCTGCCCCAGGGTGGGGGCCTTCCTATGAATGTAAGACTGAAATCACCAGCGAAGGGGGCTGTCCAGAGTGCTGGCCACGCCTTACTGACAGGGGCAGGCCCTGAGTTTAACTAAGTGGACACCACTGATCAAGGAATGTACTGAGATGACTTCCTTAGGGATAGAGCTAAGGGATAATAACTTGCACTAAATACATTTGAATACTTGATTCCATGAGTCAGTTTATTGTAGTTTTTGATTTCTGTAAAATAAGAGAAACTTTTTGTATTTATTATTGAATAAGTGAATGAAGCTATTTTTAAATAAAAGTTAGAAGAAAGCCAAGCTGCTGCTGTTACCTGCAGAACTAACAAACCCTGTTACTTTGTACAAATATGTAAATATTTTGAGAAAAACAGTATAAAAATAGTTATTGACCAAATGCTACCAGGCGCTGCAGCAGCTCGGGTGCTTATAACCGTGGTAGGGATGTTACAATATAATTTTGTGTTATTAAATATGCCATTATAATTATGTAATAACCAAAATTTTGCCCTGGTGTCTCTGGGCTTTTTGGAAACTGTCTCTTAGTGCTTGTTTTCTACACCTAATTTCTGACAGAGCAGCGTGTGTGCTACAACTACAACTTTTATAGCTGCTGGTGATTTAAACTAATGTTTCCTATTATATTGTTGCATCCCTACTTCTTCAGTCAGGTTTTTTTGTGCTTACAATTTGTGATAACTGTGAATAACGGCTTAAACACACACCCAAATGGAGGCTGAATTTTTTTCTTCAGCAAAAGTAGTTTTGATTAGAACTTTGTTTCTGACCACACAGAATTATGTAATCATAATAGAGTCATGTAGCAGGGACCTAACCCAAACTCCTTAGCCTTCTATTTAACATAAAAATTTAAAAAGAAAAAAAAGAGAGTGAGTGAAAGAGATGTGATGATGCTCCCAGCTGCAGGACTCCGGCAATAGGGTTTTTCGAAGATGTAATTTTAAAATGTGTTTGTATGAACTGTTTGTTTACATTTCTTTAATAAAAAAAAACACACTGTTTTGTGTTTGCTTGTAGAAACTTAATCAGCATTTGAACCAGGTTAGCTTTTTATTTTGTACTTAAAATTCTGGTACTGACACTTCACAAGCTAAGTATAAAATGAAGTTTTTGTGTGCACAATTCGAGTGGACTGTGAGCTGTGGGTGCATTCAGTGACACAGCTCTCAGCTTGTAATGTATATGGCATGATGTATTTTTATCTTACAGAATAAATCAATTGTATATATTTTTCTCTTGATAAATAGCTGTATGAAATTTGTTTCTTGAATATTTTTCTTCTCTTGTACAATATTCTGACATCCTACCAGTATTTGTCCTACCGGGTTTTTGTTGTTTTCTGTTCTGTATAATAGTATCTAATGTTGGCAAAAAATTGAATTTTTTGAAGTATACAGAGTGTTATGGGTTTTGGAATTTGTGGACACAGATTTAGAAGATCACCATTTACAAATAAAATATTTTACATCTATAGAATCTGCTTCGTGTTCTGTGAACTGTGGTCATGTTTGATTCTGCGTGGTGTCTGTCAGAATTGCTGGAGTCTAGATGTTCAGGTGTAAATTTAGCCATGCTCCCTGGCTGTGGGCTCCCCTCTCTCAAATAAGGAGAGAACTTGTGTTAGGTGCACAACATGGCAGATCACAGACCACTCTTCATGCTTACTTGCTTGTTTAAATCCTCTTCTTTGTTTATTGGGTGTGTGTCTGAGACGAAGTCTCCGTGTGCTGCCCGTGCTCAAGCAGCCTTCTCGCCTTGCTCTCCTCAGTCTCCTTAGAAGCTAGGACTGCAGGTGTGTCTGCTGCTAGGCCACCAGACAGATTTTGGTCTTGTTTCATTTTCCTTTCTTCAAGCTACTTTTGGGATTTACTTTATATCGTAGAGACCTAGCAGAATGAATAGGCGTAATTCATTTAATGAATTACAGATATGGTAGTACGTACCTTGAATCCCATGTGAAGCAGGGACTTTGTGAGTTTAAGACTAGCATAGGCCACATACATGTAAATATGTATATATAAACAAGATCATCTCTCAGGAATGAAAAAGCTACAAAAATCAAAATTCCCAGAAGCCCCCTTTCCCTAATATGGTAGGTTCAGAGCTCCTGCTTGATGTCCTCTCCCATTTCTTCCTCCAGACACATTGGCCTTCAGGAGTCTGGGGGGAGGAAATGCCTTTGTGCTTATTAGAGTGATGCTGCTCCTTTAAACTTGTCTCTAACCCTTGTTTATGGGTTAGAGACCACTCTGCTTTCCAGGATGTTGGGGTGGGGGCTTTGTTCCGGCCGCCCAGCTAGCTTACACCCTAAATAACCACACAGAAACTGTATTCATTACAACACTGCTTGGATTAGCTCTAACTTCCTATTGGCTAACTCTTACGTCTTAATTTAACCCATTTCTAATAATCTGTATAGCACCACAAAGTCATGGCTTACTGGGAAAGATTCAGCATGTCTAACCTGGCAGCTCCATGGCGACTCTCTCTGACTCTGCTTTCTTCCTCCCAGAATTCAGTTCTGTCTTCTCCGGCTACCTAAGTTCTGCCCTATCAGGCCAAGCAGTTTCTTTATTGATTAACCAATGAAAGCAACACCTCCTACACTGCCTTCATCTGACAAACTAAAAGTTTTTGCTGTATACCAAGGAAACCAGACACAGACGCCAAGCGGAGTGGTTCCCTCACTAGGTGAGCAAACTGACATTGCTTCTTTCTTTGTGCTCTGGACACCCAAGCCAGTGGCCTGCCATCAATGGGGGAGCCTAGCACCGTGCTGAAGAAGTATCACCTGTCACTGGTAAAAGTGCCTTGAGATTTCCTGAATGAACCTGATTCTCAGCAGCCGGTCTGTTGCCAGCCCTGTCTGCTGCCCAGTCTTGATTGTTGAGCTTGCATGTGATATGCAGAAGTCTCCCAGAATGGCTGTACACGTGTAAGCATCTTCTTGTGCAGTGCTCTTGGTTTAGGTTTTGAAGTTTCTCTGTTCCAAAGAACAGAGCTTAAGTTTTGAATACGGCTTTCTAGAAAATTCTTCCAACTCAGTTTCAATCTAGCCATGAAAATAAAGTTAAGTACCTTGCTTCATTTTCCTCAATGGACCTACTGCAATCTTAAAAATTCCTCTTGGGATATCTGCCCAGCTTTCCTTACAAACTCACAAGGCATTCAGTTCCTCCACGCCATCCATCCCCTAACTGTCCTCCTTTCTCCTTTTTTACCTCTCAAGTCTCCACAGTATGGTAACTGTGTACCAAACACTGCTGTATAGGAGGCTGGCAATGTGCTCATTCACTGGCCCTGTGGAAGCCTCATGCCAAGACTTGTTTTCTTCAAAACCACCCTACCAATCTGCTGCTAGACTGTGGAATGAATTCTGGATGAAATGAGGGTTTGTCTCTCAGGAATTCTTTCCTTCAGTTACCACGACCCAGTCTCTGAAAAGAGCTGCTTCCTGTTGTGGTTTGGACTCCATGTGTAGGAGACCCTGGCCTAGCCTGGTGTTAAGTTGGAAAATTTGAGATGTACCATTGGGAGATCTCAATCTGTCTTATATCCCAGCCATAAGGGGAATATTCCACCATGGTGTGTTTCTGCTTCGCCACTCTCGGGTCAAATTCTTTAACAACCTCTTGTTTCTTGTCACATTATTACATACTCTACAGCCTTTGTCAATCTCCGCCTATCTCTACATCTCACATTTCCACAAATACACCCCTCCCCAGTGTGTGTGTGTGGGGTCTGTTTTGTATAAATGCATGTAAAATGATATCTGATGTGTTTGAATTGCATTTCATCAGTGATTGTGACATTGAGCACCTTTTCATATTATGAATTTTGTGTACACACCACTCCTATCTAAATATTCAATAAGTTCTTTTGTGCATTGTAAAAACTGGGTATTGAACGTCTCGAGCTTTTTCATCTTCTCATTCTGTCTTTGAACAGGTGCTTAACTCTTATTAAGTCCCATTGTGTTAACATTTTAAGGTTGTTTGGCAAATCTTTACCTACTCTGAAGTCATGAAGATACCCTGCATTTTTGCTTTTATTTTATGTTCAGATCTCTATCTGTCCTGAAATACGTTCAGTCAAGGACAGAGAGAATTAAGGTTCAATTTTGTTCAGATACAACCAGTTCTTCCAGTAAAATGTGCATATTTGGAGTTAGGGAAATGACTCAGAAGATAAAGTGCTTGACTTTAATGTGAGGCCTAGGACTCACATTAAAGCCAGGTTAGTGCAGGGGCCTGTGTGTAGTCTCGGTGTGTGGAAGGTAGAGGGGGAACTCCCTGTAAACTTTTGGTTTCCTTGAGGCATTGAACTGGTCATTTAGCGCATGGCCTGGTTTTTGTTATAGTTGCCTCTTTGCACTTAAGTCAATAGTACAATAATTTTGAATTAGTACACATCCTCCAGAATTAATTTTCAAATTGTCTTATCACCTAAAAAAGGTCAGCTACAGCAAACCCTAGAAACTTCCCAGCACTCAGTTTGAGATGCAGCTTCTTGGCAGCCTTGTCACATCTGTTCTGTGCCCAATTTCAGTTACAAACTGCAGCCAGTGCCTCAACCTCATTCTCATACTGCCACACATATGCACAGCATAACCCCACTTTTATAATTTTTCATTTATGTATTTTGGGTTTTTTTGTCCTGGAACTTCCTCTGTACACCAAGCTGGCCTCAAACTCACTGAGATCCGCCTGCCTCTGCCCTTCAAGTGCTGGGATTAAAGGCGTGCGCCACCACTGCCTTGTGGCTTATGTGTGGAAGCTCTTTATGATGAGCCATGTCCCGATAAGGTACCTTCAGGTACCACATAACACTACATTTGGGCAAAATCCCTGAACAGAACAAGCCCATTCTATAATGAGTTGGTAATGTAATGTATTGAGTACTGTGTGTCTGTTTGTTTGTATGTGGTGGTGGTAGGGTCTCATAACCCTGCGATCTCATATAACCCTGGATCACAGAAATCCATCTCCTTAGTGCTGTAATTAAAGACGTGCACAACCACGCTGCCTGGCCTGAATAGTTTGATGTAGCTTAAAGTTGTATCATCAGAAGTAATGGTAACTTGTACAAAGCAACAAATAACTGGGGGTGGGGGTGTAGAGGGCAGGATTCTATACAGATAAATATGCTGAGATGTACAACTTTCATCTCATAAACTCAGTTGTCAAGCCATCTCTATGAAGGCACACATTAAGTATGTCACATCAAAGAATCCTGAACTGAGATCGAGAGTCAGAAGGCTATCAGATGTTGAGGAACCTCAGGGCCCTCACTTTAGATTGGGATCCTTGGAGCCTTTAAGTTGTTTTCCATATTCTTTGAGGGTCTCATGAAGCCCTTTGGTAGACAGATCCTGTAACTGAGAGGCTTGGTGACAGGCCAATGGTCCATCTCGCTCTCTTGCCGTCTTCATTCTCTGGGCATCCATAGTTTTTGCTGTTTGGGCACTAAATAAAAGCTGCTGTGAATGTCCAAGTGCAACTGTCTTGGACAGTTTGGGTCCCTTGGCTGAATAGCAGGGAGTGGTTTGGTTTTTGTTTTTGTTTGTTTGTTTGTGACAGGGTTTCTCTGTGACTTTGGAGACTGTCCTGGAACTAGCTCTTGTAGACCAAGCTGATCTCGAACTCAGAGATCCGCCTGCCTCTGCCTCCTGAGTGCTGGGATTAAAGGTGTGCGAAGCCACCACCACCTGGCCGTGGTTTGGTTTTGTAAGACTGGATCTGTGCTGTACTCTGCTATGCCCCCCACAAATGAGCTTCCCTTCACTCAGCCATATCTGTGAGCTGGTTGCTATTCTTCCTGATGCCACCAACTTTTCTCCCCTTGAACTTCAAATTTGCTTTCTCTGTCTAAGGTAGGATCACTAAGAAATTAATCTCTATTACAGATGACTGACCACTGCTTATTAAATTTCCAAGTAATTTGGTAGCATACCATACACATTCTATGTTTTCATCTTTAGACATTTTAAAACAATGTTTTAATTTTTTCTTTGACCAGCAAGTGAAAGTATCAGTTTTAAACTATTGGAGGGTTTTATAGTTCGTTTTTTACATTAATTATAAACTGACTGGCCTATTAGCTCAGGCTTCATATTAACTCATAACTTCTGTTAGCCCATAATACTTATCTGTGTTCGCCATGTTACATGGCTCGGTACATTTTTGGTGAGGCAATGAGATCTTGCTTCCTGTGTCTGGATGATGACTGTAGACTGATCCTTCTTCCCAGAATTCTCCTGTTCTTTATAGTATTTTTATTTTGACACCTTGGACATATGTACATGCTGTGGTGTTGAGTGGAGTGTTCCCAAACCAGATCAACCTAGTGATATTGTGTATGTTAAGGTGTCAGTACCATGTTTTGTGTTTTGAAAGGCATGCTGAAATCTCACAGTAACTGTAGATATGCTTGTTGAAGTTCCTAGTTTTTGGCAGCATGTATTTGGGATTCTTTGGGTAGATGAATTGAGCCTTTGTCATTGGGCAAGAACCTTCATCAGTTCCCATATGGATGTCCATTAACTGCAGTGTCTGCTGCCCATTCATTTTTACAGTGAGTGTCTTATAGGTAGCCGGCAGTTGGTCTCGCATTCTTATCCAGTCTAGCCTTCTAAAGGAAACCTTATATTCAGTAACAATATTTAACATGGCCATTGCTATTGCTGGGTTAAATCCACTCACTGCCCTTTGCTTCCTTTTCCTTAAGTCTATGACACAGATTTAGATCTAGGATACAGACCACAGATGTTAAATGGGGTTTAAATGGTGTGCTTTGAGATAACATCACTGAGCTTCTGCTATATGAGATTGTACCTAAGAAATAGTAATTTGAGGCAGGGAGAATCACCTTGTATTTTCATGCTTGAGTATTTACAGACTTTTATGAAATTTTTCTCTAGCTGAGATGCTTACCAATTTTAGAAAAGAGTGTCACAGGCAGACTGCTGTATCCAAATTCACTCAGGTCAAGGTAAGAAACTGCCACTGAAATTAGCAACTGCTGTCTGTCTAGCTTAGTGAAGTATTTCCCATCATATTCCTAGGTCATCCAGACCACAGGCCGGCCATACGGCAAGTCAGAAGATGGGATACTGTGGGATAATGCTCTTGTACAATGTAAAGATTTATCACGCGTTGGTTTAATAAAGCACTGACTAGCCAGTAGCTAGGCAGGAAGTATAGGCAGAGCAACCAGCTAAGAGAATTCTGGAAAGAGGAAAGTCAGAGTCACCAGCCAGATGCAGAGGAAGCAAGATGAGAATGGCTTAATGAGAAAAGGTAAACATATGGCTAAACACAGATAAGAATTATGAGTTAATTTATATTGTAAGAGCTAGTGAGTAATAAGCCTGAGCTAATAGGCCAAACAGTTTATTAATTAATATAAGCCTCTGTGTTTCTTTGGGACTGAACATCTGCAGGACCAGACAGAACCGAAACTTCCATCTATACTGGAAGAGACATAAAACATAGTTAAATGATCAAAAAGATCCTTTATTAAGTCATTAAAATAATTTATAACAGTTAAATGCCTCTTAAATATACACGATACCTTCTGAAGCTAAAAGTAATTAATATGCATTCAACCAGTTTTAAAATCTATTAGAAACATTAAACAAATGATAGTAGAAAAAAAAATCTCCTATGAAGTCCTCTATGAAAGGAAATTGTAACAAGTTCCCGATTAGGCAGAAACCATTCCCTCTCCAAAGGAGAATGAGAGAAACGTAAATAAATACAAATGTCTGCTTCCAGGGTTTGTACTAATAGACCCAAATCTTTATATTTATTTTGTTTTCCCTGGATAAACAAGAATCCCTTAGCAGTAGCTCAGAAATAATCCAAGTCCCAGTGAAGCACCTTCTGCTCCTGTGATGGTGACCGCCTACCAAGGTTCTTGTCTGTTGGGGTCAGCAGCATCCTTCATAAAGCACCTTGATTTATGGCAGCTGTGACAAAATCTGGCAAAGTATGTTGTCTCCAGCCAGGGCCCACCTTAACCTTCTAGGCGCCACTGTTGGGAGGAAGAGCCATCACAGATGGCCATGCCAACAGAGCCCTTCTGATCCATCAGGTCCACCACTCTTAGGCACTGTCCAACAGACACTTGGTATAGCCTATTGTTCTTCTGGAAGAAAAAAAAAAGACTTTTTATTTAAAAACAAACATTCCTGCAGCATGCAGGAAAGATGTAGAACCATTAGGACTAGTTAAAGCCCTTGTTTATAAGCAAGAGCCTCACCCCAAAGGTCCACTGCTGAGATCCTCCTGACCCATGGCACTTCATGAGTCGAGGTGGGTCTGAAGAGCGAGTTTCTGACATATCGAGGCAAAGAAGGTTGTTTAAGATCAATTCATGTTCTTCATTATAAATCCAGATCTAGTGATAAAAACAAAAAGATTTAAAAAGAAAACACACAAGTCTTGCTTTAGGTACTGAATGAGGGCCTGGATAATACTTTACAATGTGGTTTTCCCAGCAGGCACACTGGTGAAAGCACTCCCTCAACTATCTGAATCGGTGAACTGGGAGATGAAGGAGGCCAAAAGATGTCACTGGGGAGTGTTCTGATTTAACTGAATAAAAGTGATTGTGTCACTGTAGATCATTTCCAGTTTCCTTAGTTCAGAGACCTATAAAGCTTTGCGGAGCCACAAGAGGTGGACAAGTGCATGTAAAGCTGATTACTACCACAGCGCTCATCTGCTGGGTGATGATGTGCATAAGCTGTTCCAGTCCAGCCCTTCTGTAAATACCACACCCCAATTCCAGCTCACAATGTCTGCTGTGAGACCTGGGCCAGCCAACCTGAAGCAGGGTTTCCCTTGGGTGTGGATGCAAATAATCTTGGTTTCTGGCCCAGGCCTCAAACAAGATGAATACAGATGCAGTGAGAAAATTTCTCACAGGTGCCATCACAAAAGGAACTCCACCAGGGACTAGAAAGCAAGCCCTGCGTGAATCCTGTGCTGACCACTTGAAGCCAGTACGACTGAGGAACTGCACTGTTTATTATGCTTTGATTATAAGTAGCTATAGTATCAGCGTAATTCTGCATGGCTACAACTCAGTACATTTAAACCATTTAACTTGGGCAGTGGGGAGAAGGCACCTGCTGCCAAGCCCGATGACCTAAGTTCCATTCCTGTCCCCACGTGATCAGGACACACTGGCTGCTGTAGCTTGTCCTCTAACTACCATGTGTGCACTCACATAATAAATCGATATTTTGTTTTGTTTTTTAAGGCTGTATGTTCTAGAAATGTCCAAGTAAACATTCCATTTATCAAAAGACCCAAGTGTTTTTCCCTTCCCTGTGTGATAGCAGTGCACCAATGAAATGGGGTGACAGTCAACACAGGCCAGTCCTGACAGTCACTGTTAGGTTGTGCCGTCAAATAAGTAAGCCTGAAATTACAGTAACAAACTGAAATGTTATTTGCTTACATTTTAATATTTAATATTGAAAAGACAAACTAACTGGAATTAAGTAGATGGGGTGAACCAAAATTCTATTGAGATATCCTCTAATGAGTTGTAAAAATTGGTCAGAAAAATCTGACTGTTTCTCTACTGAGGACTTCAGGTTTGAAGATGGACACTCCCTACATCACAGTAAAAAAGCACAAAGGTCTAAATAATTAAAAGCAATGATCAGAGGCAGAGAACATGGAGAAGACAGAAGCAGTTACTTTAAATGATCTCTAGAGTCCCTTAAGAGAAGTCTGATGGTCTGCATCTGCCCACATGTGCTTTCCTTCTGCAGAGTGGCTATGCATTGGGAGGCATCACCCACCTGAGTCGGGTCTCCATAGTCACAGGCCTTAAGCAGCACCAGGCCTCCTTTCTGGCTGGAGCGGCCCTGGGCTACCAGGCATTTGCTGGTCTGCAAGTGGTAGAGCTGCAACAGAGAACAGTGTTCTTGAGGACTCCTATGCAGACATCTTGGTGCCTGAGAGATGTGTGCTTGGAATGGGAAACTTCCACAGGACCAAGTAAGAACCTAAGAGCTAAGATGAAGCCAGGCCTGATGACTTAGGCCTATAATCCCAGCACTCATGGAGCTGAAGCAGGAGGATCATGAATTTGAGGCCAACCTGTGCTACACAGCAAAACACTGTTTAACCTTTTTCTTTTTTAAAGTACACTATGTTTATGTTGACTTGGAAGTACAGAACCACCAAGACCTTCCAACAGTGACACCAAGATCAAGAATTATGCTGGAAGGGATTTCAACTATATGGACACAAAATACTTAATTTTTTTTACTTAGGAAAAAGACACAATAAACATCTTGGTGGTTGTTTTGGGGGTTTTATAAAGTAAACAAGGAGAAAAGTACTAGGCTCAATTCTGAAATACAAAAATTGGGAGATGTGCCTTAGGAGTTTCAACTTTCTGTCAGTGTGGGGGTATGCACAGGAGTGGGCAGGCACACCTGTATATGTGCATACTTGTACGAGCCTACCCCTTGTTCACTGAGGCACAGGGTCTCTCAAATAAACCAGAGCTCATTGGGCTTGCTCCAAGGATCCTGTCTGCCTTCCAAGCACTGGAATCACATGTGGATCACCAACTGCCAGGGTCTTCACTCTGAGTTGCAAAGCAAAGTGCTTTATCAACTGAGCCATCTCCCCAGCCTCAAATGCTAGTTTTTGAAATTATTCAGAAGAGCAGACCCCAAAAGCCATGAGCCCAAGGGGCTACAGTGTGCTTCAGCTAAGCTCTGAAGACTGCCAGTGCACTGGGTGTGAAGTTCACTGCATGTCACACCAACTTAACTGTCACCTCAATCTGTCTCAAGTCAGTTCCTCGAACTGAGACTGAACAGTAACAGCTGCGGTGTTTTTCTGCTCATCTGTCTCCCTCTGAGGGACTGTTTCAGGTCTCACACCGCCTTTGTCCCCATTGTGTCTCTACTCTTAGAAGCAGACACATAACCTACGTAAGGTCCCAGCCCCTCCAACACAGTAAGTACATCTTGACCTGGATGTAAACAGCAAACACATAAAAATTTTTAAGCTTTTCTACTTGAGTAGGGGAAAATCCCCAAAAGAATATACTTAAAACTAGATCGTTTATCACAGAACCTCAGAAAAACTTCCTGCTATGCTCCTCCCAACAAAACCCTCAGACAGGACTGCTGTCTCACCCGTCCACGCAGAAGGACTCTGGGCCGCTTGGGCCCTCTGTTGATGAAGATGGGCTGCTGAGGTTTGGCATTTGGGCCAGGTATTTGCATCTCAGGGTAAATATTGTCCAAATACCATTTGAATGATTGGCAGCCCAATTTCTTCCTCAATTCAACACGCTCACTGATATTTCCAAAGCTTTTGGTCTTCAAATCAGGTCTTAAGGAAAAGTACTGCTCCTAAGTTTAAAAAAAGAAAAATGTGGAAATATATTACACATTCTGTGAGGAAAACAGTCCTGTGTTTTCTTAATGTTAAAATCTCAATGGGAACTTTCCACATGCCTGGCACTAACCATTACATAAACGGTTACATATATTTGATTTCATAGAAGACAAACTGAAGGAAACTCTTAAGTCAGTGGATTTGGTGACCTGAAAGAAAATGGCCCCCAAAGGAATTTGGCACTAGTAAGAACTGAAACTTTTTTGGAGTGGTGTGGTCTTGTTGGAGGAAGTATGCCACTGTGGGGGTGGGCTTTGAGGTTTCAACTGACTTTGTATTGCCTGCAAGAAGATGTAGGACTCTCACTTCCCTCTCCAGCACCATGTCTGCCTGCAGGCTGTCTTGCTTCCTGCAATGATGATAATTGACTGAACCTCTGAACTGTAATCCACCCCAGTTAAATGTTTCCTTTATAAAAGTTAGCGTGGTCCTGGTGTCTTTTCGCAGCAACAGAACACAGCAGATTCTGTGTGAGATGAGTGACTTAAATTCTGGCCCTCTATTATTCTCAATATGAGCTGATGATCCATGAGTCCATGGATACCAACTAAAACTGAGCGAGCAGTGGTGGTGCACGCCTTTAACCCCAGCACTCAGGAGGCAGAGACAGGTGGATCTCTGTGAGTTCGAGGCCAACTACAAGAGCTAGTTCCAGTACAGGCCCCAGAGTTACAGAGAAACCGTGTCTCAGGAAGGAGGGAGGGAGGGAGGGAGGGAGGGAGGGAGGGAGGGAGGGAGGGAGGGAGGGAGGGAGGAAGGAAGGAAGGAAGGAAGGAAGGAAGGAAGGAAGGAAGGAAGAAAAAAAATTAAAACTGAGCCAGGCATGGTTGCCCGCACCTTTAATGTCAGCACTAGAGAGGCAGAAGTAGGCAAATCTCTCTGAGTTCAAAACCAGCCTGGTCTATGTAGCAGCTCCAGTCAGTCAAGACTACATGGTAAGACTATCTAAAAAACAGTACCACTAACAAAACCAAACAAACAAAAAACACAACACTTCTAATTTTTTAAATTCATTAGTAGAAACTTTTTTCAAAGACAGGGTTTCTCTGTGTAGCTCTGGTTGTCCTGAACTCGCTTTGTAGACCAGGCTGGCCTTGAACTCACAAATGACCACCTGTTTTAGCCTCCTGAGTGCTGGAGTTAAAAGCATGCCCCACCACCCCATCTAGAAACTCACTTTATCTGTCACAAATGTACATTTCCCCTGACATTGTGTGTTGCTTGCAAGTTTAGTCTATTGGAGGGTGCATGCCTTGGTGCACTCACAGCAGTCAGGCGACGACTCCCCACCTTTAGGTAGGGTTCTGGAATCCAGCTGGCTGTTGTACTTGTGTGGCAAACATATTTACCCACTGACCCATTTCACAGTTTGAAAAATGCAACTTCATGAAAAATGTAGTTGAAATAGAAGGAATATTTTTAAACTATTACAAATAATTAGTTATTCTTACATTAAATAGTTAATATAATAAAGTTATTATGTAGTTTCTAGATAGTGCAAATATGCAGCCCAGAATTAACCTCTAAATTAACATTCCTGGGACCACACTACACAGCAGCATGCCTAGCTTACAACGATGACATTTTAATTATAATATAAAATAAAAAATCATACCAGTGAGATTCACATTTGGTCTTGCTTCCTCTTTTCACACATGCAAGATTTCTGTAACATGTGTACTTATCTGAAAAACACTGGTCTGTGCCTGTACAGTTTTTCCAAAAACTGACACACTTCACTGCACAACGAAGTAATTTCTGATTTCATCAGGAAAGTTACATAGTGGGACACTTTCAAGCTCATAATGATGGGAGCTGTTTTGATTTGGAGACAGAATCTACTGTGTATCCCTGGCTGGCCTAGAACTCACAAGACTGGCCTTGAAACAAACACCAGCTGCCTCTGCTGGGTTTATCATTGACAAGCCTTGGCTCACTTTGAAAAGATGCCCAGAGTCACAGGCAAGTGCTTCTGGAGAACAGTGTAGCTCAGCCCTCAGCTCAAGCACTGTACTCCACAGGAAGCGTTCACGTGACTACTGACAAGACTTCGGACGACTGCTGTCTCTTCAGTGGCATTCTTTGCTGCTTCCTCGCTTAGGCATGCAATGTCTACTACACAGCAAACACAGTGTCTGTATTCATCTGACTGTGGAAATGAGCTAGACCCTGCAAACCTGAGTGGGTGGGCAGAACCTAGCAAGCCACATTGTGAGATCTCTGTCACACAGAGATAATAACAATCCACGACACTCTGGGTTAGGAGAGGGAGGGACAAACAGGCTTGGCATGCTCTGAGCCCATCTCTGCTCCCAGCTCCCTCCTCAGCACTCAGTCTGGGTATCTGCTGCTATTTACATTTACCTCACAGGGTTGCAGATGACTGTATATTCCCTTAGTCATCTTTTGTCTCCAAAATAAGAGGACAGGTACTTAGCCAGACATGCTAGTGCATGCACACCTGTAATCATGAAGGCACAAGGATGGAGTATCAGACCAACCCGTTCCAATGACAGTAGCAACTGCACAGAACTAATCACAGCAGCGTTTTAATAGGAATTAACATGTGGACAACAGGTAATGACCACACTGACAAAGTGTCCCTGAACAATGAGAAGTAGTGAAATGCTGAGACCAGCCTAAACAAAGACGCCAAGTGAAGGCCACAGAGATGGGCACACGTGTGCGAGAGGTCTAGAAGAGACTGTGGAGCCAAGAGACAGATGTGGTTCTCTAGGGCTTATGGATAGAGAGGTGACACATGAAGGATACAGTCTTTTTGTTGTAACAAATGCTTTAAAATTGGCACGCATATTATACTTGATAGAGAGGCTACAAAGAAAACAAAGCTATATAAGGTAGGAAAGAAATGGAGCAGGAATCCTGTGTGAGCAGTGAAGTCCAGTGGATGAGAAAGCACAGCCCAGTTCTGGGGTCCCTAACCCTGATGGGCCTAGAAGGATCAGCACACTAAAACAGAGCTGCTTCCGATGCTTACAGGGTCACACTCAAGAAAGTGAGTGTGAGAATCAAAACTGAGTGAATCCTGGGTGAAAAAAAGCCCAGAGAGAAATGGCGCAGCAATGAGGATCAACCAAAGAGAATGATGCATGAGTGAAATGAAAGGGCAGACAGACACTCACCTTGTACTCATCCAACCAGACATGTGCCAGCCTCAGGGAGTTGTGCGTCATGGTGTCCTGGCCTTCGGGAGATCCATATGGCCGCCGTTTTCGGAAAATGTGTCCTACTCTCGAGCAAGGGATGATGAAGAGCTTCCCGCCACACATCCAGATCTAGCCAGGAGCAAACCAACTGTCAGTTCAGACTGTGAAGCAGCACACGCACTCTATGAATGGTGGCTATGCAACTTACAGGTGTTTCTCCTACAAGATGTACTCAGAAAAAAAGTAGGGGCATTTAAAAATTAGGTCTTCCTAAAATGAAAAAGGCAGCAAATTCTGAAACATGTATCTGTTCCAGTGTCTGAATTGTGTTGTCATCCTTTGTTGTGTTCATGCACTCTCTCTTAAGGATTTAGGATAGGAATGCTTATTACCTGGTCTTCTGTTCTTCATGTACTTTCTTTTTTGTTTTGTTTGGTTTTTCGAGACAGGGTTTCTCTGTATCTTTGAAGCCTGTCCTGGCACTAGCTCTTGTAGACCTCCCGAGTTGGGATTAAAGGCGTGCACCCAGCCAATACACTTTCTTTTATACACTGTTTCTAAGAAACAGTGTTTTTAGTTAAAACTTGTTTTCCTTAAATGTTTGCGTGGTGGTCCTGCATATACACCACACATGCAGGAGAATGAACACTGAAGCCTGAAGTTAATATTGGGAATCTTGGGGCTGGAGAAATGGCTTGAGATGGTTCAGTGGTTAAGAGCACTGGGTACTTTTCCAGGTCTTCTGTTCCCAGTACCCACATGGTGGTTCACATCTATAGTGGGATCTGATGCCCTCTTCTGATGTCTAGGTGTACATGCAAACAAAACATCCATAAACATAACTACATAGATAGTCTGTCTTTTGAAGGGGTGTGAGACCTTATCACTCAGAAGCGAGGTCTCAATCAAACCCAGAGCTCACTAGTGTAGTAGGAAGACTGACTGTTCCCAGCTGCCCAGACTCGAAATAACCACATAGAAACTGTATTAATTATAATCACTGCTTGGCCTATTAGTTCTAGCTTCTTATTGGCTAACTCTTACATCTTACTTTAACCCATTTTTATTAATCTGTGTATTTTATTAATCTGTGTAAGTCACATGGCTGTGACTTACCAGCAAGGTTTTGTCTGGTGCCTGTCTCTGGCAGGCTACATGGCTTCTCCCTGACTCTGCCTTCTTTCTCCCAGCATTCAGTTTAGTTTTCCCCACCTAGCTCTACTCTGCCCTATCATAGGCCAAGCAAGCTTCTTTATTCATTAACCAATAAAACCAACACATATGCAGAAGAACTTCCCACACTACACTAGTATAGCTGGAGGGAGCGGGCAGCAGACCAGAGCCTTGACAGAAACCAGACCTTAGTTTCACTTCACTAGAATGGGACAGAGCTGAACAAGCAGATCTCATTAACCACAACTTACGGGTGACCATCAGCAAGCACCCTACAAGCCCTTCTGCTGGCTCAACAGAAGCCCCTCAGACTTCTGCAGGCTAAAGATAAATTTTCCTACCCTGCTGCTGAAAGGTCCCTAACCACTAGGACCTTCCACCAATCAGTCCCCATACTAACCTTTTCTCCACCAATCAGTCCAGATTAATCACTCCTCTCTGGCATTCCCCTAACTCTGCTTAAAAGGAGCTTGTGACCTTCTTTGGGGGTCGCTCTTTTGCCACCCCAACATTGGAATCAATAAAACTCTCTTGTTATTGCATACGTGGTCATTGGTCGTCTTTGGGAACTTTTTCTTGGACCCTAACAAGCCTCACTAGCCAGCTTGTCTGGGAATCCTTTGTCTGCATTCCAAGGCTAGAATTACAGATACGAGTAGCCATGTCAACCTGACATTTACACAGGCCCTAAGGATCCACACTTCTCTACTCTTGCTTGCAGGGCAAGTACTTTGACCACTGAGCCATCTCCCCAAATCCAAAAAGTAATTTTTCTAAATTATACAAGTTCAAAAGTACTTGGTTGCAGAGCTAGCAAGATGGCTCAGTGAGTAGTAAAAGTGCTCGCCACCAAGCCTGACGACTCAGGTTCAATCCCAGAACCCACACGGCAGAAGGAGAGAACCAACTCTGGTAAATTGCGCCCTGGCTTCCGCATGAGTGCCATACACAACAGCATGCATATTTTTCAAAAGAACATTCAGAAAGCTCTTTTAAAACACGCATGTGCCAGCTGGAGCCTTGGCCCAAACTGGCCCTGGAGAGGAAAGCAGCTGGGTCCCCACTTAAGGCTCAGCTCTCTAGGCCTTTGTCTGGGATGGAACAGCCCATTCCCCCTCCCCCACTCCCCAAGCCCCAGAACCAACCCCCACAGCAGCCTCTACATATCCGCTACCATTCTCCACCACATCTGGGACCACCGGAGCCTTCGCCCAGACTGCCCCTGGAGAGGAGCCCCAGAGACTTATCAGCATCCACTAGAGGCACGGTACTACATGCACCCAGAGGAAGATCAACCACCTAAGCCACAGGTCCCACCTTTACCGACTGGAGGAAGAGGGATCCCCTGAAGCACAGGCCCCACCTGCACCCACTGAAGGAAAAGATGGGCAGATAGGAGTGTAAGAACACATCCAACAACATAAAGACCAATACGGTACCACCAGAACTCAGTAGTTCTACAACAGGAAGAACTTTCCATCTTATCCTAACCCAGAAGAAGCAGAAGAAAACAATCTTCAATATAACTTTATGAAGAAGATAGAGACCCGTAAAGAAGAAATGAAAAATTCCCTTAAAGAAATGGGAGGAAAAGGAAAAAAAAATCAGTAAGAAATATCTTAAACCCAAGAAAAAAACAAACAGGTGAAGCAAACAGCTCAAACAGTACAGGACTTGAAAACGGATAGAGGGAATAAAGAAAACATAGAATTCTGAAGTGGAAAATCTGGGTAAAAGAAAAGGAACTAAGGATGCAATCATAACCAACACATTACAAGAGATGGAAGAGGAGAACATGAGGGAATGGGATACTCAAGAAGGGGAAATGAAAGTAACAAGAGAAAGAAAGAGATATCCTGATTAAGGGAGCCATTAAAGGGTTATGGAGAAACATGGCACTAGGGAAATTCCCAGGAATCCACAAGGATGACCCCAGCTAAGACTCTAAGCAACAGTGGAGAGGATGCCTAAATTGGCCTTCCCCTGTAATCAGACTGATGACTACCTTAATCATCATCATAGAACCTTCATCCAGCAACTGATGGAAGCAGATCCAGAGATCCACAGGGAAGCACTGGCTGAGCTACCTGAGACCAGCCCGAGAGAGGGAGAAGCAATAATTTATGAGTAAAGAGTTCAAGCCCATGATGGTGACACCCACAGAGACAGCTGACCTGAGCTAGTGAGAGCTCACCGACTCTGGACGGATAGCAGGTGAACCTGCATAGGAGCAAACCAGGCCCACTAAATGTGGGGGGCAGTTGTGAGTCTTAGATCATCTGTGGGGACACTGGCAGTGGGACCAGGGTTTATCCCTAGTACTTGAACTGGCATCTAGGAGCACATTCTTTTTGGAGGGATACCTTGCTCAGCCTAGATAGGGGGAAGGGCCTTGGTCTTGCCTTGAACTGAAGTGTCAGACTTTGTTGACCCCCCCATGGGGAGGTGGGGTGGAAGGAAGTTGGAGGAAGCGGGAGGAGGGGTTGGGAGTAGGAACAAGGATAGCCATGTAAAATGAGAAAAAAAAACTATATTAAAAAATTCTTAATAAAAAAGAGAAAAAAGTTATAAAGGATAAAACAAAATAATGAATAAAATTAAACAGTAATAAAATTTAAAAAAAAATATGCATGCCATGGCATCTCTGAGAGTGTATATACATTTAACATTTATGGGCTTCATTTACTTTTGCTAAGAAGAAAGAATAAAAGAAAACTGAACTAATGATATCTATATAAACTTTCAACCTGAAAAAGATTTGGAGAAAACTGCCCTTTAAAGCACTGTGGAGGTGTGTATAAATACTGTGCTGTGGGCTGACGGGGACTCTGTGGACAGGTCCAGGTGTGGTGGTGAGGGCCTACCTGCTCAGAAGGTTCGCTTTGCCCCAAACTGCAATTATATTCCATTACAGACAATTTAATAACAGAACACACATAAAATCAAATACCCGAAATGAGATTTCCAGATTTTCTCCTCCCCAGATATCCATGCCACTATCATACTGTCCAAGGTCATTGAAATACTGTCTGTTCATTGCAAACAATCCTCCAGCCATTGTAGGTGACCTAGAAAAAAAAAGACCACAGCCTGAGCTCATTCAACAGAACCAGTTACCTTTTGTTTACAAAGCTGCTGCGACTCTGGGACACAGTAGATTAGCTGTCATTAGAGAAAAGGTAAACAATAAAAGGACAACGGATAAAAAGGTAACATTTTCATCTAATAGGGAACAAGCTAGGCCACATACTTGAAATTTCTGGATTGCTGGGGCTATATTAAGTATCTGTCATAAGGGCACATTATTTCTAAGTATCAAAGTACTTTTACTGTGACCAAGTTAGAAACTCAACTCAAATGACCAGAATTCCTTTGGATGGGCCTAGTGGAGACACTACAGAAACTGACTCCAGGGCCTGCCATAGATAGACACACTCAGTTTTGAGTTGTCAGCAGGGCTCTCAAGTGGATGACTGTGCCAGCAGTGATATCCACATTAGAGCATTTTTTAGAACTCTAGATGTTTAGAGCTATCATACTTGGCACATGAATAGGGTAGACGGGGGCCACAACTGGCATCTGGTTTGAGCCCAAGGATTCTGTTAACTCCTAAAACACATGAGGGTCTCTCCCTCCATGCGTCCCTTCCCCATAGCAGCCTGCCAACAGTGGACAACGCTGAGGGTGCAGCACCCTGTCCTGCAATGAGAAAAGCCATAGCAGGCACTACTCAAAGGCTTAATCCCAACTTCCAGACATCTGACCTCCTGACCAGGAGCTGGGATTCATGAGTGGGTTCTACAGAAGAGAATACTCAACAAGGACTCTAGAATTGTCTAACAAAAGAGCAGACAGATAAATAATCAGGAAACCAGGAAGGTAAATAAACCACAGAAAAAGAGAAACAGTCTATAACAAAAAGAGATGTGAAAGTTTTAATTATGAAGTTAACAGACTTGAAAACTGCTCCATATACTCAAAGAAAAAAAGAGAAGATTGAAAGCTTTGGAGAAAACTAGATCCTGTAAAAGCTACTTATACACGGACTACACGTGGCTCAGTTGGTAAGGGGACTTGTAGAGCAGGCAGAAATCCCTAGCTTCAATCCCCAATCCTGCATGTATGGCAGTTATATGAGACATGAGCCCCATCTGTCTTTAAAAAAACAAAACAAAACCTATTTATACATGTCTGAAAAACACTTTGAAAGAAAGCATCTTTAAAGGAATTCGAAACAAGACAGTCTAGACTGTATTTGCAACTGATAGTTGCTGGGAAAGAGAAAATCATTTTTTTTTCAATACTGTAACACTGGGTATATCAACCACACCCAAAGCAGGACTCTTTGGGGAGGTGTGGGTATTTTTGTATGTGCTTTGTTTTGTTCTTGAGTTTGTTTTTTAAGAAAGAATATGAAGCTGGATGGGTAGGGAGGGAGATTTTGGAGGAGTTGGTGAGGGGAAAGAATATGACCAAAATATATTGTATGAAAAATTAAAAAAGACTAACATGACTTCTTGTTTGCAACCAAGGTTCCTGAAGGCTGCATCAAGTTACCTTCAGGTTTTGTGCAAAAATAAGAAATACAACTGCATTACACAGTTAAGACTTGGGTCTCATCTCAAAATATCCAACTATGGATACTCAAATATTCCAAAATACAACAAAAAAACACTTCTAGACTCAGACAAAGAGATAAGACCCAGCGCACGGGGGCACCCATACTATCCCAGGAAACATTACCTATTCCCTCTACAAACTACACAGCACTATGGACACTGACAGTTTCTTACTCTAACTCTGGGTTGCGTTTACAGAAAACTATACCGCTTGCTGATCCAGGCACAGTGACGCACACCTTTAATCCCAGCATGCGGGAAGCAGAGGCAGGTGGAGCCAGCCTGGTCTACAGAATGAGTTCCAGGATAGCCGGAAGAGATAAATCCTGTCTCAAAGACAAACAAAAAACAGAAACAAAATTTGTTGTGTTTTTGAGATAGGGTCTCTTTGTAGCACCTAGCTTCATTTTTTCTTTAAACTAGGTAAGTTAAGACCTTTGTCCCTTGCAAAGGAGAAATTTTCCTTAATAGACTGTTCTTTTTCTTTTTATTTTTTTTTTAAGACAGGGTTTCTCTGTAGCTTTAGAGCCTGTCCTGGAACTAGCTCTTGTATCCCAGGCTGGCCTCGAACTCACAGAGATCTGCCTGCCTCTGCCTCCCGAGTGCTGGGATTAAAGGCACGTGTGCGCGCGGCGACTGTTCTTTTCTTAATAGACTCTGTCAACCTCTCTTACCTTATTGGTGCAGTGGCTCCATCAGCTCCTCCCAGCTCAGATACAGGAACTAAATCCCACTTGAAGTGCAGCCCCCAGTTGAAACCTCCCCGCACCACTGGGGATGAGCTGTAGGCAAGTGTGTCAGCACTGATGATGTCGATCACGGGGCACACCACAGTGTGTGGATCCTCAAGGATGACGGCCAGCAAGGGCTGCAACCACATCACATTCACCTCACAGTGGCTGTCTAGGAACACCAGGACTTCTCCTGGGGAGGTGAAGGGAGAAGATGAGGGAGTGGTAACTCATATGACCACCCCCATCAAGAAACTATTCTCAGGGAAAGAATCCTTTGGCCAAGAGTTTTCTCTGGAATGTACACTGTCATGGAGAGGCTACAAACTACATGCACGACCCCAACAAGCTGCCAGTTAACTCAGGAGACTCCTCCCTTCCCAGCGACAGCCAGAGCCAATGCGTTCTGGTGGAGTGACATTGGCCAGTTGTGTGGCGTCATTTCACTCGAAGTATCTACGTTACTACACTCCTACCTTAGCGTCCTCAACTGCACTGTCACCAGTAACCACTAAACTATGGCAACTTCCTTGAAAGAGGAGCACGGCCTGAAGGACAGAATACAGACTGCTGTGCCAACCACAGTGGGATACCATCCATACACGTCACCCTTCTCCCCTGGACTGTCCACTGCACTACCTCCAGCTCACTTCTTAAATCCCACGGGCTCTAAGGGATTCACTCAGACTCATCCTGTTATCTTTGCTGCTTATTGATAAAGGTGAACAAGGTTGAGAACTGTTAATTTTGATAAAACTCCAAATTTGAGAAACTTATTATTTCAAAGAGCAGGATTATTCTAAATAAGCACCAGAACAGATTTTACATGACTATAACATAAATTATTGACAAAAAATAAGTTTTCAATGATGACAGCAAATTAGTCACATAGCTCCGTCTGCCCAAAGCTCAATGTGGACATAAAAGGTCTAGCTGTTACCTAACACAGAGTGTTAACACCTCAGCACCATCGGAGCTCGGCAGGAAATGAGGGCAGGGATTCTTTAAGGAGAAATGTCTTCATAGCTTTCCTTAATTCTGAAAGCATTTTTCAGAATTCTGAAAGTACTTTTCCCAAATGAAGCCAAGTCAATTAACTAAATGCAGTAAGGTTCCATCTGGGTACACCAAATTTGCCATAGCAATCTCAAACAGGCTTGAACCTGACAGATCCTATGCCATATCTGAACGACGACAATCATATCATGTAGCAACAGTGACTATGCACTGCAGCAGTAGAGTGGCTCAAATGGCACTTTTCTGCAGCTCACATCTTCAATGACCCAGCACAGCCAACTTCCCTTGGTTAAAGCCCTGGAGAAGTAGGTGTTTCACTCTGACCTAAGGGCACTGGATCTGACTGATCACAGAGGGGCTGCTCTCCTTTCCTGTCTGCTGCTTCAGGTCACAGTAGGTTTTTAAAGAAAAAGTTCAAATTCCAACCAAGTCCAGCAAGTGCCCAGCGTTGATTATCACAGACCCTGGGGGATAAGGCCGATCTGAAGCAGAGCTGTTCACAGCAGGAATAAGTCGGCATTACTCTGAGGGAAAGACTCAAGTCAGGACTTCTCAAGCTGCCCTCAGGACTCCTGATATGCTCATGAGCTGCTTTATTTTTTTTTAAGGTTTATTTATTTATTATCTTCCTGCATGTATGCCTTCAGACCAGAACAGGGCATCAGATCTCATTACAGATGGTTGTGAGTCACCATGTGGCTGCTGTGAATTGAACTCAGGATCTTTGGAAGAGCAGCCAGTGCTCTTAACCACTGAGCCACCTCTCCAGCCCCCTTATGAGCTACTTTAAACAGATTCGCTTGTATTTTTTCCTCCCCCTCCCCCCAAGACAGGGTTTCTCTGTGTTTTGGAGCCTGTCCTGGAACTAGCTCTA